>NW_027361797.1:40092500-40440000 GCF_039654945.1 Dendrobates tinctorius
CTCATAAAAATGCTTGAAAAAAACGCAGCAGTTGTATGCTTTTGTATGCGTTTTTTCAATGCGTTTTTTTGCGGGAAAAACGCGCTGCAAAAAAAAGCAAGTGTGAAACTAGCCTTACTTGGGTACCGCATTAGTATTTCGCGATAGCAGTCGGGTATGTCCCCTCTCTCTTTTATTTCAATTTTATTTCAACTTTGTTTTTCCTTTTCACCTGGTTCTCTTCTCTCAATATTGTGATATATATTGCTCTGTATACAATGCAGATACCACTATATGATTATATCACCTGTGATCTACATCAAGATTATTAATCAATATGTTTGTAAAACATTGTATATTATTTGTATGAGGACCTGTTATGATTTTCTTCTGTATATATTTTGTACTTTTATATAGCAGACTGAGGAAGGCCGATAATAGGCCGAAACGTTTCCAGGACTGCAATAAATTATAAAATAAATCTAATTTGCAAAGGATTATTCAGTTGAGTGCCAAGTTACTTTGATAAAAACATGACAGGCATCCCACAAGTACATAGCAATTGAATATAACATATGAAAACATGTATAGCATAGTATAGTTGCTCATACCCAGTCTGACCCAACTATAGAAATATATCAGCAAACCTCCCTATAACTAGGCTCATGGGGACCATAAGGCCCTAATACTGCAAAATCACTGAATGAAATCATTCAGTCCATATAGCCATCCATGCTAACTGGTTTAAGCATACAGGCCATGATAGGCCACACAGCAAAAGTCGCCAAAAATAACAATTTCAATACTCAAGTATGCCAAACCAGACAATATCCAAGACATAATAGGAGGTGGAAAGCTGTGATAAGAAAACAGACAAGTGGGTGCCCAGCCCAGGACCGTTACCCCACGTGTATCGCCGAAACCCGTGCGGCTTCGTCAGGGGAAGTAAACTGACCGCGGTCCAAGGTGCTTTAAATACCTTTCTGAAGTCCAGGTGGGTGTACACGTGCACCGGAGAAACCCCTCCATCCGGAAACCACAATAAGTGCATAGAGACTGGCGTCCCGGTCACATGACAGAAAAACATGGCCACCACGCATGCGCAGTATAGTCATAAGGAACTATGAACCAAAAGTAACAGCTCTACTGCACCTGCGTCCAGTGGAACGCATAGAGCTATCCCATGGAACGCTAGATCAACACGCATGCGTCAAACATGATGCAGGCCAGTCCATATACGGCGCATTAAAGCAATCTGCCTACTAGCTTTGCCAGCACAAAAAGTGCAAGCATGTAAAAGCGCGCGCCGCTCCCGGGAGCACAATACATAAAAAGGACAAACATGAGAACAATACAAACATACATAGATACATAAGGGAGGGAACATCAGACATAACACTTAGGTGGAATAAAATTGGTCATGATGTGATAAATATTGAACAACCTTCAGAACCAAGAGAAGAGGAACAGGGGCTATAATTAACCCTAATGGTACATAAAGGCCCATTTAATCAATAATTACTAATAATCAATGGTCAATGAATGACTATCAAACGTCGAAGGAAAGATACAGAAATATGCTATGGATAGCCATAACACCAAGGTAAAACAAAAATAAATCAAGAAAAAAAGAGAAGAATTAACAAAGCTTTCAATCTGACACAGTAGGGCTGTGTGGGACAAGACATAAAGTTAAGTGGTCTCCTAAATACCCTAAATTGCAAAATAGGGTGTTGCAAAATGCCATGGACAACGGTCAATACCATTAAAATGGTGAAATTACGTATGCCCTCGAATAGGCACATTATAGCATGTTGTTAGTTGGACTATAGAAATATCCAAAATGGCAACGTTAATAATGGAAATTACATATGCCCTCTGATAGGCACATAATAGCATGTTGTTAGTTGGACTATAGAGACATCCCAAATAGCAAGGTTGATAATGGAACATTCGTGGGCATAAAATATGCCATAAGTCAATCACCAATGCAATGCATTAGTAAATGGATAATAATTGCCCTCACATAGAGCCATAAGGGCAATGTACGTGTGTGAATTGCCCAAAAGGGGTAAGTCATATGACCAAGAATGTCAGCCAAGGTCAATGTATCCGACCAAAAGCAATGACCTACATCCCCATACCCAAACCAACTATACATTGCCCTATTTAAGTCGATCCAAGACCAATTGCACCAATATGGCACCCTAAGATATGGTCCACATGAGCCTAGTTCTAAAGACATGCCACACAGGTCTAAACAGACCATAGTGTGTCAAGAACATAACGGATACTCCTCCCAGGGGGATAGAGTCCAAAGATGTATAGACTAACAAGACTAACATAATGGAGCCATTGCAATGATCCCCCCTAAAGGAACCCCTGATGGCAAAATACATCGACCAAGATAACCGCATACCTCAGAAAAGTTTTTAATATTCCATATATCTGAAAAATCCATGATACACATGTCCAATAAATCCGGATAGCTCGAATCAATTGTCCCAGAGTTTATTCAAGAGCTTTGTACACGAAAATAGAACCAGAACACGATACATCCTTGACACGACTCCTATGAAGACATAAGGTGACCATCATTCCCATCGATGGTGATATCCAAAGAAGACAACTGCCTAAGGAGAAAAAAAGGGGAACATCATAAGTAATCAACCTAAGAACCCCGTGAACAGAAGCTCTTCATTTAGACCCCTCGAGCTTAGTGAATTTAGGTTGAAAATCCATCGAGACTCCAGTTGTAGTAATAATTTCCTAGGTGAGCCCCCCTATTAGACAATGATATTTTCTCCAGTCTGACCACCCTAGTATTGGTCACCTTACCAGCGTGGTGGGTCAGGAAATGGGCTGCCACAGATGTCAAGGCCTTGCCCTTGGCTTGATCGATTCGTGCCAGATTAATTGTCGAAAAGTGTTTCTGTATCCTATGACGTAGTTCCTGGGAGGTTTGACCGATGTAAACCTGATGACATGGACAGATCAATGCATAGACCACACAACTGGTTTTGCAATTAATATACGACATTAACCTATGTCTAGTACCATCCCTTGGATTCACAAAGTAATCTCTAGTGGAATGCATATGAGGGCATACAGTACAGTTACCACATGCAAGTGAACCCCTAAGTGTCATTCCCCTATCCAAACCAATTGTCGGTCTCATATAGTGACTTTTAGTCAAGATGTCTCTAAAATTCGGGGCCCTTCTCGCTGTTATGCAAGGCCGCTCTAGCACAAGGGCAGATGTCTGCAAATCCGTCGTAAGTATGCCCCAATGCCTCCCAAGCACTTCTCTCACCTGTGACCATTGACTATTGTATTGTGTAATGAACCGGGGCCTTGAATCTCGAATCTTGTCACGTGTTTCGGCCGTTGTCATACACCACCATACCTGGCTGAAGGTTGAGCGGCGCAAGCCACATGTCGCTCTGCTCCTTGAGTGTGTTCCACAGCTCGGTTGCGGTGTGGCTAACATCACCCAGATAAACCAATTTCAACACGGCCTGTTGATGTTTGGCCGATGCAGTGCTGAAATCGGTTGTTGTGGTACGTCTGGGTGCAGGCGAGTCTGACGAGGAGTATGAGGAGGAGTCAATTTGTACAGAGGAGAGGCCTGCAATCCGTGGAGTTGGCAGGACCCACGCACTTGCACTGTCTACTTCAGTTCCAGGCTCAACTACATTTACCCAATGGGCGGTGATGGAAATGTAGCATCCCTGGCCATGCTGACTGGTCCATGCGTCGGTGGTCAGGTGGACCTTGCTACTAACTGCATTTTATAGCATATGCTTAATTTTATGCTCCACATGCTGTTGCAGGGCGGGGACGGGTTGCCTGCTGAAGTAGAAGCAGCTGGGAACGCTGTATTGTGAGATTGCAAACCCCAACATATCGATAAAGGCTGGCTTGCTCACCAGCCAGAATGGTAGCATTTCCACTGCAAGCAGTTTGGCAATGCGAGAATTCATGCCCTGTGCTCGTGGGTGGTTTGCTGAGTACGGGTGCCTTTTCTCCCACACCTGTGTGACAAATGGATGCACACTGGATTGGGATGCTGATGCTGACGAAGTACAGACAATGTGCTGCCGTGCAACACTGCCTGCAGATGCACCCTGGCATTCTGGCGAGGAAGCGGGAGCAGCTGTTTGCAAGCTGGAGGAAGAGGTGGCCGCTGTGGCTGAAGAGGTGGAAGGTGGGGGACCAGCTGCCGGTGGCGAATCATCTTGGGTGTGATGCTGCCACTCCACAGGGTGCCTCTTCCTGTCATGCGTCAACATATTGGTGGTGGTATTAAGGTTGCTGATGTTCTTCCCTCTCCGCACAGTTTGTTGACAAAGCTTGCATCTGACTACTGTAACGTCATCTGCAACTTGGTCGAAAAAGGCCCATGCACCACAACTCTTGGGCGCACCCCTTGTGCACTTTAAATGAGCCCTGCTCCTAATGGGTGCTGAAGTTGAGGGAGCCGACAACCAATTTTTCCCTCTTCCTCTCCCACGTGGATGGCCACGCTAAGCCACACCTGCAAGCTATTCCTCTGAGTTATCCCCACTTGCTTGCTGCCCCTCAGCATGCCATGATGGGTCAAGGACCTCGTCATCCAATACACTTTCGTCAGCAGAAACTGGCAGCTGAGTTTCATCATCATAAATGACTGCTGCCGGGTGAAAGTAGGTGCTGAGTGACTTGGGCCTGCTGCTTGCTCTGGATGTGCACCATGTCTAGCTGCTGATGCACCTCTTCCGCGGCCGCCGCGAGGACGTCCCTTACTCCCTGTCTTCTTCATTTCTATCAATGGATTTGTGGCGCCCCTGAGGCTCAGTCGCCACAGAGGTACTGCACCTCCTCCTGAGGTGTGGTGCCCCACCATCCAGGTAAGTTGGAGGCTCCTGACCACGCTCCAACACTCGCACCCGACACAACAGAGTAGTTCAGCAAAGCCACATTGCGGCTCCTTGCTTAGAGAGTAGCAGAGCACCTTTGGTGGCTCCCTGCTTGGAACACTAAACGTGCTGGGAGGTGGGTGGAGTTGAGAATACATAAATGAGCAGGAATGTTTAGGATTACAGGTCAGTCAGACGGGGAGTCTGAGGAAGGAAGCCACTCGGAGAGCAGTGGGGATCCCTGGAAGAGGGATGGAGGAAGGAGTGCTGCAGCTGCCTCAGTGATCTGAGCCAGCTGGCACGGGAAAGGAAAGAAGGAGAAAGACATTGAACTGAAGCCTGAGCTTCCATAAGAGAAAAAAGACAAGTACGGAATGTAGGAGTAAAAGGGAACAGAGAGGACGTGGGTTAGAGGAAGAACCCTGCCTAGAAGTTCTAAGCGCAAGGCCGGGGCCTGGTCCCCGAGGTTGTATGGACACTAATGGTTCTGCAACAGACACAGGTCAAGTAGTGGGCTGTAAATGCACTACTCCCATCTAAGACTTGGGGGCACAACAGCAACTTGGATAGTGAGCCGGGACTCAGGAGTAGGGAGTCCCCGAAGCAGGCTACAGCTGTCTGCCATACAAGTAGAGTTCTTGGGAACATCTGTAAGGAGGATCTCCAGTGTAACTCAGTGTCATGATTTGTAGTTTTGCCCTGTCCTGTATTTTGTATAATATGTCATTTAACTTTTCTCTGGTTCATTTGCTGTAAATTAACCATGTCTCCTTCCCCCAATACTTTGCAAAGTCTTGTGATGTACCTGCACCATAATCTAATTTAGGCTTGTGTCAACAGCTAGTGGAACTTTGGCTATTGATTTCCTAAGCAGAAGATAACCTACAATACACACCCTGTAGACTCAGTGGAGCCCTTACATTTCTAGAATCTTCTGATGGACCAAACCATTGAATAGTAGGTGTGACCCCTACCCCCCTTCAGATGGGCTGATCCCAGGAGCCCTGACAATACATTCTTGTTTTAAGATCAGATGTGAGTTGGATGCTAAAAGAGAAGGACGAGGCTGTCTGAGGAAGCTTCGGCCTCTGTGTGATCGTGGTGGATTTCTGGGACTCTTAAAGGACTATGGTTTTGTGATCTGGCACAAGGATTGTCGGGAGGTGCCCCCGAATCAGTTTCCTGTGGACTTATTTTGGGACTCTGCAAATTACCTTCGTGTTGTTCCTGTTTTCTGGTCAATAAATCTGTTGGATCGTTCCCAGGCCTGTTGTCCCTCCTTGCTCTGGAGAATACTCCCGTCACAAACTGGTTGTCAGCGGTGGGATCGGAGCAGAAGGAATGGAGGAGAACGGCCCATCAACATCGGGAACCAGCACCGCAGAGTACAAGAACTGGACTGCGGTGAACCTACAAACAAAGGCCCGTGAACTGGGAGTCAGCTACAAGGGACTCTCCAAGGAGCAGCTGATTGAGACTTTGGAAGCAGTTCGCCTGCAAGATGATGCTGAGGAAGGATCCTCACAGCAAAGAGAGGAAAGACGGCAGCCGGAGGTAAATACCCAAAAAAGTCAGTGGGTTGTGTGGTGGTACGAGGAGGAGATGGCCTTGCTGGGAGAAGAGGTCTCCATAGAATATAAGATGGAGGTCATGCGCAGAGCCGAGGAGAGGCAGCGCAGGATGGAGGAGAGGGCATTGCTGGAGGGGCAGAGGGCAATGCTGGAGAGGGAGATCGCTTTGGAGGCAGCGAGAAGCTCCAGACAGACTGTACCCACAGCATCCCCCATGAGGGAACTCCCCAGAGTGTCCCGCAAAGACTTCAAGCCGTTTAATGAGGCTTCCGGTGACATTGAGGGCTTCTTCCAGGACTTTGAGTATCAGTGTCGATTAATGGAAGTCCCGGAAAGGGAGCGCGTCCGACATCTTTTGGGGCTCTTAGAGGGTAGAGCTGCCGCAGCCTATAGAGCTATGGACCCTCGGTTGAACTGTGAGTATGCGGAGATTAAACAGACTATTCTAGAACATTATGCTGTGACCCCAGACACTTACAGGACTCAGTTCCGTACTTTAGCCTGTGATGAGGAAGTGTCCTTCAAGATGTATGCTCACAAACTCAAACATATATGTCATCGCTGGCTGGAGGCAGAGGAGGCCATAACCTGGGAAACGTTCCTGCAGGTCATCCTAAAAGAGCAGTTTTATTTTAAGTGCCCCACTGAGATACGGGAATGGGTGCGTGAAAGGAGACCAGCAACAGTGGAGGAAGCTGCAGCTCTAGCTGATGAGGCTCTCACCATCAAGCCTCAGTGGAAAAAATTACTACTCAGGGAGAAAAACACTACCAGCCCCCCAACGCTGGCAGCCCCTGGTCCTTCTGCCTCCAATATTCACCATCCCACTAGACCATCAACTCATGGTGACCTTCGTGTGACTGTGCCTCGCATTACTCCTGCTCCACCTTTGGGACTACGACGTGGAGGAAGAATCCCAGAGCGCAGATGCTATGGATGTGGGCAGCCCGGGCATATGCAATTCCAATGTCCAGGTGTACGGAGGCAGAACACCTACAGACCGCCTTTGCCTGTTCATTATCTACAGACCCCCTCACCTGGAGAAGAGATGGATTCAGTGCCTGATGACTTGCCAAGTGACTCTGATATCCTGGCTTCCCTACCAGGAGTCTATGGGGTGCGAGCCCCAGCCACCTGTTCTTCTGATCTTCAGCACAAACATCTACAGGAGGTCGTGCTGGATGGTCAAAAAGTTGTTGGCTTCCGTGACACTGGGGCTTTTCTCACCATAGCCGATCCCCGAGTAATTCAACCAGAAGCAATTCAAAAGGGACCAGGAATTGCCATTGAATTGGCTGGAGGTACCCAGAGATATATTCCAAGAGCGAGTGTGACCCTGGATTATGGCTTTGGGGCCAAACAATGCATGGTCGGTGTGATGAGCGGCCTCCCTGCAGACGTTCTTCTAGGAAATGATGTGGGGAATCTTCATTGCCACTTTGTCGGTGCGGTAACCCGAAGTCAAGCCAAGAGAGCAGCAAATGTGGACGTGTACAACCCATCCATGGAAATGAGGCCACCAGAACCGCCGTCACAGCCGGTGAGTGATTCTTCTTGTGGGGATAATATGAATGTTACCTGGGATAAAGTTCAGTTTAGACAAGAAGTGAAGACTGACCCCACCCTAGCTAGTTTTAGAGCTCGAGCTGAAATAGGGCAGCTAGGGGAGAATGGAGAAAGAATTATTAGAGAAAATGGACTTCTGTATCGGGTTACCAATGCCGACTCCCTAGATAAGCCCTGGACTTATAGCAAACAGCTGATTGTTCCTCAGAAATACAGAATTCCCCTATTACACCTTGCTCATGATATTCCTACTGCTGGACATCAAGGCAAAACCCGCACCGAGAGGCGATTGACTCAATCTTTCTATTGGCCTGGGATTTCCCAAGCAGTGGCGCATTTCTGCCGAACTTGCGACATATGTCAGCGTAGAGGGCGACCCGGAGATCACCCAAAGGCACCCCTGCAACCGCTCCCTATAATAGAAGAACCCTTTCAAAGAGTAGCTGTTGATATCATTGGACCTCTGGCTAAACCAAGTAAATCTGGAAAGCAGTACATTCTCACTGTTGTGGACTATGCCACCCGATATCCAGAAGCGGTGGCCTTGTCAAGTATTTCTGCAGCCAAGGTGGCCGAGGCCCTGGTTACCATTTTCACCAGAGTAGGATTTCCCAGTGAGATCTTGTCGGACCAAGGATCCCAGTTCATGTCAGAGCTGGTCCAGTGTCTGTGGCGCACCTGTGGAGTACGAGCGATCCGCACGACCCCATATCATCCCCAAACAAATGGACTTTGTGAACGATTCAATGGCACTCTGAAGAATATGCTGAGGGCCTTCACTGACAGAGATTCAAATTGGGAGAAGTACCTACCCCATCTCTTGTTTGCCTATCGGGAAGTTCCCCAGGAGTCCACTGGGTTCTCCCCCTTTGAACTACTCTATGGAAGAAAGGTCCGAGGACCCTTAACCCTGCTCAAGGAATACTGGGAGGGGCAAGTTGAAGATACAGGGGCCCCTGTTGTCCCTTATGTCCTAAAGCTGCGAGAAACCCTGGCCCAACTTGCTAGTTTTGCCCAGAGTCATGTGCGGATGGCTCAAACCAGACAGAAGACATGGTATGACCGTAAAGCACGCTACCGGGAGTTTGTAGAAGGACAACAGGTCTTAATGATTGTTCCCCATCGGCAGAATAAACTGCAGACAACATGGGAGGGTCCCTTCTGGGTTCTCAGAAAACTGAATGACACCAATTATCTTCTTGCTTTAGATGATCAGGGGCTAAGGCAAAAGACTGTCCATGTGAATATGATTAAGGAGTACCATGACCGGACCTTTCCAATGATAGCAAGCTGTCGGCTAGCTTCAGAGGACGGTCAAGAGGATGAGGACTCCCTACCTGATCTCGTGGAAGCAGCGAGAGCCCCATCCACTGTGGAACAGGTTCCTCTGGGAGACCACCTGGATTCCTTACAGAAAAACCAGATGCTGGGAGTGCTTCAACAGAGACGTGCTGCTTTCTCATCCCAACCAGGTCGAACCACCGTCACCCAACATCATGTGGACACTCAGGGCATCCGTCCCATACAACAGGCTCCTTACCGGGTACCTGAATCAGTTCGAAACACCATGCAGCACGAACTGGAGGAGATGTTACAGCTTGGGGTAATCCAGGCCTCCCATAGCCCTTGGGCCTCTCCTGTGGTGTTAGTACCCAAGAAGGATGGGAGTACTCGATTTTGTGTGGACTATCGACGACTAAACAACCATACCGTCAGTGATCCTTACCCAATGCCTCGTATTGACGAACTTCTAGACCGACTGGCTGGATCCCGATATGTCACTATCTTTGATCTCAGTAAGGGATACTGGCAAATCCCTCTGACGGAGGAGGGGAGAGAACGGTCCGCTTTTATAACCCCCTTTGGTCTGTATGAATTCCTAAATATGCCCTTTGGAATGAAGAATGCCCCGGCCACCTTCCAGAGAATGGTGGACCAGATCCTCCGGGGATGTGGTGACTTTGCTTGTGCCTACTTGGATGATATCGCCATCTTCAGCCAGACGTGGGAGGAACATCTGAACCAAGTAGCCGTTATTCTTGACCTGCTTCTTGCAGCAGGCCTAACCATTCGACCAGATAAATGCCAATTGGGGATGGGTGAAGTCCAGTATCTAGGGCATAGAGTAGGAGGAGGGAAGCTCCGTCCCGAACCTGCCAAAATCCAGGCTATTAGAGACTGGCCTGTACCCCAAACTAAGAAACAAGTTATGGCTTTTTTGGGCACTGCCAGTTATTACCAAAAATTTGTTTCTCATTTCAGCACTGTGGCCAAGCCTCTTACCGACCTGACCAAGAAAACGATGCCCCGGCTGGTGATCTGGACTCCAGCCTGTGATGAGGCTTTTAACCAGCTGAAGGACGCTCTGGTCTGTGACCCTGTTCTGGCTGCTCCAGACTACAAGAGGAGATTCATTGTGCAGACGGACGCCTCTGCTTATGGACTGGGAGCTGTCCTCAGCCAGGTGAATGCAGCTGGGGACGAGCACCCCATTGCCTACCTCAGCCGGAAACTGCTGGACCGAGAAGTGGCCTATGCAACTGTTGAAAAAGAATGTCTGGCTGTAGTGTGGGCCCTTAGGAAACTAAGGCCGTATCTGTATGGACGAGAATTCACTGTGGTTACTGATCACAATCCCCTCACCTGGCTGAACAGAGTCTCTGGGGACAATGGACGCTTACTACGATGGAGCCTGGCACTGCAGCCCTATAACTTTACCATACAGTATAGAAGAGGCAGCCAACACCAAAATGCAGATGGACTGTCCATGCAAGAGGAGCCCTGAGTCCTGTCAGCCATGCCTGTGTGTACTTAACCAGTGACCTGTAGAGGTCCCTAGTACGTACACAAATTGGGAGGGGAAGGGATTGTCATGATTTGTAGTTTTGCCCTGTCCTGTATTTTGTATAATATGTCATTTAACTTTTCTCTGGTTCATTTGCTGTAAATTAACCATGTCTCCTTCCCCCAATACTTTGCAAAGTCTTGTGATGTACCTGCACCATAATCTAATTTAGGCTTGTGTCAACAGCTAGTGGAACTTTGGCTATTGATTTCCTAAGCAGAAGATAACCTACAATACACACCCTGTAGACTCAGTGGAGCCCATACATTTCTAGAATCTTCTGATGGACCAAACCATTGAATAGTAGGTGTGACCCCTACCCCCCTTCAGATGGGCTGATCCCAGGAGCCCTGACAATACATTCTTGTTTTAAGATCAGATGTGAGTTGGATGCTAAAAGAGAAGGACGAGGCTGTCTGAGGAAGCTTCGGCCTCTGTGTGATCGTGGTGGATTTCTGGGACTCTTAAAGGACTATGGTTTTGTGATCTGGCACAAGGATTGTCGGGAGGTGCCCCCGAATCAGTTTCCTGTGGACTTATTTTGGGACTCTGCAAATTACCTTCGTGTTGTTCCTGTTTTCTGGTCAATAAATCTGTTGGATCGTTCCCAGGCCTGTTGTCCCTCCTTGCTCTGGAGAATACTCCCGTCACACTCAGTACTAGGAGATCTTCACACTTAAAGGCGCTATAGAGGAGACGTTGAGAAAGGCACATGTTGGCAGAGTGTTGGAAGGGAGCATTCCATCTTGCCTGGAGGTTGACTGAGTCCCTGACCCGGAGGACGCAGCACGGAGGCAGGCACCTGTGTGCACTACAGACTGTGAGTAAAGCTTTGGAACTACAAGCCCTGGTGTCATCCATTCATTCTTGCGCCAACGCACCCAGCATTGCTACATCTGGGTACCAGCTTCTACACCACTGGTGCCTCTCCTCTAATTCCACATCTACACTGCCCTGGGACTACAGCTCCACCTGTGGGGAGCTTCACCATCTTGGCTGCAACACACCATCAGTCCCAGAGGATCTGCATGCAGCGTCGGCCTAACACCTCACTTGCCGAACACCACAGGTGGCGTCACGAACTATTACATTCTACCATTCAGTTTCCCCCATTAATTGGGTGCCCAGGGCCACGGACCAGGTCACCGCTGCTGTGACACATCCAGCCGACGCCGGCCCGTTACCGAGTACCCCACAGCCCTGGGTGTGAGGGCGACCCAGATTCAGAACGGCAAGAAAGTAATTATTAGGGATTAGTGTGCTTATTCCTGTAGGACTACAAACAGGTATAAGAAACACTAATGGCACTGTATGATGGTGTCTGCTACACTTTATTTGAATCTAGTGTGGCCTAATCAAAGAGTAACATGTGTTTGTGGTGTTGGTGTACACGTTACGGTCGGATGTCACAGCGCAGTAAATGACACTGCTGTGATACCAAAAAAAAAGGATTCTCCGGGACTGGGCCAGGTGCTGTGTGGCACCAGCCACAGAGGTTGTTTGGGCCCTCACAGCGTAATCCCTAAAGTATATAGTGTTTAACTTTAACCTCAATAGATGCTGTGAGGTAAAGTAACACTTATAGGGGCACTGAGAGTGAATTTACTGGTGAAAAATGTGGGGGTGCACGATAGAACAGGCCGCACTAGGGGTCCTGCAGTCTGATGTGACTACAAAGACTGACCTAGTGGGTGCTGCAGTCCCCAAAAAAAAAGCACACAGGCGGTCTGCGCAGCAGAGGTAACTAAACTGTGCAAAGTGCACCCGAGCACCAGGAAAATTGAGGGATAAATGGGGGTAAGGGATTGGGGGGAAGGTTTGGGGGGAACCCCTCACTGAAAAATCCCTATATAGCGATCACCAAAATTTACTGGATGGAGAAGCTACACTTTTAGGAAAAAATAGGGGAAGGAAATTTAAGGGATGAAAAGAAAAGGCCGTGAAAAGGCAGTGAAACACACATGACACAGTGCTGCAGCAAGAGGAGCTGCAGCAGCTGCACTGTCTCACTAAGCACCTCACTGAGAGCCTGCACAGCACAAAAAATGAAACTGAGCCGGGTCAGTGAGGAAAAAGACTGCTTCTGTAACACACAGGGGCTGCTACAGTCGCTGAAAAACAATTTCTATCGCTATTAGATCCGAGATCTCTCCCTATCTCCAACAGCAACCTATCCCTATCTGCTTTCACAGTAGAGTGAGGCTAAAATGGCAGGCGCAGCTTTTTTTACTGCCTAATCACACCATCCAGCCAGCCAATCGCAGCGCAACCCCTAGCTTACAAGTTTGGACGCCTCCTACCAAGCTTAGGGGAGCTACACAATGTTGTCAGCAATTCTTCAGCTCCTGATTCGCTCCACGGAGCGCTCAGAGGCTGAAGGATTATGGGATTTCCGATTTCCGATGTGAAAAAAATATCAGAATCGGAAATCGGAATTCCGATATCGCAAATATCGGGCCGATTTCCGATATTTCAATATCGGAAAGCTCATCCCTAGTGGCGAGTTTTGAGTGGCGACTTTTGTGTTTCGACTTTTATGTGGCGAGGTTGGTGTATGTGTGGTGAAATGTGTGCTGAGGGTGGTATATGTGGTGAAGCACGTGGTAGTGTGTGGCGCATTTTGTGTGTGGTCATATCCCCGTGTGTGGTGAGTATCCCATGTCAGGGCCCCACGTTAGCAGCTGTACGGTATATACTCTTTGGCGCCATCGCTCTCATTCTTTAAGTCCCCCTTGTTCACATCTGGCAGCTGTCAATTTGCCTCCAACACTTTTCCTTTCACTTTTTTCCCATTATGTAGATAGGGGCAAAATTGTTTGGTGAATTGGAACGCGCGGGGTTAAAATTTCGCCTCACAACATAGGCTATGACGTTCTCGGGGTCCAGACGTGTGACTGTGCAAAATTTTGTGGCTGTAGCTGCAACGGTGCAGATGCCGCTCCCGGACACACATACACATTGAGCTTTATATATTAGATGGAGGACCACGGGGAGTGCATTATATTCTATGGAGGACCACGGGGAGTGCATTGTATTCTATGGAGGACCACGGGGAGTGCATTATATTCTATGGAGGACCATGGGGAGTGCATTGTATTCTATGGAGGACCACAGGGAGTGCATTATATTCTATGGAGGACCACGGGGAGTGCATTGTATTCTATGGAGGACCACGGGGAGTGCATTGTATTCTATGGAGGACCACGGGGAGTGCATTATATTCTATGGAGGACCATGGGGAGTGCATTGTATTCTATGGAGGACCACGGGGAGTGCATTATATTCTATGGAGGACCATGGGGAGTGCATTGTATTCTATGGAGGACCACGGGGAGTGCATTATATTCTATGGAGGACCATGGGGAGTGCATTGTATTCTATGGAGGACCACAGGGAGTGCATTATATTCTATGGAGGACCATGGGGAGTGCATTGTATTCTATGGAGGACCACGGGGAGTGCATTATATTCTATGGAGGACCATGGGGAGTGCATTGTATTCTATGGAGGACCACAGGGAGTGCATTATATTCTATGGAGGACCACGGGGAGTGCATTGTATTCTATGGAGGACCACGGGGAGTGCATTGTATTCTATGGAGGACCACGGGGAGTGCATTATATTCTATGGAGGACCATGGGGAGTGCATTGTATTCTATGGAGGACCACAGGGAGTGCATTATATTCTATGGAGGACCACGGGGAGTGCATTGTATTCTATGGAGGACCACGGGGAGTGCATTATATTCTATGGAGGACCACGGGGAGTGCATTGTATTCTATGGAGGACCACGGGGAGTGCATTATATTCTATGGAGGACCACGGGGAGTGCTTTGTATTCTATGGAGGACCACGGGGAGTGCATTATATTCTATGGAGGACCACGGGGAGTGCATTGTATTCTATGGAGGACCACTGGAGTGCATTATATTCTATATAGGACCACGGGGAGTTCATTATATTCTATATAGGACCACGGGGAGTGCATTATATTCTATATAGGACCACGGGGAGTGCATTATATTCTATATAGGACCACGGGGAGTTCATTATATTCTATGGAGGACCATGAGGAGTGCATTGTATTCTATGTAGGACCATGAGGAGTGCATTATATTCTATGTAGGACCACTGGAGTGCATTATATTCTATATAGGACCACAGGGAGTGCACTATATTCTATGGAGGACCATGGGGAGTGCATTGTATTCTATGGAGGACCACGGGGAGTGCATTATATTCTATGGAGGACCACGGGGAGTGCATTGCATTCTATGGAGGACCACGGGGAGAGCACTGTATTCTATGGAGGACCACGGGGAGTTCATTATATTCTATGTAGGACCACGGGGAGTGCATTGTATTCTATGTAGGACCACGGGGAGTTCATTGTATTCTATGTAGGACCACTGGAGTGCATTATATTCTATGTAGGACCACGGGTAGTGCATTGTATTCTATGTAGGACCACGGGTAGTGCATTGTATTCTATGTAGGACCACGGGGAGTGCATTATATTCTATGTAGGACCACGGGTAATGCATTGTATTCTATGTAGGACCACGGGGAGTGCATTATATTCTATGTAGGACCACGGGGAGTGCATTATATTCTATGTAGGTTCACGGGGAGTGCATTATATTCTATGTAGGTTCACGGGGAGTGCATTATATTCTATGTAGGACCACGGGGAGTGCATTATATTCTATGTAGGACCACGGGGAGTGCATTATATTCTATGTAGGTTCACGGGGAGTGCATTATATTCTATGTAGGACCATGGGGAGTGCATTATATTCTATGTAGGACCACGGGGAGTGCATTGTATTCTATGTAGGACCACGGGGAGTGCATTATATTCTATGTAGGACCACGGGGAGTGCATTGTATTCTATGTAGGACCACTGGAGTGCATTATATTCTATGTAGGACCACGGGTAGTGCATTGTATTCTATGTAGGACCACGGGGAGTGCATTATATTCTATGTTGGACCACGGGGAGTGCAATATATTCTATGTAGCACCACAAGGAGTGCATTATATTCTATGTAGGACCATGGGGAGTGCATTATATTCTATGTAGGACCACTGGAGTGCATTATATTCTATGTAGGACCACGGGTAGTGCATTGTATTCTATGTAGGACCACGGGGAGTGCATTGTATTCTATGTAGGACCACGGGGAGTGCATTGTATTCTATGTAGGACCACTGGAGTGCATTATATTCTATGTAGGACCACGGGTAGTGCATTGTATTCTATGTAGGACCACGGGGAGTGCATTATATTCTATGCAGCACCACGGGGAGTGCATTATATTCTATGTAGGACCATGGGGAGTGCATTATATTCTATGGAGGACCACGGGGAGTGCATCATATTCTATGGAGGACCACATGGAGTGCATTATATTCTATGGAGGACCATGGGGAGTGCATTATATTCTATATAGGACCACGGGGAGTGGATTATATTCTATGGAGGACCACTGGAGTGCATTATTTTCTATGTAGGACCACTGGAGTGCATTATATTCTATGTAGGACCACGGGTAGTGCATTGTATTCTATGTAGGACCACGGGGAGTGCATTATATTCTATGGAGGACCACAGGGAGTGCATTATATTCTATGGAGGACCACGGGGAGTGCATTGTATTCTATGTAGGACCACTGGAGTGCATTATATTCTATGTAGGACCACGGGTAGTGCATTGTATTCTATGTAGGACCACGGGGAGTGCATTATATTCTATGTTGGACCACGGGGAGTGCAATATATTCTATGTAGCACCACAAGGAGTGCATTATATTCTATGTAGGACCATGGGGAGTGCATTATATTCTATGTAGGACCACTGGAGTGCATTATATTCTATGTAGGACCACGGGTAGTGCATTGTATTCTATGTAGGACCACGGGGAGTGCATTGTATTCTATGTAGGACCACGGGGAGTGCATTGTATTCTATGTAGGACCACTGGAGTGCATTATATTCTATGTAGGACCACGGGTAGTGCATTGTATTCTATGTAGGACCACGGGGAGTGCATTATATTCTATGCAGCACCACGGGGAGTGCATTATATTCTATGTAGGACCATGGGGAGTGCATTATATTCTATGGAGGACCACGGGGAGTGCATCATATTCTATGGAGGACCACATGGAGTGCATTATATTCTATGGAGGACCATGGGGAGTGCATTATATTCTATATAGGACCACGGGGAGTGGATTATATTCTATGGAGGACCACTGGAGTGCATTATTTTCTATGTAGGACCACTGGAGTGCATTATATTCTATGTAGGACCACGGGTAGTGCATTGTATTCTATGTAGGACCACGGGGAGTGCATTATATTCTATGGAGGACCACAGGGAGTGCATTATATTCTATGGAGGACCACGGGGAGTGCATTGTATTCTATGTAGGACCACTGGAGTGCATTATATTCTATGTAGGACCACGGGTAGTGCATTGTATTCTATGTAGGACCACGGGGAGTGCATTATATTCTATGTAGGACCACGGGTAGTGCATTGTATTCTATGTAGGACCACGGGGAGTACATTATATTCTATGTAGGACCACGGGTAGTGCATTGTATTCTATGTAGGACCACGGGGAGTGCATTATATTCTATGGAGGACCACAGGGAGTGCATTATATTCTATGGAGGACCACGGGGAGTGCATTGTATTCTATGTAGGACCACTGGAGTGCATTATATTCTATGTAGGACCACGGGTAGTGCATTGTATTCTATGTAGGACCACGGGGAGTGCATTATATTCTATGTAGGACCACGGGGAGTGCATTATATTCTATGTAGCACCACGGGGAGTGCATTATATTCTATGTAGGACCATGGGGAGTGCATCATATTCTATGGAGGACCACATGGAGTGCATTATATTCTATGGAGGACCATGGGGAGTGCATTATATTATATATAGGACCACGGGGAGTGCATTGTATTCTATAAAGGACCACGGGGAGTGGATTATATTCTATGGAGGACCACAGGGAGTGCATTGTATTCTATATAGGACCACAGGGAGTGCATTATATTCTATGGAGGACCACTGGAGTGCATTATTTTCTATGTAGGACCACTGGAGTGCATTATATTCTATGTAGGACCACGGGTAGTGCATTGTATTCTATGTAGGACCATGGGGAGTGCATTGTATTCTATGTAGGACCATGAGGAGTGCATTATATTCTATGTAGGACCACTGGAGTGCATTATATTCTATATAGGACCACAGGGAGTGCACTATATTCTATGGAGGACCATGGGGAGTGCTTTGTATTTTAAGGAGGACCACGGGGAGTGCATTATATTCTATGGAGGACCACGGGGAGTGCATTGTATTCTATGGAGGACCACGGGGAGAGCATTGTATTCTATGGAGGACCACGGGGAGTTCATTATATTCTATGGAGGACCACGGGGAGTGCATTATATTCTATATAGGACCACGGGGAGTGCATTATATTCTATGTAGGACCACGGGGAGTGCATTGTATTCTATGTAGGACCACGGGGAGTTCATTGTATTCTATGTAGGACCACGGGGAGTGCATTGTATTCTATGTAGGACCACGGGGAGTTCATTGTATTCTATGTAGGACCACGGGGAGTGCATTGTATTCTATGTAGGACCACGGGGAGTGCATTGTATTCTATGTAGGACCACGGGGAGTGCATTATATTCTATGTAGGACCACGGGTAGTGCATTGTATTCTATGTAGGACCACAGGGAGTGCATTATATTCTATGTAGGACCACGGGGAGTGCATTATATTCTATGTAGGACCACGGGGAGTGCATTATATTCTATGTAGGACCACGGGGAGTGCATTATATTCTATGTAGGTTCACGGGGAGTGCATTATATTCTATGTAGGACCATGGGGAGTGCATTATATTCTATGTAGGACCACGGGGAGTGCATTGTATTCTATGTAGGACCACGGGGAGTGCATTGTATTCTATGTAGGACCACGGGGAGTGCATTGTATTCTATGTAGGACCAATGGAGTGCATTATATTCTATGTAGGACCACGGGTAGTGCATTGTATTCTATGTAGGACCACGGGGAGTGCATTATATTCTATGTAGGACCATGGGGAGTGCATTATATTCTATGGAGGACCACGGGGAGTGCATCATATTCTATGGAGGACCACATGGAGTGCATTATATTCTATGGAGGACCATGGGGAGTGCATTATATTCTATATAGGACCACGGGGAGTGCATTGTATTCTATAAAGGACCACGGGGAGTGGATTATATTCTATGGAGGACCACAGTGAGTGCATTGTATTCTATATAGGACCACAGGGAGTGCATTATATTCTATGGAGGACCACGGGGAGTGCATTGTATTCTATGTAGGACCACTGGAGTGCATTGTATTCTATGTAGGACCACGGGGAGTGCATTATATTCTATGTAGGACCACGGGGAGTGCATTATATTCTATGTAGCACCACGGGGAGTGCATTATATTCTAGGTAGCACCACAAGGAGTGCATTATATTCTATGTAGGACCATGGGGAGTGCATTATATTCTATGGAGGACCACGGGGAGTGCATCATATTCTATGGAGGACCATGGGGAGTGCATTATATTCTATATAGGACCACGGGGAGTGCATTGTATTCTATAAAGGACCACGGGGAGTGGATTATATTCTATGGAGGACCACAGGGAGTGCATTGTATTCTATATAGGACCTCAGGGAGTGCACTATATTCTATGGAGGACCACTGGAGTGCATTATTTTCTATGTAGGACCACTGGAGTGCATTATATTCTATGTAGGGCCACGGGGAGTGCATTATATTCTATGGAGGACCAGAGGTAGTTCATTATATTCTATATAGGAGCACGGGGAGTGCATTATATTCTATGGAGGACCACAGGGAGTGCATTATATTCTATGTAGGACCACGGGGAGTTCATTTATTCTATAAAGGACCATGGGGAGTGCATTATATTTCATATAGTACCACGGGGAGTGCATTATATTCTATGGAGGACCACAGGGAGTGAATTGCATTCTATATAGGACCACAGGGAGTACAATATATTCTATGGAGGACCACAGGAGTGCATTATATTCTATGTAGGACCACTGGAGTGCATTATATGCTATGTAGGGCCACTGGGAGTGCATTATATTCTATGGAGGACCACAGGGAGTGCATTATATTCTATGGAGGACCATGGGGAGTGCACAATATTCTATGTAGGACCACTGGAGTTCATTATATTCTATATAGGACCACTGGAGTGCATTATATTCTATGTAGGACCACTGGAGTGCATTATATTCTATGGAGGACCATGGGGAGTTCATTATATTCTATGGAGGACCACGGGGAGTGCATTGTATTCTTTGTAGGACCACTGGAGTGCATTATATTCTATGTAGGACCACGGGGAGTGCATTATATTCTATGTAGGACCACAGGGAGTCCATTATATTCTATGTAGGACCACAGGGAGTCCATTATATTCTATGGAGGACCACAGGGAGTGCATTATATTCTATGGAGGACCACGGGAAGTGCATTATATTCTATGTAGGACCACGGGGAGTGCATTATATTCCATGGAGGACCACGGTGAGTGCATTAAATTCCATAGAGGACCACGGGGAGTGCATTATATTCTATGGAGGACCACGGGGAGCGCATTATATTCTATGCAGGACCACGGGGAGTGCATCATATTCTATGGAGGACCACGGGGAGTGCATTGTATTCTATGGAGGACCATGGGGAGTTCACTATATTCTATAGAGAACACCACACATGAAAAGGAAAGCGGGGAAAAAAACAGCAATCACGCAGTGATATATCCAGACCAAGTGGTAGCCACTGCTGATAACCCCACAGACTATATGATTATAATTATTAGGACAGTCAAATCAGTGAACAAAGCACAACACGAAATAACACCTTGACCATAAGTCCTAAATGTAAAAGTATATATTTTATTATTTATTACAAATAAAAATACTTGAGGCAATTAAAAGCACACAAGAATCCCACAATTCAATTAAGAAGTGGAAAACAGAGAGTTTTTGAAGCTAAATTCATATAAATTTTATTAAATCAAAAATTAAAATACAAAGTGTATACACATAAATGGCCCGGGGTATACAAAAACAACATTAGTCAGAATTTTTATGTGGCTTAATCAACATACAGTCATATGTTAAAGTTTGGGCACCCCTATTAATGTTAACCTTTTTTCTTTATAACAATTTTGGTTTTTACAACAGCTATTTCAGTTTCATATATCTAATAACTGATGGATTCAGTTATATTTCTGGATTCAAATAAGGTTTATTGTACTAACAGAAAATGTGCAATCTGCATTTACACAAAATGTGACCGGTGCAAAAGTATGGGCACCTCAACATAAGTGACATTAATATTTTGTAGCTCCTCCTTTTGCAAAAATAACAGCCTCTAGTTGCTTCCTGTAGCTATTAATGAGTTCCTGGATCCTGGATGAAGGTATTTGTGACCATTCCTGTTTACAAAACAATTCCAGTTCAGTTAAGTTTGATGGTCGCCGAGCATGAACAGCCCGCTTCAAATCATCCCACAGATGTTCAATGATATTCAGGTCTGGGGACTGGGATGGCCATTCCAGAACATTGTAATTGTTCCTCTGCATGAATGCCTGAGTAGATTTGGAGCAGTGTTTTGGATCATTGTCTTGCTGAAATATCCATCCCCTGCGTAACTTCAACTTCGTCACTGATTCTTGCACATTATTGTCAAGAATCTGCTGATACTGAGTTGAATCCATGCGACCCTCAACTTTAACAAGATTCCTGGTGCCGGCATTGGCCACACAGCCCCAAAGCATGATGGAACCTCCCCCAAATTTTACTGTGGGTAGCAAGTGTTTGTCTTGGAATGCTGTGTTTTTTAGCCTCCATGCATAACGCCTTTTTCTATGACCAAACAACTCAATCTTTGTTTCATCAGTCCACAGGACCTTCTTCCAAAATGTAACTGGCTTGTCCAAATGTGCTTTTGTATACCTCAGGCGACTCTGCTTGTGGCGTGCTTGCAGAAACGGCTTCTTTCGCATCACTCTCCCATACAGCTTCTCCTTGTGCAAAGTGCGCTGTATTGTTGACCGATGCACAGTGACACCATCTGCAGCAAGATGAGGCTGCCGGTCTTTGGAGGTGGTCTGTGGATTGTCCTTGACTGTTCTCACCATTCTTCTTCTCTGCCTTTCTGATATTTTTCTAGGCCTGCCACTTCTGGGCTTAACAAGAACTGTACCTGTGTTCTTCCATTTCCTTACTATGTTCCTCACAGTGGAAACTGACAGGTTAAATCTCTGAGACAACTTTTTGTATCCTTCCCCTGAAAAGCTATGTTGAATAATCTTTGTTTTCAGATGATTTGAGAGTTGTTTTGAGGAGCCCATGATGCCACTCTTCATAGGAGAATCGAATAGGAGAACTACTTGCAAGTGGCCACCTTAAATACCTTTTCTCATGATTTGATACACCTGGCTATGAAGTTCAAAGCTCAGTGAGGTTACAAAACCAATTTAGTGCTTCAGGAAGTCAGTAAAAAGTAGTTAGGAGTGTTCAAATCAAGAAAATGATAAGGGTGCCCATACTTTTGCACCGTTCATATTTTGTTTAAATGTAGATTGCACATTTTCTGTTAGTACAATAAACCTCATTTAAATCAAGAAATACAACTGAGTCCATCAGTTATTAGATATATGAAACTGAAATAGCTGTTGCAAAAACCACAATTGTTATAAAGAAAAAAGGTTAACATTAATAGGGGTGCCCAAACTTTAACATATGACTGTAGGTCAGCAGTCTTTATTAAGAAACTGACATAAAAAGTCAATGCTTCCTGCTGCCATAGACAAGTATGAGCACACATGCAAATAGTAACTGCCCATCTGACTACATAAAGTGCTTCACATGAATGCCTATAAACGGCCAAGCCACGGCGTAACGCGCGTAGGGGCGGCTGGCCTGAGTAGCGGTTCCAATTACAACTTGTAGGTGCAGTTTGATTACAATGTCACAGTCAATTTTTGCCCGTTTATAGGCATTCATGTGAAGCACTTTACGTAGTCAGATGGGCAGTTATTATTTGCATGTGTGCTCATACTTGTCTATGGCAGCAGGAAGTATTGACTTTTTATGTCAGTTTCTTAATAAAGACTGCTGACCTATGTTGATTAAGCCACATAAAAATTCTGACTAATGTTGTTTTTGTATACCCCGGGCCATTTATGTGTATACACTTTGTATTTTAATTTTTGATTTAATAAAATTTATATGAATTTAGCTTCAAAAACTCTCTGTTTTCCACTTCTTAATTGAATTGTGGGATTCTTGTGTGCTCCTAGTTCTGTGAGTTGTGCTATTTCCTATTGGTAGGGGAATGTGTTTCTAATTTGAGGCAATTAAAAGTAGCAAAGCATCAGTGTTAATAAAAAACTTTATAATATAAAAATATACATAAGGGGGCAGTACTATCCATTTCATAAGGACATACTATTGCAGTAAATGGTGCTGACAGGTATATGGTTCTCAAAAATATGCAGTGTGCAAAAATAATAAAAAATATACAGTATATTCATTTGTAAGGTGCATATAAATTAGTGAAAAATGTATATCAACTCACTATAAGTGTACATCTTAATTATACAAATAAGAAAACATACATGAAGTGCAAAATGAATAGATATTAAAGTGCAATATTAGTGCAGAAATAGTGAACACCACACGTGTCACTGCATAGATATACCACATAAATAATGGGAATAATACCCAATGGCACCAATAGGTGTCAGTATATGCTTAATTTATATCATGGACCAGGGGAACTCTAGCAACTAGAGTCTATACTAGCGCATGGCCGAGCATGCTCAGTGGAGCGACGGAAGGACTTAGCCTCTGGAGTGGTTTGCTGCTGATCAGCCTGCGTTGCTATTACTGGCCTAGAGTTGGCAGCAGCAGCCAGATCCACAGAGCTGGTCTAATCAGAGCATCGGGAATAACAGGGCTGCTGAGCAAGCTCCTCTGCGGTCGATGGAGAATGGGAGACAGCTGAATGCAAGGCTCTGGATTCCTGCTGTGCTGCTGCAGGAACCCGACGCCTAAGAGGGAGTTGATTATATTATAGGGAGGAACATGGGTTTTGCATTGCATTATATTACATGGAGGACCATGGAGATAGTATTATATTATGTGGGAAACCATGGTGAGTGCATTATATTATATGGAGGACTATGGTGAGTGCATTATACTTTATGGAAGAATATGGGAAGTGCATTATATTACATGAAGGATTATAGAGAGTGCATTATACTATATGGAGGATTATGAGGGCACATTATACTATATGGAGGACTATATAGGGCCCATTATACTCTATGGAAAGATGTGTGGGGGCCATTATAATATTTTGAGGGCTATGTGGGGGGCATTATACGGTACGCAAGCAATTATACAGTTTGAAGGTTTGTGTGGGGTCTATCATACTATATGGAGGACTAGTATGGGCCATTACACAGTGTGGAGAGGTATGGGACAATTATACTGCATGGAGGGCTGTGGGGGGGTCACAGTTGATGGATCATACTGTGTTGGGGTCACCATACTTTGCCTTAGGAGTTGAGGTGGGGTACAGCAGTCATTATACTGTGCATGTGGAAGGTACTGTGAAGGAATTCACTGGGGGTTATAATACTGTGTTTGTGGGGCACTTTTGTTGGCATCATATTTTACGGGGCAATGAAAGAGGGATCTAGGAGTTCTGCAGAAGTAAAATGACTTTGCAAAGGTAGCAAAGTTGTGAGTTATGCTCTCATGTGACCCAGGTAGATATATTTTTTTTTTCGGGGGGGGGGGGGGGGTGGCAATTAGAAGTTCTGCTATATGGCTCCAAGATTTCTATGTACGCTCTTTTCTGGAACCAAGAACAGAGAAGGAGCGTTATGTGATGTCTATGGAGGTTATATGTACAGATAAGGCCAAGGTAGATGAACCAATTATTTTTTTATTATGGTTTGCTTATATAGCACTATCATATCCCTCAGTGTTTTATGTTAGGGATGGCAGAACGCACTAAATAATAAATAATAGTAAGTGCGTTTGCTGCCCGGGGTCTACCGTGCAGAGGTGTTACGCTGCTGCTACGTAATGGCAGACACTTAATATGGTGGTATAACACACGCAGGTTGAACGTCACCCGGTGTGCACTGGGCAGACTCTGTTACTTCACAGAAGCGCCAAAGCGTTAAACACAAATGCCGAGCCTGTTGAACTCACAGGTGTCAGCGGAATGCACGCATGGTATATGGTCACAGGTCTCGGGCCCAAGACTCAGGGTCAGCATCCTTCTAGACCTACCGTGCATGCGGCGTCGCAACCGCGGACGCAAATAAGTACTGCTGACTGCAGCACGGCGACAGACACTACCGCTGTACGACAATGCCCGGTAGCAGGCATACTGTCGGACACTAGTACCGTGGATGATAAGCACTGTGGCCTGTAGCTTGCCATTGACTGGCGCTGACTCTATCACTAGTTCCTTATCCACACACGTAATATCAGAGGGAGGGGAATCTTAATGAGTCATTTGCAAGTCCATGCATCCATCATCATTCACACAGGTAGCAACTAGAGTCTATACTAGCGCATGGCCGAGCGGCCATGCGAACCTTTTATAGCCGGGACCTTCTGGAAGCTTCCAGATCCCTGAGATGAACCAATCAGGTCTGGAGAAGGACCTGTGCATGTGACTCCCAACCTCCAATGGGAGATCGTCTCGTGAGCATGCTCAGTGGAGCGAGGGAAGGACTTAGCCTCTGGAGTGGCTTGCTGCTGATCAGCCTGCATTGCTATTGCTGGCCCAGAGGTGGCAGCACCAGCCAGACCCACAGAGCTGGTCTGAGCAGAGGGTCAGGAATGAAAGGACTGCTGAGCAGGCTCCTCAGCGGTCGATGGAGAATGGGAGACCGCTGAATGCAAGGTGTTATGAATGAGTTACCGAAGGAGGAAAAAACAAAAATACAAGCTAAGTCCAGAAGACCGGAGAGGTTGGTAGCTATCGGATTGCAGACCCCTGATCCTATTCACACAACTAACAGTAGCCATGGGGGTTCCTATGGTGCCCTAGACCCCTCGTTCACAGTTGGAGAACTAAATAAGCCTAAAGAAAGAAAGGGGAAATCTAAACTGCCCCAGAGCAGACCCCAAAGCAATAGACAGCCCCCAACATGTATTGTCGGTGAAAAGCAGATGAAAACACAAACACAGACAGAAAGACAGGTTGAGCAAGCGGTGGGGCCCAACTAACTAAATAGGAAAGGACAGAAAAGAAGCTGACTGCAGTCTGCAAAAATTCTGCCAAAATAATGTCCAACACGTCTGATAGAAAAAAGGCACTGAAGTCACTAGACTTCAAAATCACTATATCAGCACTCAGGTATATTCTGAAGACTGAGCAAAAGATCAACTTGACCAGAGACAAAAATGGAGCTCAGCCTGTACCAACAAGGGCAGGCACAACACTAAGTAAACAGACACAATCTCATGGAAAAATAAGAGAGCAAAAACTTAGCTTTCAGAAGACAGGTACTGAACTGGTTTGCAAGAGCTCAGAGCAGAAAGGGTCACCAGCACCCCTGTAGGGCGTCGGCTGCCTTATATCCACTCAGTGATTCCGGGTGTCCAATCAGGCTCCACCTGTTCAGATGACAGGTTCTTCCCAACCCAATCAATTTCACTACCTCTCCTCACCAGCAGAGGGAGTTCATCAGGCATCAACGGTGAAGGGGAAAATGAACTCACAACAGCAAGGCTCTGGATTCCCGCTGTGCAGTTGCAGGAACCCAACGCCTAACAGTTTTATATACATTTGAACCCAGTACACCAGCGCTGAAAAACTTCTAGTGCTAACCACTGAGCCACTGTGCTGCCCAATTTGAGGGTATATCTTTTCCAGGCTCAAGATGAGCCATTGTATCTCATCATATCATGCGTGATACTGTCTGCTTAACCGTGAATCTAATTAAATCATGTGTGATACTGTCACCTCAGCTTTGCATCCTATGATTTCATTTGTGATTTTGTCTGCTGATCAACTGTATCTAATAGTATCGTGAAACTGTCGGCTGAAAGGTGTATCTAATCCCCTGATGTGTGATACTGTCTTCTGACCTACTTTAGCTAATCAAATTGTGATACTGTCTGTTGAGCTATGTATCTAATCTTATCATGTATGATAATGTCTGGTCAGTCACTGTATCTGATCACATGTGACATAGTCTTTTTAACTCCTCTTACTAATCCGAGCATGTGTGATACAATCTGCAGAGGTGCTGTATACAATGCAAGCACCCATGATACTGTATGAAGAGTTGTGTATCTAATCAAGTGTGATTCTGACTGCTGAGCTGCTGTATCTAATCCCATTGTGAGTGATATTGTCTTCTGAGCCACTGTATCTGATCCGAGTACATGTGAAAACAATTGTTGAGTCATTGTATCAAATATGAGCTTTGTGTGATATGCTGAGCTGTTACCTAATATTATCATGTGTGATATCATCTTCTAAGCCACAATATCTAATCCGAGCATGTGTGATACCATCTGCTGAACTGATATGATATATTTTAACCCCTTCCCAACATATCAGCTTCCTGGCTTAATGCAGGCTCAGTAGCTGAGCCTGCATCTTTGCCATCATGTGATGGCTGTGTTATTCAGCCACCATCTGTGTTATTCAGCCACCATCTGTCGCTATCAGCCACGGGTAGTGATGAGATCTGTACGCGGTTATTAACCTATTGAATGCCACTGTCATTCTCTGACAGTGAAATTTACAGCTCATAGCCCAGGGCTGCGCTGTTCTAACCAGCCATCTCTCCAATCCCGCTATGCAGTCAGGGTGCACCAATGGTTTACCATGATAGCCAGAGGTCTGTTGACACTCCATTACAAGTCTAACCTGTAGGAGACTCTGATGTTTGCTATACACAATAGTAGTGTAGAACAAGTAATAGTCTGATGGTGGATTCATTCCCCCTGAGGGGACTACAAAATAGAATAAAAATTTGAAAAATGTTTTTAAAAATAGATAAAAGTTTTAATCATCTTTCTTTTCCACCATTAAAAAAAGAAAAATACATACATGTGGTAATTCCACATCAGTAAAAGTCCTATCAATCATACTATAAAATTGAAGTCCTATCAATCATACTATAAAATTGAGTAATCTGTAAGGCTAGTTTCACACTAGCGCTTTTGAGCGCAGCGACGGCCTGCGCATGGCTGCCGCTAAGCCCCGCCCCCTACCGCGCCTCCGCCGGTAGCTCCGCCTACCGGCGCATGCGTCCCCTATCTTTATCACTGGGGGCGCAGGCCGTGCGCAGTATGCGTTTGGCGGCGCATGCGCCTTCTTGACGGTGCGCCAAGCGCAACCAAACTGCAGCAGGTTGCGTTTGGCGCATGTCGGCGCACCGTCAAAAGGACACATGCGCCGCCAAACGCATACTGTGCACGGCCTGCGCCCCCAGTGATAAAGATAGGGGACGCAGGACGCATGCAGCGTCATGCGCCGGTAGGCGGAGCTACCGGCGGAGGTGCGGCAGGGGGTGGGGTTTAGCGGCGGCCGTGCGCAGGCCGTTGCTGCGCTCAAAAGCGCTAGTGTGAAACTAGCCTAAATGCCATAAAAACAGAAAAAATTAAGTGCCAGAACTTTGATTTTTCCACGCCGAAACAAAAAAATTCAATAAGCAATCGAAGCACTATGGTATCAATAAAAAAGTCCGCTCAGGGCCTAAAAAATAAGCCCTAACATGGCTCCATGTCTTGGAAAAAGAAGGCAATAGCCCCACAGCCGCCCACACACACAGGTATGATGATCTCACAGCCCACAACATAGCATGATGGTGGCAACCACAGCCCTCTCACACAGTATGATAGTGGTAGTGGCTCCCACACAGTTGATTGGACCTCACATTTCCTCTACACAATATGATTGTAGCCCCTACAGCCCCACCCCATGCAATGTGATAGCCCCTCCCAAAACAAAATTATTTCCCCTCCACACATTATAATATTCCCCACAGCCACCCTACGCAGTAGGATGGACCCCGTAGTCTCCTCAGATTATAATGACCATGTAAGAAGAAGGACCGGACCAGGGTTACCTGTTTTGCACTGGGTCTGGAACTGTCGGGGATGTCTCCTCTGTTGTCCGGGGGAAAGCTTAGAAACCCGGACCGACTTTTGCACTGTACAGCAGGGGGGTGTCTAAGCTAAATAAGACACAGCACGCTCGGAAGCAGACAGACTTGGCGGGAACAGGCAGCATGCAGCAGGGGAAGGTGAATGCTCTGCCTGTTGAGCACCAGCATAGCGCAGGTCCACGCTCGAGCTCCCCTGCAACACTTCACAAAGACTGTGACCAGTATTGTGCTGTTTGCCTGCTGGTACCTGCAACGCGAGGTGTCAGGCACTCCGTGAGTGACGCACGCATACTGCTTGAGAAGGACTGGGTGACTCACCGTGAGCTGTGCTCTGACTTCCCGGTGTACATTTTTCGGGCCTCATTGGGCCCAGTTAGTGTTATGGGCTGTACCTCATCTTACCCAGCAAACCCTGGACCAAGGAACCCCTTAAAGACCTCGAGGACAAACTGCTGCCATCAGAATTTGGCTCAACAACACCTTCAGGACAACACCGGATATACCACGCGCTGACAGTGTTCGTGTCATTTCTCACTCCGTGGACTCTTCAGTCAGGAAGCCATCGGACTGATAAGTTAACCTTTGAGAACTGTGCTATCTCCATTATTTTCTTTATCCTATCCCGCATACCAACTGCTTTATCCCCTGTTTGCCTTAACCCCTCCCTGCTTGGAGTATACTCCTGTTTAAGTAAAGTACTTTATGTTAACTCTTGCTCTGTCTCCTGTCCATTACTGCATCCCAAAATCTGCTCACACCTGGCGTAGTCGCCAGGATCCAGTCCAACAGCACGGAGGTGGCAGAGCAAGCAGTGGAGGGGCCCCAAGGTCCAGCATATCCCTGGGGGCAATGTTAAGTAACCTCTCAAAATTCTCTGGAAGCAACACTCTGTTAAGGGACTGGACTGAGAGGGTCAGGGGAATGATGAGGATGCACCCCATGACCCCCACGTTAGAGGCAGAGGTTGCCATGTTGGCTCTGAACGGAGAGGCAAGGAATTCTGTCATGCTCAGACCCCCTTGAGAACAGGACACTTTTGACAAGGTGCTTCAAATAACTGAAGAGACGCACGGAGACCCCACGGACATAGAGGAATTGCACATGCGTTTATTTAGGTGTGTTCATAGGGAGGTGGAGACTGTGACCCAGTATATGAATGTGCTACAGGAGATTCATACTGCAATTATTAAGAAATACGGTGTAGGCGTAGGATCTACTGACATAGTACTGCGGGATCAGCTGGTGACAGGCTTGAGAGATACGCTACTGAAACATGCCCTGCAAGAGTGCTTGCTGGTAAATCCACGCATGACCTTTTTAGAAGCCGAAAGTGAAGCGCACGCGCAAACAGGAGCAGGGGTGACAGTCCCGATGGGGAAGGTCCGGAGCTTGGAGGTATTTGTGACCATGGCCACCGAACTAGGATGGGTGGAAGAGTTGCGGAAAAAGATCTAGGACATATGAGAATAGTTGTCAGAGTCAAAGAAGAAACCCTCAGCATCATCAAACTTGTCCGGGAGTAGGATTGTTCCTGAGCCTCCTTGGGAAATGAGAACACCAGGCAAAGAAGAACTGCCTACATGCTACAACTGCGGTGAGACTGTACATTTGGCTCAGGGTTGTGTATGGCAGAGTTGGCCCCTCCAACGCTATCCGTTAAACTAGGAGGCTACGTGGCTGGGGGGCGCCTCCCGGAGCCTGAGCAGTCAAGAAGGAGAACCAGAAGTCCCACAAGTCTAGTTTCCACGTGTCCTCTCATTTGCCATCTGCAAGAATTTCATTTAAGTGTACAGCTGCCCAAAGAGAATCCACTCTGATCAAGGAGCATGTTTCCAGGGGTGAGAAATGGAACAACTACATCGTATATACCAGTTAGAAAAGTCTCAGACAATGCCCTATCACCCTCAGAGAAATGGAGCCTGTGAACGGTTCAGTTGAACTCTGATTCAGATGTTGAGGACACTAGAGGAAGACAGAAAAGTATGTTGGCCTGAATTTGTAGCTGAACTAGTTTGGGTGTACAACAAACAAGTATATCACACCACTGGGTACACACCATATACTCTGCTATTCGGCCGTCCGGCAAGAGAAATCACTGAGTTGGAATTGGATCCAGAGGAGGACTACCCACGGATGGGGGTGTCCACCTGGGTTCGAGAACACCGACACCAGCTGCAAACACTATACCATCTTGTGCAGACTAAGTTTCGGGAACTTGAGCATTCAGAGACAGCTCCTCTGTAAGGGACACCTCTTCAAGCCGGGGACCGTGTGTTGGTCCGAGACAAGTGCCCTCGAGACAAGCTGGAGAATTGGCTCTGAAGGTCCCATCTATGAAGTTCAACCTGAGGGGGAGGAAAGCGCCCCTACCCAGGTAGTCTATCGGAATATGCTTCATCCTTGCTTGTCAAGAGATCCTGATCAAGTGGAGGAGATGCAAAGTGCTCCCGAGATATCCCAACCGGCAGCTGCTGATTGTGAGGAAGATTTCCCTGATCTACCACAGGTAGTCCAGAAGAGGAGCAAGTGCCTAAAGTTCCTGAAGTAGTTGCTCTGTTGGATTTGGGTGTGGCCCTGCCCTCGCCTGTTCAACCTGACCCGACTACTCAACCTGACTCGACTACTCCTCCTGATTTATGGCGCACCGAATGAACAACAGCCAGAGTACCCCCCAACAGATACAATCAAGACCAATTTATTTGGCAATGAATCGTTAAAGAAATTGGAAAATGTCAACCCTTACTACAAGAAATCTCACTGGTGGAATGTCGATCAAAAGTAGAGGGGGAGGGTAAGAAGAAGGACCGAACCGGGGGTACCTGTCTTGTGCCAGGTCCGGAACTGTCGGGGCTGTCTCCACTGTTGTTCGTGGGAACGCTTAGAAACCCGGACCAACCTTTGCACTGTACAGCAGAAGGCATGGCTAAGCTAAATAAGACATAGCGTGCTGAAGCAGACAGACTTGGCAGGAACAAGCATTGCACAGCAGGGGAAGGTGAGTGCTCTGTCTATTGAGCACCAGCATAGCGCAGGTCCGCGCTCGAGCTCCCCTGCGACACTTCACAAAGACTGTGACCAGTATTGTGCTGTGTGCCCACTGGTACCTGCAACAATAGGTGCCAGGCACCCCGGGCCCATGAGAGACGTGCGCATACCGCTTGAGAAGAACCGGGTTACTCACCATGAACTGTGCTCTGACTCCCCAATGTACATTTGTCGGGCCACGTTGGGCCCCATTAGTGTTGTGGCCTGTACCTCATCTTACCTAGCAAACCCTGGACCAAGGAACCAAGACCTCTAGGACAAACCACTGCCGTCAGAATTCGGCTCAACGACGCTTTCAGGACAACATCGGATATACCACGCGCTGACCGTGTTGGTGCCATTCCTCACTCCATGGCCTCTTCAGCCAGGAAGCCGTTGGACTGATAAGTTAACCCTTCAGAACTGTGCTATCTCCATTATATTCTTTATCCTATACCACATACCAACTGTTTTATCCCTTGTTTGCCTTAACCCCTCCATGAGTGGAGTATACCCCTGTTCAAGTAAAGAAATTTACCTTAACTCTTGCTCTGTCTCCTGTCCGTTACTGCATCCCACAGTCTGCTCACAACTGCACACAGTGCCCCCCTCTCCTCAGACAAATGGTATGAAATCAACACAATTTTTCTCTCCGTTAATTTGGCTTTGCATCATTTCTCTTGAAGCTCCTGAAGAGTTCACAAACTTAATGACATCAGTGTTGCATACTTTGAAGGTTGCTATTTTTTAAAACGGCATCCCTTAAGGAATCTACAATATATAGTCCCCTCAAAGTCACTTCAAAACTGAACAGGTCTCCATAAAACTAAGTTTTGTATATTGCCCTAAAATAATGAATAATTGCTGCTAAACTTTTAACAGTTCTACAAAAATAAAAGGACGTTTGAAAATTATGCTGACATAGATGACACAAGGTAAATGTTTTGTTAACTTTTTATGTAGCATAACTATATGGATTATAGGCTTAAACATTCAAAGTTTAAATATTGCACATTTTTATTTCTTAGTTTTATTGCTAAAATAAAGTATAACATGTCAGAAAAAATATTCTCAGAATATCTGGGATATGGGACATTTCATTGTTATTACCTCATAAAGTGACACATGTCAGATTTGAAAAATTGGGCTTTGTAACTAAAAGGTTAAAATGCATTCTTCCTAATGTGAGATATCTGATGTCTAAACAGTTGAGATTTAAATGAAAAAAATATCTTACATTCAGGACATGAAAATGGCTTCTCTCCTGTGTGAATTCTCTCATGTGAAACAAGAATTGATTTCTCAGTAAAACATTTCTCACATTCTGAACATGAAAATGGCTTCTCTCCTGTGTGAATTCTCTCATGTCTAACAAGATGTGATTTATTTGTAAAACATTTTCCACATTCTGAGCATGAAAATGGCTTCTCTCCTGTGTGAATTCTCTCATGTGCAACTAGAATTGATTTCTCACTAAAACATTTCTCACATTCTGAACATGAAAATGGCTTCTCTCCTGTGTGAATTCTCTCATGTCTAACAAGATGTGATTTATCTGTAAAACATTTTCCACATTCTGAACATGAAAATATCTTCTCTCCTGTGTGACTTCTCTCATGTCTAACAAGATTAGATTTCTCTGTGAAACATTTTCCACATTCTGAGCATGAAAATGGCTTCTCTCCTGTGTGAATTCTCTCATGTGCAACAAGCGTTGATTTCTTTGTAAAACATTTTCCACATTCTGAACATGAAAATGGCTTCTCTCCTGTGTGAATTCTCTCATGTGCAACAAGATGTGATTTATCTGTAAAACATTTCTCACATTCTGAACATGAAAATGGCTTCTCTCCTGTGTGAATTCTCTCATGTGCAACAAGAGATGATTTCTCAGTAAAACATTTCTCACATTCTGAACATGAAAATGGCTTCTCTCCTGTGTGAATACTCTCATGTCTAACAAGAAGAGATTTTGTAGTAAAACATTTCCCACATTCTGAACATGAAAATGGCTTCTTCCTTGTGGGAGCTTTTTTATTTTCCACACTTATATTGTGTCTTATATTTTGTTTAACAGTCTGTGATGAATTAGGACATTGTACTTTAAAACGATCCATGTCTGAGATGTTGGCATGTTCTTCATATGGGTCTAGTGTAATGTTACAATCATCTGCTTTAAAATCTGAAGATATGATATGTCTTTTGGAGCTCCTGGTACAGCCATCTGCCAAGAAAAGAACTGATTTGATTTTTGAGCAAAATAACCTTAATACTTAAATGTATTTAAATAGAAAAATGTTAATAATAAAAAATATTAAAAATAAATTACATACAATTTGCAAGATGTGTAGCCAAGTTCTACTATTAACTGACTAAGGTGTAATTTAGATAATGTGATGCTTTCACAAAGAGCCAATTTTACTAATGTTCATTCTCAATCATTGGCCAGTGCAAACATCAAATAATAAAACATTTATCATTGGTCACATATTTTATATGAGAATAAAAATGATCACTGTTGACAGCGCATCATCCACTATGTGTAAATTAAGAATTGTGATGGTGTGATATGCTATATGGATATCATTTTGTGTATATTGCTATTTCACTGATTTGCATAGTGTTAATCTTGATGCCTTGTATGTCTGCAGCCTGTGACTCTTGATGACCCCCTGTAGTGTCATAATCCCCCAGGCACCTTTTGTCAAGTCTGGGAGGCCGGAAAACCGGCCCCCAACCTGTTTTGACTCCCTGGACATAATGAGGGGGGCTGGGGAGGATAGGGGCTGGGCAAGTCAGTTGCTGTGTGCAGAGCATGGTGTGAAGACAGGACTTCTGAGAGAAAGAAGAATATATGGAACATGTTATCACTGTCAGCTGGATTTTGGACTCTCATCTCCCTGGACATGTTATACTGTTACTGAACTGCATTCAGATTCTGGACTATCTATCCTTTGTGGGGTGGACTGAATATGGACCTTTCATATTTTTTGCCTAAATAAATGTCTTGGAATTGTTCACTCTCCTCTTGCTCTGTTGATTGTGTGATACCAGAGAAGGACCCCGTGACAACTGGTGGCAGCAGTGGGATCAACAGAGCGTCACCCAATGGAGAACCACCCACAGAGTGAGTACAGAAATTGGACTGTATGCAGTTTACAGGAGAGACCCAGAGACCTGGGCCTGAACTACCAGGGACTGACTAAAGAGGCCTTAATCGATCTACTGGTGGGCGCTAGCCCGGCCACCTCCTCCCAGATGTCTGAAGGACGCGCACTGGAGACAGGGATCCCCATCCAGAAAAGCCAGTGGTTGGTGTGGTATGAATAAGAGATGGCGGTTCTGGGCCCCGGCGTCTCTCAGGAGTACAAGGAGGAGGCTGCCCGCCGGGCACAGCGGAGACAGGAAGCAATGGAGCTTGAAAAAGGGAGTAACGCAATGTGGAGTGTAACCCCAACAATCTGGGAGCCTGTACGGATCACCCGGACAGAGTTTAAGCCATTTGATGAGGCTTCTGGAGATGTGGAGGGGTTCTTCAAAGACTTTGAGCAGCAGTGTGCTGTGATGGAGGTGCCCCACTCTAGCTGGATGCGTTTGTTAGTGGGGCTCCTGAACGGAAGCTTGGCGGAGGCTTACCGAACCATTGATGCACTGCGGAATCGGGATTATAACATTGTAAAGCGGACTATCCTGGATTACCATGCTATCACCCCAGACTCATATAGGGCCAAGTTCCAAGACCTCCCATGCACCACGGGGGGATCGTTTAGGATGTATGCACATAAGATGTCCAAGGCATGTCAGAGATGGCTGGAAGCAGAAAACGCCTTTACTGTGGAAGATGTTATACAGGCGTTCCTTATAGAACAATTTCTTGCCAAGTGCCCTGCAGAGGTACGGGAATGGGTCCGGGAGCGCATGCCGTGTACCGTGGATAGAGCTGCAGCCCTGGCCAATGAAGCCCTTACTATCCGACCGCAATGGAGGAGGCTTCTGGACAATGAACCACGGCCTGCTCCCGCGCCCCGTCCCCCTCAGATTATATCTGCCCTTCCACCTAGTCGCAAGCCGCTGACTATCACGCCTCCCAATCCTGGGCCCCAACAGTTCCGACCACGACCTGGGGGTGTCACAGAGAGGAGATGTTATGTGTGTGGCCAACCTGGACATTTGCAGTTTGGATGTCCCTCAAGGATTTGGAGGGAGCCCCGCGCAGCCCCACCTCGTCCAGTGCATCTGGTACACTCCATCCCACCTGAGAAAGAGCTACCACCATCCCAACCAGAGTGGACCACCGACCACGGCACCATAGATACTCCTCCTGGAGTGTACGGACTTCGGCCTCTGTCCTTTGGCTACCCAGAGCAATGGCAACGCCACCTGCAGGTGGTCTTAATTGATGGATACAAAGTGTCAGGATTTAGAGACACGGGGGCATTTCTGACTATCGCTGACACCCGTGTGGTTCGACCCGAGGCAATTCACCAGGGTGCAGGAATTCCCATTGTCTTGGCGGGGGGTGCCCGCAAATATATACAGCGAGCTTTGGTGCATTTGGATTATGGTTTTGGGGAAAAACTGTGCTGGATTGGAGTTATGGGAGGACTTCCTGCAGATATCCTCCTTGGGAACGACATTGGGGAGTTACAGTGTCATTTTGTGGGAGCAGTCACCCGACTACAGGCCCTTCAAGCACCACAACATTTGGACCCCACTGAGGAGCAATCTGTTTGGCCAGAAGGTCCATGGGCCTCTCACTCTTCTGAAAGAACAATTGGAGGGAGATATCGCAGACATTGGAATGCCCATCATTCTCTACGTTCTAGAGTTCAGAAATCGTCTCGCCCAGCTAGTGGCTAATGATCAACAGCAAATGGCCCAGTCCAGTCAAGAAACTTGGTATGACCGTAACGCCAGGACCCGGGAATTTATGGAAGGACATCAAGTGCTTATAGTTATTGCAACCCCTGCCACTGTACAAAGAACTATATACGATTGAGCAATGTGGACTATAGTGAGCAGGCCAGAGGTCTGTGTAGACCTCATAGCGTGCTCACTTATTATGAGGGGGGAGAGGTTGTGATGGTGTGATATGCTATATGGATATCATTTTGTGTATATTGCTATTTCACTGAATTGCATAATGTTAATCTTGATGCCTTGTATGTCTGCAGCCTGACTTTTATCTATGACTCTTGATGATCCCCTGTAGTGTCATAATCCCCCAGGCACCTTTTGTCAAGTCTGGGAGGCCTGAAAACCGGCCCCCAACCTGTTTTGACTCCCTGGACATAATGAGGGTGGCTGGGGAGGATAGGGGCTGGGCAAGTCAGTTGCTGTGTGCAGAGCATGGTGTGAAGACAGGACTTCTGAGAGAAAGAAGAATATATGGAACATGTTATCACTGTCAGCTGGATTTTGGACTCTCATCTCCCTGGATTTGTTATACTGTTACTGAACTGCATTCAGATTCTGGACTATCTATCCTTTGTGGGGTGGACTGAATATGGACCTTTCATATTTTTGCCTAAATAAATGTCTTGGAATTGTTCACTCTCCTCTTGCTCTGTTGATTGTGTGATACCAGAGAAGGACCCCGTGACAAGAATGTTCTGCATTAATAAAAAAGCAATGATGTAAGGAAACAATTCATTATTGCTACAGCTTAATGAAAGCTAGTAAGCCCCAATCACACTCCTATACCACCAATCACTGCTCATTGATGAAATTGTATTCTCCTTGCAGCCATTCAATTTTATTTTTAAGGAGAAGTAGAGGGCTGTAGCAGTCACCTCTCTGTGTTAGAGCTCCATGCACCACCTCAATGACTGGAAGTGAGCGGCTGCTGGGAAAATATAACTTCAATTTCTCCTGGTAGCCGCTTTCCTAGTTAAACAGCTTAACATGATTTAAATACTATTTGCCAACAGATTGCCAATATATCTGCAGGTAATTAGAATTTTTGTAGCTGACAGGTTATCTTTAGGGGTTGATTTACACATGCAGATATTGACCTGTAACAAGCACTGATTCATGATATGGGAGCATCTTTGTTCTCTCTCCTCATAGAAAATAGATGAATGCTTGGCAGAACTGCCATGGCTATGGTGGATTTCGGAGACAGTGCGGTCAGCAGACTCAGGTAAGTACTTTCTATACTAACATCTCTAATTACATGTCTATGTCTGTGGTCTGGACTGTTTTAGAATAATAAAGCATAATCGGCTTCCATATTGCATCCTGTGGTGTGTGCTGTGGAAATTATGTCTATTCTTCAGTGAACATTACACATCAACCACTGGCGCCCCATCTTCCATGTGACAGAGTGCAGGACTTGCTTATATTGTGTCACTTATGTCTAGAGAAATGCTGAGGCATCAGTACTACTAGGTGATGTCCATCTCACACAAACTATGACCGCTACATGCAGAACAGAGGAGCCGTATGGTCGTATATTAGGAAGTCATGGCCATGGAGAAAATATAAAGCTGGGAAAACTCAGGCAATTCTCAGCTTTCTCTTAAAATCTACTTCTGGCTGTGACTATGAGAGAATTGTCTTAAAACATTTTTTTTAATCTCCAGCTAAAGCAGTTCAGTATATCAAATAGGTTACTTAGGTTATATATTAATCCTGGAACCAGAACTCTGATGGATATAATGTAAAACACTAAACTAGATACTATGCCAATGAGGTGTCACGCATCTTTGATGATCTATTATCCCAATCTATTCTAAAATCCATATTATAGATACACAACCGGTCTTATTACATATTGCATCATTACATTGTCTGAAATATATAATCTGTATTTCAGCTGAATGGAGGAATCTATGGCCAAAAAAGCTGAGAAACACATAACAAAAAACATCAAGCCTAAAATTATCCAGTCCGGAGAACGAGCAGAATTTTACTCTTCTCTGCTTTATATAGCGGTGACTCCTCACTGGGGCAGTTACCTGTAGGAACGTCCTCTTTGCACCACTCCTCATCCCGCACATCGCATTTTCCTTTCTCCATTATGGCTTCAGCTTTGATGTTCTTCAGATATTTGTCTTGATGTCAAAGCTGTGAAGTAATAATGTAAAAGTCACAGACAGAAGGAGTTGAATGTTCTAGATGGAGGCTTTACTACAAGCTCACGTGGCACCTGAGCCGCCAAAACATGCTGACATCTCCGTCTCCTATATCACTGGGGCCGCTCTCAGTCAGTACGGCGACGTGTAGTGATAGAAGCCAGCGTCACTGGAGCAGTAAGTATACTACATTACGGCAAAGTGATTTCCTTCGTTATTTTGTCTTCGCACTTTGGATACACAAGTATTTTTTTTTCATCATTTAAGGAATGTTTGGTCTGGAAATGTATTTTTGAGATACATGCTATTTCTGTTAGTAGGTTTGGAAGCACTTTAGCAGTTTTTTCTTTTTATTGCATTCACCTCTAATATAAATGTCATGTTAGAAAAGTCGTCCACCCCTTTTGTAATATTTACATTCAGTCCAGTATGGTCTAAATTAAAGAAATAAAACATGCTCATCTACCGATCTCCCAGTTTTTCTCTCTAGTATTCAAGGCTACTGTCACATCAACAGATCACCACAGCTCCAGCGAGGGTGGTCATGGCTGTGGGGGTAACCAGTACAAGACTGACTTGTCTGTATCAAATGATTATGCGTTTTTGAATCTAAACCAGTCCTTAATGACGGATAACAAAAATGAACTAATCTCTGATTAAGGCCCCATTCACACGTCCTCTTAAAAAAACATGCGAGTGAGACTGTCAGTTTTTACTATCTGTGTGGCTTTCTGTTGGCTGTCCGTTTGTACCATCTGTGAGCGCCATCCTTGTGACACATACTAGAATTTACAGATGTTTAGGTTTTAAAGATGTGTAAAGATAGATATATAGTTAGATATAGAGTAAATAGAAGATAGATGGATAATTAGTGCCTTGCATGTATTGGTTACTGTGCATGTATTAAGCTAATAAGATAAATGATGTGCGGTCCCCTCCTATTTTTGATAACCAGCAAAGGAAAAGCAGACAGCTGTGAGCTGATGTTATCAAGCTTGGAAAATCCATGGTAATTGGGCCCTTCCCAGTCTAAAAATATCAGTCCAGAAGTGATGCATCAGATTAGAAGTACCAATTCTGGCGCTTTGCTTCAGCTCTTTCTAAGCACCAGCGCAATCGTGATAATGGTAGTTGGGGTTAATGTCAGCTGTGGTTTCTCAAAAATCACTGCATCAAGCCCTCGGGTTAGTAACGGAGAAGTGTCTTCTAAACATCTGTAATTTCTATTCTGCATTTTATTCCAGTACGTGTTACACAGATGTCACACTTTATGATGCGCACATGTGAGGTACGTATTGTTATTTGTGCTTTCAGAAAACAACAAACACGTCTACGTGTGGGTTACGGTGCAGTACTATCGCTAAACACTTTGTTATAAAATGCAAAAGCGGTTTGCAAACTTACAAAAAGGAAAACAAAAGAAATACTCATAAACATAATCAAACTAAGAGAACATATTTCCGGCATAATATATTACACCTGGATGTCTCCGTTTGTTAAATGGGACCTAAATATAGATCCATCGCTAGAACATTTATGAAAAGGGGTGGAAAAAACCACTAGTATGCAACTACAGATCCAATATAAGAATAAAAGTATCTTTATTAAGACAGGTATATAGAACAGGACAAAAACAGTGTTAGATGGTGCATATAGAACAACCCACGCAACATGGAAAGCGTAGCAGACCCAACTCAGGAACTACCAATGTTATATTCCAAATCAGATCAAATATATATATAGAAAATATATCTATAGACACCTAAGTTCCTTCATACTTCATGTAAATCTTATTTACTATGTCTGTCTATAATAAGACCAACCAAGGCATATCACAACATCAATATGAGCCTATAGATCACTACATCATGCATATCAAATAAATGCCATGCAAGAGTAGGTTTGAATAGTGTAAAATATAGGTGCCTACATCATCCCACCATACCGAGATAACCATAATATAACTCTGGCCATTGTGCCAGTCCTAATCCTGCTTTACTCAAATAACCGCTCATTCAATACATGGGACCATGTCTGACCCAAAAGGGCAGCATAATGCCTGAAATCCATAGCGGTAAAATCTTACCAAAATAAGTCGGTAGGTGGAGGAGTCCTGGGGGGTCTGGGGGGTCCTCCTCACACCCCGGTTATATGATTAGATCAGTACCGACAGGACAATTTTTGCGCCTAAGGCGTATCTGCTCGACAGATGTTGATTACGAAATACAGGCCGAGGACCTAAAACAGCGATTTCGGGAGAGGGGTTACAGTCATAGATCAATTAAAAGAGCGTACAATCGTGCAAAATATAGTACGCGTAATTCCCTATTGTACAAGACTGATGATTCTCCATCCAAATTGGATCAATTGAGATTTGTAACTACCTTCCATTCCCAATCAGATAGGGTTAGGAAGATACTGGAAAGGTCCTGGCCCATCCTGTTGGCAGATCCAATAATGGCCAAAATATTACCTAAAAAGCCCAGAATTGCATATCGTAGGGCAAAGAACTTACAGGGACATTTAATTAGGAGCCACTACGAGACTAATCCACCATTGACATTTTTGAGTGGCGGTACTTCACGAACAGGGTGTTTTACCTGCGGACAATGTGTGGCTTGTATCAATATCGATCGAGGCGACACATTTACGGACTCATCAGGTACTAAGGTATTTAAAATCAAAAAGAGAATCATTTGCTTATCAAAATATGTGATATACTACGCTACCTGTCCGTGCTTCCTGATCTATGTGGGATTGACTACACGTCAGTTGAAAGTTAGGGTCAGGGAGCACGTACTGGGTATACAAGCTGCGGCGAGCGAAAATGATATTTCTGTGCTTAAGACCATACCAAAGCACTTTAAGTTATATCACCAATGTGATAGCAAGTCATTCAGAGTCAAAGGGATTGATAGCTTGAATTTTGGTATTCGGGGAGGCAGGGTATCACTACGCTTGGCCCAGTGTGAGGCAAGATGGATATGGACCTTAAATACGGTCCATCCAAATGGGCTAAACGAATGCCTTAATTTTGCGTCTTTTCTATGATTACCCGCTGGCTGTATCGCTTTGTGCATTTAGTCATCCACGTTCACGTGGTTGTTTTTATTTGGCTGTTATTAATTTTTATTTTTTAATGTATTTTGTATTTTAGGCCTCTAGTTCATCATACTGTGTTACATCAGGAGCCGGATCCAGGGAACCTCTACATCTAGATCTACGAGGGCTATATACCAACATGTTCTATTTATAATCCATGATATATTTGTATATTTGATATACTTGTAAAATCATAGTCTTATTATAACCAATGAGCCACTAGAGGTAATTTATGGGGTAGACTATGTAGTTATTTATAGTGATATATGTATTTATTACCCTTCTATGTGAGATAAATATTTATTGTATTGCTTTTATTTGATGGAAGGTAAATTGGATGGATTTATGAATTCGCCTGTCCTACATTATATGCTTTACTGGTCTGCTGCTTGGTACATTTTACATTGTATATACTATATCTGTTATTAATGAGATATTATTATCACTAATTTTTGACATCTGTAATCACATGATCTAGTATGGATAGCATTTGTATTGATGTGCCTCATGAGGTATATGTGGCCAATGTGGCTAAATTATATGTATACCTCTATCGATATGTTTATCAGAATGCATATATATGGCTACTTTATTTATCTAATGTTCCCCTTTGGTATTTTTAAATTGATTTATGGAGTATGATCGCCTTAGGTCCTCTTTAAGCATCATGGCCTTTATGTGACTATAAGTATTTCCTATGCCAATTATCATGGATTATAGTTTGGCCTAAATGATCTGTCCTGACCAGCACGCATGCGTGTCATGGTCTGGGGCTGTGACGCGGTCTCCGGCGTCTGTGGTCGATGCGTTGCCATGGTGTCCCTGATGCCATGGCGCGCACTGATTGACGCTTGCGCCGCTTCACATCCCTGGTCGTCATGACTGCGGATGCATCACTTCCGGTCGGACTTCCGGTCCACGGCCTTTTCAAACCTCCCGGTCATGATGTTGATCACGCCCCCTGACGAAGGACGAGCATCTGAAACGCGCGTCGGGGCAGACGCGCGGACCCCCCAGGACTCCTCCACCTACCGACTTATTTGGATTTCAGGCATTATGCTGCCCTTTTGGGTCAGACATGGTCCCATGTATTGAATGAGCGGTTATTTGAGTAAAGCAGGATTAGGACTGGCACAATGGCCAGAGTTATATTATGGATATCTCGGTATGGTGGGATGATGTAGGCACCTATATTTTACACTATTCAAACCTACTCTTGTATGGCATTTATTTGATATGCATGATGTAGTGATCTATAGGCTCATATTGATGTTGTGATATGCCTTTAGGGTTGGTCTTATTATAGACAGACATAGTAAATAAGATTTACATGAAGTATGAAGGAACTTAGGTGTCTATAGATATATTTTCTAGATTTAGATTTGATCTGATTTGCAATATAACATTGGTAGTTCCTGAGTCGGGTCTGCTACACTTTCCATGTTGCGTGGGTTGTTCTATATGCACCATCTAACACTGTTTTTGTCCTGTTCTGTATACTTGTCTTAATAAAGATACTTTTATTCTTATATTGTATCTGTAGTCGCATACTAGTGGTTTTTTCCACCCCTTTTCATAAACTTACAAAAAGGAAAGAACTTACATATAAAGTGGAGAAAAAGTAGATAAAAATAAAGTACATGAATAAAAAAGTATGTGTTATGGACTAATGAAATGTAAACTGCCACTCAAAAGAACTATATAGTGACAAAATATGTATGAAGAAGCATAAATGGGTTCATATATAAACATATATATAACAAATCTGAAAATACAGAGTAATGATATCTCTCCTTCACACAGTATATGAATAAATGTCAAAATGACACAGACATGTAGATCTAAAATGGAAGATTTTAAAATACTATAATAATTTAACATAATATCAATCTTTAAATTTGATCTCTACAGGTATATGGTTTAAAGATTGAGAATCCAAAACATTTTATCTGGTGGATAAAAAGTTCTGCTAATCACCTTCTCCTGGTTGGTTTGGGTTAATTTTACACCAAGCCTTTTTTCAGCGTTTTTTTTTTTCTGCAGCAAAACCTGATCTTTTGGCAGGAAAGAAGCTGCAGAAAAAAACATGTTTTACTTAGTTTTTTCTTGCATTTTTCACTGTTTTTAATGCGTTTTTGTGGCAATTTTAGCATACTAGATTTGTCTCTTGTACATGCTGATAAAGTTCTGTATTGGAAAAAAAAAGTCCTATTCCAAAGAACAAGGTTTTGGCACAAAAAAACCACTGCAAAATATGATACCTGCGTTTTTGAAGCGTTTTTTCACCACCCATTCAAGTTAATGGGTGATAAATGCTGAAAAATCACTGAAAGAAGTGATATGCTCTGTGACCGAAAAACCTTGCAAAAGCACAAAATACTGAAGACAAAAAACAATGTGTGTGCATGGGATTTCTGAAATCTCATAGGTTTTGCTGTTACTGTAAAAAGCATCTGAAAATTAGCATAAAAAACACATTAAGGCCGGGGTCACACTAGCGTAGAACACGGATGAGTGCTGTGCGAGAAAACATCGCATAGCACTCGGACCAGTGTTAATCTATGGGGCAGCTCCCATCACAGTTTTTTTGCTCGGGCGTATTCAGCGTGCGTGTGAAATCGCAGTATGCTGCGATTGGCATCGATACAGGGCCGAGACTCGGCTCACTCGCACACATATAAGTCTATGGGTACGAGTGACACAGCGCACATCACTCGGAAATCATCCGAGTGCTGTGCGATATACGCTGACCTCGGCAATGGAGGAGATGGAGAAATTAGTTTCTCTGCCTCCTCCGCAGCTGTGCTCCAATCTTCTCTGTGCGATAGTAGCATGATACTTGGCTCCCACTTTGCACAGAGCAGGAGCCGAGGATCATTAGCATATTGCATCCAAAGATGATCTCGCATCGGATGCCATACGCTAGTGTGACCCCGGCCTTAAAAATCCACAAAAACGCACAGTATGAGCTTAGCCTTACACAATTTTTCAATATCATAAACCTGAAAACCCTTGGTGCCAAGTAAATGTTGTAAAATTTTTAGCTGTATTAGAAAAGAAAGGGTTCGCCAAGAGAGATTACCAACTTAGAATAAAAGCTGCATAAACGTAATGAAATAGAACCAATAAACTAATAAAGAAACACAACATCCTTCTATATGTTTTCTCTCTGTGAGAAGAGGAAGAAAAGGAAAAAAGAAAGGGAGGAGAGGTATTGATGATTTCTTGACCAAGCTGGTATCAGCAAATTTTTCAATGTTAAATACCCGAAGACCCCCTGTTACTACATGGATGCTGTAATATAAAATGTGTAGCTGTATTAGGCTGGAGTCACACACAACGTATAAAAATACGGTCCTTAATATAAAATGTATAGATGTATTAAAAGAAAAATGAGCTGGAGCCACATGGAACTAATAATGGAACATAACATTCCTCTTTAAATTTAAACCCTCTGGGAATCTAGTTTGAAAATTGAGAATCTAAAAAGTTTCTTTGGTTAAAAAGGCACTCCCATGAAAATGTTTATCCTCTTACAGCAGTCTCACATGTCCAGCTAATTCCAGTACCGGAGAAAATGGTACCGGAGCAATCCATGTCCGTGTGGATACGTGGTACATCCATGTGGCACACGTGTGGCAACCGTGTGCCGCATCAGGACCACATGGACGGCCGCTGGGGAAGAAGCGCTACAGTAAGCGCTGTTCAACTGCGGCTGGTGCTGAACACGGCTGTCATTCTTATCTTCTGCTCTGCTGGCAACAGCGAGCAGGATAGATGAATGAATGAAAACCCAACGTGGGGTCCCCCCTCTGTTTGTGAACCAACCTGTCAAAGCTGACAGCTGAGGGCTGATATTCTCAGGCTGGTAAGGGGCCATTGATCTTGGCCCCCCAGCTTAAAAACAGCAGCCCCCAGCTGCCCAGAAAAGGCGCATCTATTAGATGCGCCTATTCTGGAGCTTTGTCGGGTTCTTTCCACTTGCCCAGTAGTTTACAGTCGGAGCAGTCGTATTAGCAGCGCTTCGCCTGTAAACTGATTAACCCCCCTGAGATGGATTTACGCTGTGGGATGTGACTGATCGCCGGACAGGTATGGATATTGTTGGTTTATTATTTTATTATTTTTTACAGGAGAACGATGGCGTGGATAAGGAATTAGGAATATAATAAAGCTTTAAACAATTTGTGGTGTATTCTTTCATTAAAATACTTTGTTCTTATTGTGTGTGTTTTTATTTAACCCTTGAATAACTCTAGGATTAGTAATGGATAGGTATCTTATTGACACCTCTCCATTTCTAAGCTGGGCTTAATGTCACCTTACAATAGAAAGGTGACATTAGCCCCTTATTAACCCCACTTGCCACCACTATACTATTGGAAACCAGCAGTGGACGCTGCTTTACTGATTGGCAGGCAGCACCACTATCCACCACCGATTCAGTCCATGGACAGCACTTTGGAAATACCTGTCATTCTGGTCTAACTGTCTCAGAACTTTAACATATAACAGAATATCCCTATACATCCTTGGTATACCCAGTAATCTTAACCAGCTGTGACAGGATCTTACTAAGCAACAGAATAACCCTCCGCAGCAGGGGTAATGTACCCCCATAGGAGTCTATGATTCTCTCCATTCCAGTGTTATTCTGCTACTCCATATTCACAGACCACTCAGGAGCAGTCTGTGTATTGATGAAGGTCAGATGTATTGACCGAAATGTTTACTGCCTTTGACTGCAAATAAAATCCTTCGTTTGTTCTCAAGTTGAATGCCAAAAATTTACTTTATCAAATAAAAAGTAATATCTCTGTTTGTCAGGCAATACTTGTATGTGTTTACGCTAACAGCCACGAGACATGCGGCAGCGGTGATGCAAATATATGTTGCCAGCACGCCGAAGAGACTCGGTTAGCATACTAGCATGCTCAGATAACACCTTATCCAAGCACGTTCGCTCAACACTAATTAGCATGTAATAAAAAAATCCTCAGATCGGCTGCAATTTCTTTTAATATGTGTTAATTCACATACAGCTGTTCCTTCAATGAGCACCATTAACCTTGAGGAGAGTATTACCAGCAGTTTTTCTATGATGAGGTGTAGTAATAATAGGCTGTCCAGCAATGGCCTCTACCGCCAAATCCAAAAAGGTGATGTTATTTGAATTACAAAAAATGTACTTTATAATTTGAAGGAATTATTGTTGACTGAATCAATGCTAGGTATGGCAGATACTGTATACCATAATATATCTGCCATACCTAGCTTTGCTGATTATATTATCTGCCTCTAACAGACCCGTATAAAGTGAAGTTCCGCACACATCTGTTAACCTGTTAAGTGGCACTTTCAATATGTGACAGAGGCTTTTACAGTGCATCAGCAGAGGGCGAGCTGTTTTATCTGCCAATCGGCACCTTTGCAACATGATCGCAGGGCGCCAATGGTTTGCCGTCGCTGTCAGGGGTCTGCTGACCCCCCGTGCCTGCCATGATGGCACTCCTGTAAAAGCCAGCCCATGGCTGGGGTTCATAGGAGACTGTGATTTTTACTATGCACATTATATAGCACTAGATCCCGGATGTATTTTCAATATTGTGATATTGCTGTATATACAGTACAAGCGATTAGACAATCACAGGTTCAAGTCCCCAATAGGGACTAACAAATACAGTAAAAAAAAAATGTTATTTACAAAAAATATATATATATACTGTATAAACGTTCACATCATATTTTTCCCCTCAAAAAATAAAGTACAGATATGTGGTATTGCTACATTCGTAAAAGTCCGATTTATCAAAATATAAAATGAAGTAAAATGATCAGTAAATGGTTTAACATAGAATCATAGAATGGTAGAGTTGGAAGGGACCTCCTGGGTCATCTGGTCCAACCCCCTGCTCAAAGCAGTAAGGAGAAAAAAAAAATCAAAACACCATAATAGCGTTTCTTTGGCCACCGCCATAAAATGTTATAGATGATGATCAAAACATTGTTTTTAATCCAAAATGGTATATATAAATAAGTTTGGCTCAGTATGATCAGCTATGTCGAAGGAAAAATATGTATATATATGGTTCTTGAAAAATGGTAAGAAAAAAAAAGGAAACAGCAGTAAAATGTCTTAGGAAGGTATTATTGAATACAAAAATAGGATAATAAATGACATATAGAAAAAAGTTGCATACAAATTTCTTAAATTAAAAGAAAATAAACCAGAAACTGATCACTTACATTTTGTGTTTAGGATCCAGGAGAGGCAGAAACTGGGACACGTCTTCAATTCCACTGACCCCAAGAAATGACCAACATCCAAAAGTCTTACACACATTTTTAAGACCTGGTCTGTTGTTGCTCATCCCCCATCCTGTGATGTCACCTCTAGGCAGGATCAAGATAATTGCATTCTATGGCTCTTTATGTTGATGTATCCCTCACCTGTGGATTGTGATGTGTACCTTCAAAGAAAACCAATTCCCAAACCAAATGTGCAAATAACAACCAGTCCACACAGGAATCCGACACAATAGTTGTGCTGGGACACCCTGGGGAGTTAATGGCTTTGTGCTGCAGGAAGCCTAGAATCAGTGTCTTCTCCCCACTCATAATAGGGACTGTTACACATTAACTCTTTAGTGTTCCTTCCATTAACATATCAAAAGCCCATGGAGTATCTCCCCCAATGGTCCCACAGGTTTGAGTACTATTGTCAGGTCTGTGCTGGACACCCGGGGTCTATGGCTTTGTGCTGCAGGAGGCCTAGAGTCTTCTGCCCACTTAAGAAGAAGGTGTGAATGGTTTACCTGTTACAGTTCAACCATTCAGTGTAGGACTACTGCACCCAGCCACTGACATCTCATGCATCCCCATGTCAATCACTAAAGAATGTATCAGACAATAGTTTCATGGAGTCATCTGGCACATGAGAGTTTCTGTCACCTGTTTGCACATCCTCTTTTTGTTGATCTTGTCCTGCTTTGTGCTAAAGTCATGAGAAGTAAAAAGCGGCAGCATATCAGTCAGAACCAAGCTCGGACTGGCCCACCGGTGAACTGGAGGATTCTCCAGTGGGCCCAGGCACTGACACCTGCTGGCATACTGGTCAGCAGCTGCCTAGGGCCCCCACTGCTCCAAGGGCCACCACTGCTCCAGGGGCCCCCAGCCAGTGGCTATGGGGCCCCTGAGTCAAGGGGGCCCACCCTGTGCCAGTGTAGCAGAAGCTGGACACAGTATCCTGTCCCTGCTGCTAAAGCGAAATGAATATTCATGCTTCCCCACACTCCTATGGGTGTAGAGAGGAGTGAATACCATTTCTCTTTAATAATAGCGGGCATTGTTAGCCGCAGGCTGCAGCTAACACTGCCTGCATGTAAAGCCCCACCACCACACTCACTGTGTGAGAGAGTGATGCGGTGCTTTGTGTGTGTGTGTGTGAGAGAGGGGTGGTGGGGAAGGACAATGATATTGGTGGGGGGAGGCAATGATGGAGGTGATGGGCAATGATGGTGGGGGGAGGCAATGATGGAGGTGATAGTCAATGATGGTGGGGGAGGAAGTGATGGAGGTGGTGGAATAGGCAGTGATGGGGTGGTGGGGGAGAATGATAGTGTTGGTGGGGGAGAATGATGGGGTGGTGGGGGAGAAGGCAATGATGGAGGTGGTGATGAGGACAATGATGGGGTGGAGAGGGGCTGCATTATACTTTATGACGGGGCTATATTATATTCTGTGGGGGGACTGCATTATTCTCAGGGGACTACATTATATTCTGGGGGCTACATCATACTATATGAGGGGGCTACAGTATACTCTATGGGGACTGTATTATATTCTGAGGTGGGGCTGCATTATTCTCTCAGGGGACTACATTATATTCTGGGGGCTACATATTACTATATGAGGGAGGCAGCATTATGCCCTTTGAGGGAGCTACAGTATACTCTATGGGGGGCTGCATTATATTCTGTGGTGGGGCTGCATTATCTATAATATAACCGGCTAAGCGTCACTCTGTCCGAAGCCTTTATAGACTGCGCAAGCGCGACATGCCTGCGCAGTCTGGCTCCAGACAGAATGAGGCAGCGCGGTGAGGAGTTTGTATGGTGTCGGAGATATCGGTACGCATACACACTGCATACCGCTATGTCCAGCGCCATACTTACCTGACCGGGAGGAGCGTTGCCGCGGTGCTTCTCTTCGGCCGGAGAACGGGGCAGGAGTGCGGCCGGCATCGCGCATGCGCATAGCGCGATCCAGCGCCATTTAACTGAAGACAAATTTGCAGTGTGTCTTCAGCAATATGACGCCGGACAGCTCTATGGGCATGCGCGTACTCCGGCGCCAGACTCCTCCCCCAGCCTCCAGCAGAACGTGACAGGCAGCGCTGGAGCACAGGGAAGAAGGGTGAGTATAAATGGTTTTTCTTGTATGTGTGAAGTTTAATAGGGGAGAGGGGACCATGCATACCAGGATAGGGGGGGTGAGGGGACCATGCATACCAGGATAGGGGGTGAGAGGACAACGCATACCAGTATTGGGGGGGTGAAGGGACCATGTATACCATGAAAGGGGGGTGAGAGGACCACGCATACCAGTATTGGGGGGTGAGGGGACCATGCATATTACGAAAGGGGGGTGAGGGGACCACGCATAGCACGAAAGGGGGGTGAGGGGACCACGCATATTATGAAAGGGGGTGAGGGGACCACGCATACCACAAAAGGGGATGAGGGGACTACGCATACCACAAAAAGGGGTGAGGGACCACGCATACCACGAAAAGAGGGTGAGGGGACCACGCATACCACGAAAGGGGGGTGAGGGGACCACACATACCACGAAAGGAGGGTGAGGGGGCCACGCATACCACAAAAGGGAGGTGAGGGGACCACGCATAACACGAAAGGAAGGTGAGGGGACCACGCATACCACGAAAGGGAGGTGAGGGGACCACGCATACCACGAAAGGGAGGTGAGGGGACCACGCATACCACAAAAGGAGGGTGAAGGGACCACTCATATCATGAAAGGAGGGTGAGGGGACCACGCATACCACGAGAGGGGGGTGAGGGCAACACGCAAGCCACAAAAGGAGGGTGAGGGGACCACGTATAACACAAAAGAGGAGTGAGGGAACCACACATACCACGAAAGGGGGTGAGGGGACCACGCATACCATGAAAAGGGGGTGAGGGGACCATGCATACCATGAAAGGGGGGTGAGGGCACCACGCATACCACGAAAGGAGGGTGAGGGGACCACGCATACCATGAAAGGAGGGTGAGGGGACCACGCATACCACGAAAGGAGGGTGAGGGGACCACGCATAGCACGAAAGGGGAGTGAGGGGACCACGCATACCACGAAAGGAGGGTGAGGGGACCACGCATACCACGAAAGGGGGGTGAGGGGATCACGCATACCATGAAAGGGGGCGAGGGGACCACGCATACCATGAAAGGGGGGTGAGGGGACCACGCATACCACGAAAGGGGGGTGAGGGGACCACGCATACCACAAAAGGGGGGCGAGGGGACCACACATACCACGAAAGGGGGGCGAGGGGACCATGCATATATGAAAGGGGGGTGAGGGGACCACGCATACCACAAAAGGGGGCGAGGGGACCACGCATACCACAAAAGAGGGGCAAGGGGACCACGCATACCATGAAAGGAGGGTGAGGGAACCACGCATACCAGGAAAGGGGGGTGAGGGGACCATGTATACCAGGATTGGGGGTGAGAGGACCATGCATACCAGGATAGGGGGGCGAGAGGACCATGCATACTAGGATTGGGGGGTGAGAGGACCATGCATACCACGAAAGGGGGGTGAGGGGACCACGCATACCACAAAAGGGGGGCGAGGGGACCACGCATACCACAAAAGAGGGGCAAGGGGACCACGCATACCACGAAAGGAGGGTGAGGGGACCACGCATACCAGGATAGGGGGGTGAGAGTACCACGCATACCAGGATAGGGGGGTGAGAGGACCATGTATACCAGGATTGGGGGCGAGAGGACCATGCATACCAGGATAGGGGGGCGAGAGGACCATGCATACTAGGATTGGGGGGTGAGAGGACCATGCATACCACGAAAGGGGGGTGAGGGGACCACGCATACCACAAAAGGGGGGCGAGGGGACCACGCATACCACAAAAGAGGGGCAAGGGGACCACGCATACCACGAAAGGAGGGTGAGGGGACCATGCATACCACAAAAGGGGGGTGAGGGGACCATGCATACCAGGATAGGGGGGTGAGAGGACCACGCATACCAGGATAGGGGGGTGAAAGGACCATATATACCAGTATTGGGGGCGAGAGGACCATGCATACCAGGATAGGGGGGCGAGAGGACCATGCATACTAGGATTGGGGGGTGAGGGGACCATGCATACTAGGATGAGGAATAGGGTGCCATGCTTACCAGCATTGGGGGGAGGGTACCATGCATACCAGGATAGGGATGACGGGTGCCATGTACACCAGGATAGGAGGGGGCAGCACATACCAGGATGGGAGACCATATACCAATAAAAATGCTCGCCACCTGGGCGTAGAACGGGTTCATAGCTAGTACAACATATGTAAGTATGCGTCAACATCATAATGGAGCTATGCATGCAGAACAATAATTAGCAGAAGAAACACCATTTATAGTTGCTGCTCATCTTAAATCGTTAAGTGGAGACATATACATGCACATGTGCAACCGAAAATATGCTTAATAAGTGCTGCATGCAATAAACCCAAGTCACTCTAATTATTTATTTTTCCTTTTTTCTCCATGTCTAATATTTCAAAGTCAGGACAAAGTTATGATAATGTGTCTGGAACTAATCCAGACAACTAAAGTAGTCAAGATAGATCCAGACAGGAACAAGACAAAATCTGGGATAAGGTGTCCCATACAAAAGGACCTTGCCATAATTCTGTCTCTGAGCTCCTTGGTCAGTTCCTTTGACCTCATGATTCTCATTTGGTCTGACATGCACTGTGAGCTGTGAGGTCTTATACAGACAGGTGTGCACCTTTACAAATCAAGTCCTATCAGTTTAATTAAACACAGCTGGACTCCAATGAAGGAGTAGAACCATCTCAAGGAGGACCACAAAGAAATGGACAGCGTGTTACTTAAATATGAGTATCTGAGCAAAGTGTCTGAATACTTATGACTAGAGTTGAGCGAAACGGGTCGAAAAAATTCAAAAGTCGCCGACTTTTGTCAAAGTCGGGTTTCATGAAACGAAACCCGACCCTAGGATGAGGTCGGCCACGAGGTCGGCGACTTACGCGCCAAAGTCGCGTTTCAAAAGTTTGTTTTGCGCTCTTTTTCAGCCAATCAGGATCCACGGACACTGTGGGCAACGTGATGACATAGGCACGGGTCACCACCATCTTTCAGAAGGGCATGCAAGTGATTGGCTTGCTTTGGTGGGCGTCACAGGGGGTATAAAAGGGCGTGCACGCCGACCGCCATCTTACTTCTGCCGATCTCAGTATAGGGAGAGGTTGCTGCTGATTCTGTAGGGAGAGCGTTAGGCAGGGAAGAAGACCAAAAAACTGCTTCTGCTGCTAGCGATTTGGCCTGCACAACACACCAGTCACTGTGTGTGCAATGCAAGGGGAGGCTATATAGTGGTGTATCAGTGGTGTTGGTTGTTGGGCTGCCTTCTAAGGCTTCCTGACAGGCTGGCATTGCTGTTTACCCACTGCTCCGCAAACTGCTTTTTTAAAAGCAATCCAATCTCCCTTATCCTCTAGTCACTTTGGTCACAGCTGTGCCATCGAGCCTGTCACATAGCGCTCAGATATTCATTGGGCCTCAAACTGCTTTTTTAAAAGCAATCCCAATTTTTTTTTTTTGTCCTGCTGAGAAGAAAAAAAAACTGCTTCTGCTGCTGATAGCAATTTGGCCTGCACAACACACCAGTCACTGTGTGCAGTGCAAGGGGAGGCTATATAGTGGTGTATCAGTGGTGTTGGTTGTTGGGCTGCCTTTTATGGCTTCCTGACAGGCTGGCATTGCAGTTTACCCACTGCTCCGCAAACTGCTTTTTTAAAAGCAATCCAATCTCCCTTATCCTCTAGTCACTTAGGTCACAGCTGTGCCATCGAGCCTGTCACATAGCGCTCAGATATCAGTGGGCCTCAAGGCCCTTTTACATTTAGCGATGCACCAGCGATCCAACCAGCGATCCGACCCGGTCAGGATCGCTGATGCATCGCTAAATGATCGCTAGTGAGCTTTCATACAGAAAGATCTCACAGCGATGCAGCAGCGACGCAGCGGACGATACTTACCATTCACACACAGCGATCCTGCGTCCTCCCGCCCGCCTCCACGCGTTGCTCGTCTCACACAGCAGGAAGCCCAGCAGGAAGCGCCTGACGAGAAATGGAGCCGGACATTCTCGCGCGATCAGCGATGAGCAGCGGGGGAGCCGGTCGCTGGTAAGTATCACACATAGCGATATCGCTAGCAATATCGCTATAACGTCACAAAACCAGTGACGTTTTAGCGATATTGCTAGCGATATTGCTTAGTGTAAAACCCCCTTCACACAATCCAAAAGTGTCCAGTGTCCAAAAGTGTGTGCAGAGATTCAAAATCTCACTTATCCTCTAGTCACTTAGGTCACAGCTGTGCCATCAAGCCTGTCACATAGCGCTCAGATATCAGTGGGCCTCACACAATCCAAAAGTGTCCAGTGTCCAAAAGTGTGTGCAGAGATTCAAAATCTCACTTATCCTCTAGTCACTTAGGTCACAGCTGTGCCATCGAGCCTGTCACATAGCGCTCAGATATTCATTGGGCCTCACACAATCCAAAAGTGTCCAGTGTCCAAAAGTGTGTGCAGAGATTCAAAATCTCACTTATCCTCTAGTCACTTAGGTCACAGCTGTGCCATCAAGCCTGTCACATAGCGCTCAGATATCAGTGGGCCTCACACAATCCAAAAGTGTCCAGTGTCCAAAAGTGTGTGCAGAGATTCAAAATCTCACTTATCCTCTAGTCACTTAGGTCACAGCTGTGCCATCGAGCCTGTCACATAGCGCTCAGATATTCATTGGGCCTCACACAATCCAAAAGTGTCCAGTGTCCAAAAGTGTGTGCAGAGATTCAAAATCTCACTTATCCTCTAGTCACTTAGGTCACAGCTGTGCCATCAAGCCTGTCACATAGCGCTCAGATATCAGTGGGCCTCACACAATCCAAAAGTGTCCTGTGTCCAAAAGTGTGTGCAGAGATTCAAAATCTCACTTATCCTCTAGTCACTTAGGTCACAGCTGTGCCATCGAGCCTGTCACATAGCGCTCAGATATTCATTGGGCCTCACACAATCCAAAAGTGTCCAGTGTCCAAAAGTGTGTGCAGAGATTCAAAATCTCACTTATCCTCTTGTCACTTAGGTCACAGCTGTGCCATCGAGCCTGTCACATAGCGCTCAGATATTCATTGGGCCTCACACAATCCAAAAGTGTCCAGTGTCCAAAAGTGTGTGCAGAGATTCAAAATCTCACTTATCCTCTAGTCACTTAGGTCACAGCTGTGCCATCAAGCCTGTCACATAGCGCTCAGATATCAGTGGGCCTCACACAATCCAAAAGTGTCCAGTGTCCAAAAGTGTGTGCAGAGATTCAAAATCTCACTTATCCTCTAGTCACTTAGGTCACAGCTGTGCCATCAAGCCTGTCACATAGTGCTCAGATATCAGTGGGCCTCACACAATCCAAAAGTGTCCAGTGTCCAAAAGTGTGTGCAGAGATTCAAAATCTCACTTATCCTCTAGTCACTTAGGTCACAGCTGTGCCATCGAGCCTGTCACATAGCGCTCAGATATTCATTGGGCCTCACACAATCCAAAAGTGTCCAGTGTCCAAAAGTGTGTGCAGAGATTCAAAATCTCACTTATCCTCTAGTCACTTAGGTCACAGCTGTGCCATCAAGCCTGTCACATAGCGCTCAGATATCAGTGGGCCTCACACAATCCAAAAGTGTCCAGTGTCCAAAAGTGTGTGCAGAGATTCAAAATCTCACTTATTCTCTAGTCACTTAGGTCACAGCTGTGCCATCGAGCCTGTCACATAGCGCTCAGATATCAGTGGGCCTCACACAATCCAAAAGTGTCCAGTGTCCAAAAGTGTGTGCAGAAATTCAAAATCTCCCCTGTCCTATAGACACCTTGTACCTTGTTTTACATACTATATAGTTTGTTGGATTTTGTCTACATTTCTACCAAAAATGAGGAAGGCTGGTGGAAGAGGCCGAGGAATTGGGCGGGGGGTTGGCAGCTGGTAATGATGGTGTTGGTGGTGGATCTGATGGTAGTGGCAAGAGCAAAATAGGACCGAATGCAGGAGGTGTTGAGCCTGCGTCATCGTCTGGCTACATAAGGCCTCGAACGCTTAGTTTTCTAGGAGTTGGCAAACCGCTTTTAAAGCCAGAGCATCAGGAAAAAGTTTTGTCTTACATTGCTGACTCAGCCTCCAGCTCTTTCGCCTCCTCTTCTTCAGTTGTAAAAAGTAAAAGCACTGAGTCGTCATTGGAGGCTCATGTTCATGAACCACACCTTTCCTTGTGTCCTTCACCCCAACCAAGATTGAAGAATGACGCAGGCCATACTACTGATTACTCCATGGAGCTGTTTTCACATACCATGCCTGGATTATCAAGTGAAATGGTGAATTACCCAGGCCAAGATGAATCTGACATGGAGTGCACTGATGCACAGCCGCTGATGGATGATTCTGCTGGTACATTCACTCAGAGCACTACATTGTCCTCGCAGTGTACAGAGCCAGATTCTGACCCTGATGAGACTCAGGTGCCCCTTCCCGCACACTATACCACCATACACGGTGACATAGAGGAAGGTGCACATGACATAGAAGAGGAGGTGATGGATGACCCAGTTGTTGACCCAGATTGGCATCCATTGGGGGAAGAGGGTGCTGCTTCCAATAGCTCAGATGAGGAGCATCCACAGCAGACATCGACATTGCAACAGCTGTTATCTGGCAGGCCCGGAGCACTCCAAAGACAGGTTCCAAACATCAAAAGAGTTGCTGGACAGCTTGCCCAGAGGGTCAAAAGATCACAGCATGCTAGGCCGCAAAATGTCTGCCAAAGTAGGAAGAGTGCAGTGTGGCACTTTTTTGAACAAAATCCTCATGATCAGGCCAAGGTTATCTGTAAGAAGTGCGCAAAGACCTTTAGCCGAGGGAAAAATCTGAAAAATTTGAATACCAGTTGCATGCTTAGACATTTAACCAGCATGCACTTGCAAGCGTGGACACAACACCAAACCTCAAGTACCACATGTGCAACTGATCACAACGAAGGTAACGCTGCATTGTTTCCCCCACTGTAAGCCCACCGGTTAGCACAGCAGCAAATGTTGAGGTGTCGTTGCAAGGCCACAGCAGTCAGGGAATCCCACTGTTATATCAACGAAAGACTGATTCTAGGCCATCAGAAAGAACACCAACTCCATCACCATCATCAACCCTCTCTCAGTCCGCCCTGTCCACCGCTACTTCCACCATATGCAGCTCTCAAGTCCAGCTCACCCTCCCAGACACTATGAGTAGGTCAAGAAAGTACTCAGTCTCTCATCCGCGTACACTGGGTTTGAACGCCCACATTGCCAAACTAATCTCGTTTGAGATGATGCCCTTTCGGTTGGTGGAAAGCACAGCTTTCCGCAAACTCATGGCCTATGCAGTACCACGCTATGACCTACCCAGTCGCCACTTCTTCTCTCGCAAAGCCATCCCAGCCCTCCACCATCATGTGAAAGACTGCATTGTCCATGCACTCAAGCAGTCAGTGAGCGGAAAGGTGCACCTCACAACTGATGCATGGTCCAGTCGGCATGGCCAGGGCCGTTACGTGTCCATCACTGCGTACTGGGTTAATGTGGTGGATGCAGGGTCCACAGGGGACAGCGGTGGTGGCACAGTGCTGCCTAGCCCACGGTATAGGAAACAGTTGGATGTAGGCGTTCCACCCTCCTCCTCCTCCTCCTCCAGAAGCGAAAGCTCGTCCACAGAGCGCAGTCGTACGAGCACTCCATCTGCAGCTGCCACTGTTGCACACGATGTGTCCCCCTATCGAGCAGCTAGTGGAAAGCGTCAGCAGGCTGTGTTGCAGATGATGTGTTTGGGCGACAGACATACCGCCGAGGTGCTGGCCGAGTACTTGAAGCGACAAACTGAGTCATGGCTGGGCAGTGTACATCTTGAGGCAGGCAAGGTAGTTAGTGATAACGGCCGTAATTTTGTGGCAGCCATAGCCCTTTCAAAACTCAGCCACATACCTTGCTTGGCTCACACCTTGAACCTGGTGGTGCAGTGCTTCCTCAAAAATTATCCGGAGTTAACAGCCCTGCTCCAGAAGGTGCGAAGACTGTGCGCGCACATCCGCCGGTCGCCTGTACACTCCGTTCGTATGCAGAAGCTGCAGCGATTGCTCCACCTTCCCAACCACCGCCTCATTATCGACATTGCAACAAGGTGGAACTCCACCCTGCACATGGTGGAGCGGCTGTGCGAGCAGAGGCAGGCCATAATGCATTTGTGGGAGGATACACGGCCAGGCACTTTGAGAGCAGACATGGAGTTGACAGGTGTGCAGTGGTCGAAGCTGAAAGACCTCTGTAAAGTCCTTCAGTGTTTTGAGGAATGCACACGGCTGGTAAGCGCAGACGACGCCATCCTAAGCATGAGCATCCCACTTATGCGTCTGCTCATGCAAACTTTGACGCACCTTAAGGAGCAGGCGTCTGCAGCCAATGTTGATGAGGAGGAAGAGGAGGAGGGAATCCTTGATGACATTCAGCCATTGTCTGCTCAGGGACCTCTCCTGGACGAGGTGGAGGAAGAAGAGGAGGAGGAGGAGGATGATGGGGATGATTACTTAGGGGAGGAGGATGCATCTCGTGGGGCAAGTGAAAATGTTGGCGTGGCAAGGTCTGGTACAGGGTTTGTGCGTGACTGGAGGGATGTGGATTTGCCAGAAAGTGCTCCTCCAACCAGCACTCGCAGTGCATCATTGACACCGGGAACATTGGCCCACATGTCAGATTATGCCTTGCAGATCCTAAAAAGGGACCCACGCATTGCCAAAATGATGAACGATGACGACTACTGGTTGGCCAGCATCCTGGATCCACGCTATAAAGGCAAATTACAAAACATCATGCCACAGGAGAACCTTGACCTAATATTGGCTAATAAACAAGCAACTCTGGTAAATCGGTTGCTTGAGGCATTCCCAGCACACAGCAGTGGTGATGGTTCTCACACGAGCCGTACGGGCCGGGGGCAGCTTGGCAGAGGTGTTCGTGGTGCACACAGCAGAAGTGGCGTTGGAGACAGGGGTTTCATGACAATGTTGTGGACTGATTTTTCAAATACCGCTCACACAACTGGTAATACTGCATCGATGGAAAGTGACAGGAGACAGCAGTTGTCAACCATGGTTACAAACTACTTTTCCTCCCATATCGATGTTCTCCCACACAGGTCATTCCCCTTTGACTATTGGGCCGCTAAACTGGACACCTGGCCTGAATTGGCACAATATGCCTTACAGGAGCTCGCTTGCCCAGCTGCAAGTGTGCTATCGGAAAGAGTCTTCAGTGCAGCTGGATCAATCCTTACAGAAAAAAGGACCCGTCTGTCAACCCAAAATGTGGATGATCTAACCTTCATTAAAATGAACCATGCATGGGTTTCCAAGGATTTTGTCCCACCTTCCCCTGATGACACATAGGGTGACAGAAAAATGGCTTGCTTTGGTCCACCTCTTCCTGGAACTTGACCTATTTCGCCTTTTGCATCAGCTGAATGTCCAACATCAACATATGCCACTTTCTAAAACTCCCTAACTGTGCTGCCTCCCCCCCATGGCCGGGGTCACCACCTAGCGCACGACACCGTGCGAGTGCCGTTGCCCTGGACAGGTGGGTAGGCTGACTCTTGGGCGCGGGCACTGGCACAGGGTCCCTCATAGTGCAATCAAGTGTCTCTGACGGTGGTGGTGCACACCCGCCGTCAGACACACCGCTGTACTATGAGGGGCCCAGTGCCAGTACCGACGCCCACGAGTGGGCCCCCCTTGCTTGGGCAGGGCCCCAGCATTTGCAATCTTTACCTCTCCCTGCTCCTCCGCTGTGTAATCTGGGCTGTCAAATCCATACTGTGCCTGACACCATCTGAGCCTGCCTCCTGAGACATATATTTTGAATGTGTACGCTATCCATACATGTTATCCGGGGATACGGTACCCTTTCTAACCTTTGTGCAATCACGTGCAATCCATACTGGGCCTAACACCGTCTGAGCCTGCCTCCTGAGACATATATTTTGAATGTGTACGCTATCCATACATGTTATCCGGGGATACGGTACCCTTTCTAACCTTTGTGCAATCACGTGCAATCCATACTGGGCCTAACACCGTCTGAGCCTGCCTCCTGAGACATATATTTTGAATGTGTACGCTATCCATACATGTTATCTGGGGATACGGTACCCTTTCTAACCTTTGTGCAATCACGTGCAATCCATACTGGGCCTAACACCGTCTGAGCCTGCCTCATGAGACATATATTTTGAATGTGTACGCTATCCATACATGTTATCCGGGGATACGGTACCCTTTCTAACCTTTGTGCAATCACGTGCAATCCATACTGGGCCTAACACCGTCTGAGCCTGCCTCCTGAGACATATATTTTGAATGTGTACGCTATCCATACATGTTATCTGGGGATACGGTACCCTTTCTAACCTTTGTGCAATCACGTGCAATCCATACTGGGCCTAACACCGTCTGAGCCTGCCTCCTGATACATATATTTTGAATGTGTACGCTATCCATACATGTTATCCGGGGATACGGTACCCTTTCTAACCTTTGTGCAATCACGTGCAATCCATACTGGGCCTAACACCGTCTGAGCCTGCCTCCTGAGACATATATTTTGAATGTGTACGCTATCCATACATGTTATCTGGGGATACGGTACCCTTTCTAACCTTTGTGCAATCACGTGCAATCCATACTGGGCCTAACACCGTCTGACCCTGCCTCCTGAGACATATATTTTGAATGTGTTCGCTATCCATACATGTTATCCGGGGATACGGTACCCTTTCTAACCTTTGTGCAATCACGTGTAATCCATACTGGGCGTGAGAACGGCTGGCGAGCTGTTAAGCAAGCTACAGCACCTGTGGTTTGCACACGTAAGTTTTTCATTTTTTCAGGAATGACGGTTAGGCCTAATTCCGGAACTGCAGTTGACCTGCACTTACTGGGAAATCATTGTTCGCGGGTAATAATTGTAATCAGTGATCCCCATCACTAACGTTGTTCAGCGGGTTATCTGCACCTGTAAGCGACAAACGCTGGCCTTTTCAGTGTAGCGCACATGCAGCCACGGACATGTAAGGGCATGACACACCAGTTATTGGCCAATCTCATGTTCCAGAGCCTCACGTGTCCCTCTAGTAAGCCGGACTCGGACCGCGGGGCATGACGGAGTCTCGTTCGTTAACGGAATTAAGCTTGCAATGTGTGCATCTGTTCTGTAGCTGGCATGGTTGAGGTTTCCCAGGTGGAGTCGAATTTAACCGTAGGCTCCACTCCTGGTGGTGCCCTTCTGGACATTCCTTTAAGGTTCAGCTTTGCAACCATACTGCCCACGTAAAACAAACACTTTGCCTTCATGAACGCTGTTTGGAGGGTCATGACTCGTGGGAATAACGCCGCCCAAACAGTTAACCTGCTAGAGAGATCGTTCGTTGCTCCCAAGCATGACATCACACTCCCTTGGAAGAAGGTAATGCCACTGTGGCGACCGTACTCCTGGGGCGACACAAGTGCACTGATGCCCAGCCACTGCTCGATGAATCTGCTGGTACATTGACCCAGACCACTACATTCCCCTCGCACGCTACACGGCCTGAATCTGACCCTGATGAAACTCAGGTTACCCTTCCCATATACAGTTCCATCTTACACGGTGACAAAGAGGAAGCTGCAGATGAAAGTGCAGGTTCGGCCCACCCGCCATCAGACACACCACCGTACTATCAGAGGCCCTGTGCCAGTGTCGTCGCCAACGAGTGTGCCCCCCCTGCATGCTCAGGATCACAGCACTTGCAAGGTTGAAATACTGTGCAGTGAGATGGAAGATGGGGACGACGAGGAGTCCAGACTAGTACAGGGATTCCCTAGCGAGGAGACTTATTTCATTGTTTTCAATGTTGGGACAGCAATTTTTGGGGAGCACTATACTCTGGAGAATGATAGATGGGGCCCACCATACACTGGAACATTCCAAAGGTGGACATCAGACACTGGAGCAGCATTTACAGGGCCCATTATACACTAGAGCATTAGAAATGGGGCCCATTATGTTTGGAGCATTATTTGGGCCCATAAGACAGTGGAGCTTCATCCATGGGGACCAACATATACTGTAGCGTTATGTGGAGCTCATCATATACTGTTTCAAACATTATATGGGACCAATGATTCTGTATGGAGAAATAGATGGGCCTTGTCATGAGATGTAAAAAGTGAAGTATTTTTCATTGTACTATACCGCTATTTCTCTGCCGTATCGGAGCATGATGAGTTGTGGTATGTGTTAAAGGGGCGCTTTTTCGCCCAGGGCACATGAAAACCTGCAGCCAGCCCTCCCCCCCCCACAACTTTAGCCAAATAACCCCCATTTTTCAGTGCGTAACTTGTATTATGAAGTTAATTAAGGTTGACAAGCTTAAGTAAGAAGAATTGATGCTTTTGGCATTCAAATGAGCACTGTAGGTGTGTTTCCTGTCCTCCTCTCACTGCCGACTTTTATTCCCCATTGACTTACATTGGGTTTCGTGTTTCGGGACGACCCCGACTTTTCCCTATAATCGGACGATCTTGCTCGACCCGACTTTTGGAAAAGTCGGGTTTCACGAAACGAAACTCGACCCTAAAAAAACAAAAGTCGCTCAACTCTACTTATGACCATGTGATATTTCAGTTTGTTTTTTAATACATTTGCAAAAATTTCCACATTTCTGTTTTCTTTCAGTCAAGATGGGGTGCAGAGTGTACATTAATGAGAAAAAAATGAAGTTTTATCAATGTACCAAATGGCTGCAATGAAAGAAAGAGTGAAAAATTTAAAGGGATCTGAATACTTTTCGTACCCACTGTATATCATTTGTAGGAAAAAAAATGGATTTGCCAGTTTCCAAACATTTTGTAGAGAGTGGTCAAACTGGTCATAATGAAAAAAAAAAATGAAATCCAGAACTATAGATCACGTTCCACATCTTAGCAGAGGTGGTGATTGTGTGAAAGTATTTAAAATCAAAGCGTTGCAATGGATTCATAGGCTAGATGCTAGATCACTAAGTAGTTAAAAAAACAAAAACTACAATTCCTGACCTGCTGTTTTTTGTTAATTTTGCATCCCAAAAATCGGAATAGAAAGCGATCGAAAATTGTCATCTGCCCAAAAAATGGTACCAATAAAAACCTCAACTCGTCCCTCAAAAAACAAATCCTCACATGTCTCTGTTGGCCGAAATATAGAAAAATTATAACTCTTGAAATTTGGCTATAAAAGAAAATGGAGAAACTGCACTAGCAAGTTTAAGAAAAATGTGTGCCAGACCTTCCAGGCATAGACGGATCCTCAATACAATACAAAAAGATGAAGACCGCACTCGTTCTTGGAAAAAATAGTGGTTTAATGGCCCATATGGGCTTCTGTGACGTTTTCGACTCAAAGTTTGAGTATTTCTCAAGCAACGTGAAATGTGAACAAGCAGAGTGTGTAACAACGAATCTATTATGAATTGATTCCAAAAATGAAGTGCAAAAGTGCCATACAAAGTTGTAAAAATGATTACAATATATATGTATGCAATCAGTGTTTAACAGGTTACATAATAAAGTGCATATAAATAGATAATATACAATAGATGATGCATAAACTTGACAAAGTGCAATAATTGGTGATTCAGTGACAGGGGTACAGAATTTGTGGAAGGACTCACCCCAATAAACCAAATGTTAACACCTCAAAACTCGACGTCTCCTAGGCTGAGTTGCCCATGTCACAAAAAAACAGGAAGAGCAGAAGAGAAGATGTATCAGCGGTTCAGGTGTGCTGGGTGCGATCGCGTCGCCCGCGCCATCTTTGATATGGTCAGTGCCAGTGACGACTGTGCGCATGACAGTAATGTATCTCAATGGGTCCAGGGCTCTGGGTGAATCTACGTCATCAGCGCCGTATTTGCATAATTCACAGGAGTTTCAGCCTCTAATCATTTAACTCCTGATACACTAGCTCAGTTGGCCACATATTAGAAACGCCCATATACTCAAGAAAAACGCTAATGTGCATTGCAGCTTCTGATGAAAAAGCACAATAATGCTCCATCAGTTAAATGCATATTAAAAAATAGTAATGAGAATAAGCGCCAAGTTTAAGGCATCAGGTTCCGGACTCTGCACAAGAGGAATCCGGATCCTTGCCTTCTGCAGTCTCCCATTCCTCTCCAGCCGCAGAGGAGCCTGCTCAGCAAAGACATTGTTCCAGGCGTCTTGCTCAATCTACTACTGCAGGTTTGGTTACTGCTGCAAATCAGGATTTAGCTTTAGTAACCTGCATTGGCCAGCAGCTCCTAGGACTAAGTCCTTCTTTCGGCCCATTGAACATGCCCGTGGGAAGTCCTCTCACTGGAGGCCTGAGGTCACATGCTCAGGTCCTATTGCTGCTCCCATTGGACTACTAGGAAGGCTTTGGAAGGACGCTGCTATAAAAGAGTCGCATGGTCGCAGGGCCATGCGCTATATAGACAAGTAATTGGTAGTGATGTGTGTGAAGATGGATGCTTGTGAACTGCTGAATGACTCATTATGAAACCCCTTCCCTTTGATACGTATGTTGGTAGGGTTTAGAGTCTTGAGTCAGCGCCGAGTTGCGGCACTGCCTAGCGCCGCAGTGCTTCCAGCACATCTCACATGCTAGCGCCACTCTACCTTAGGCACTATGCTACTGCAGGTACTGCAGCATCCCTGAGAGCGGCGCCATGCGCGTCCTATGCGCTTTCCAGCCCTGAGCTTAGGCTGGTTAGTGGCATCCGCCAGAGCTGCGCTGTACATACATAGTGCGGTAAGCAACGTGCAGCTGCACCCTGTGACTGCTAACAGGGCACAGCATTCGATTAGTATCTGTCCACGCATCGCTGTGCGGTGCTGAGCACTAGAGGGGCTCTAACCCTGTGTTCTTGGGGCAGAGTCCTGTGTCTTACCTCTAGCGCTCTCCTGCCAAGTCCTGTGAGGATAAACAGGTTCTCGCACTTGTTCCAGCGGCTCAGTGAGGTAACTGAGTTCACTCCTGTACACATACACACCGGGTCAGTGGTTAACCCGCCGGTGTCTAGTTAGTACTCTGCCATTACCAAGCAGCAATTAACATCTCTGCACGGTGGATGTCGGGCTGCGAACGCACCTCTATACCATATTATATTATTTGGTGCGTTCCGCAAGCCCGTAACAGAGGCAGGCTTAACCTAACCCCTTAACGACCAGGGGTATTTTTGGTTTTTCATTTTCATTTTTTGCTCTCCTTCTTCCCAGAGTCATAACTTTTTTTTGGTCAATATGGCCATGTGAGGGCTTGTTTTTTTCTGGGACAAGTTGAGCTCTTGAACGACACCAATGGTTTTACCATGTCGTGTAAGAGAAAACAGGAAAAAAAATTCCAAGTGCGGTGGATTTGCAAAAAAAGTGCAATCCCACACTTGTTTTTTGTTTGCCTTTTTTTTACTAGGTTCACTAAATGCTAAAACTGACCCGCCATTATGATTCTCCAGGTCATTACAAGTTCATAGACATCAAACATGTCTAGGTTCTTTTTTAAGTGGTGAAAAGAAATTCCACAATATATTTAAAAAAAAAGTTGCCATTTTCCAAGACCCGTTATGTCTCCGTTTTTCAGGATCTTGGGCCGGGTGAGGGCTTATTTTTTTGTGCTCCGAGCTGGCATTTTTATTGATACCATTTTGGTGCAGATACGTTCTTTTGATCACCAGTTATTGCATTTTATTGCAATGTTGCAGCAATCAAAAAATTTTAATTTTGGCGTTTCGATTTTTTTGCTCGCTACGCCGTTTACGGATTGGATTCATTCTTTTTATATATTGATGGATCGGGTGATGCTGAAAGCGGCGATACCAAATATATCTATATTTGATTTTTTTATTGTTTTATTTTGAATGGGGCGAAAGGGGGGTGATTTGAATCTTGATATTTTTTTTATTTTTTAAATATTTTTAAAAACATTTTTTTTACTTTTTACTTGCTTTAATGGATACTAAAAGCTGCAATTGTGCGATCGCCACTACTACATAGCCCTATCTATGTAGCAGATATGCTCACTTGCTATGAGCACCGACCACTAGGCGGAGCTCATAGCCATCCAGCAATGACAACCACAGAGGTCTTCTGCTGACCCTGGGTTGTCATGCCGATGAGAGGAGGTAATGACGTGCTTCCTGCGTTTGCATGTTAAATGCCGCTGTCAGAGTTTGACAGCAGCATTTAACATGTTAACAGTCGCGGGTGAATTGCGAATCTGCATGTGGTTGTTCCAGGCATGTGTAAGCTGTACAGATCAGCTATCATGTGCCGGAAAAAGTGCAGGTTCATCGCTGGAGCCTGCACCAAACAGGGGGAGGCTTCCAATGACGGACTGCATCCATCATTGGATGCTAAGGGGTTAAAGGACAAAAATATATGCAAAATCAGAGATGGGAAAGGGTAGCACCCCTCATTCACTGGGGTTGGCAAACCCATATCCAAAAGAGTAAAGGGAGCCATATGACCTGCTAAGGACATACTATTCAACCCTATTCCCTAATGTGAATGTAGCTCCTATACAGTAAGTCCCAAACATAACAGCCAATTACATTTGTGCTAGTTTTTAATAGACAGAGGTATTTTAACCCCTTCACCCCCAAGGGTGGTTTGCACGTTCATGACCGGGCCAATTTTTACAATTCTGACCACTGTACCTTTATGAGGTCATAACTCTGGAACACTTCTATGGATCCCGGTGATTCTGACATTGTTTTCTCGTGACATATTGTACTTCATGTTAGTGGTAAAATTTCACTCAAATAACTTGCGTTTATTTGTGAAAAAAACGGAAATTTGGCAAAAATTTTGAAAATTTCGCAATTTTCCAACTGTGAATTTTTATGCCCTTAAATCACAGAGATAAGTCACACAAAAAACTTGATAACTAACATTTCCCACATGTTTACTTTACATCAGCACAATTTTGGAACCAAAATTTTTTTTTGTTAGGAAGTTATAAGGGTTAAAAGTTGACCAGCGATTTCTCATTTTTACAACACCATTTTATTTTTAGGACCACATCACATTTGAAGCCACTTTGAGGGGTCTATATGATAGAAAATACCCAAAAGTGACACCATTCTAAAAACTGCACCCCTTAAGGTGCTCAAAACCACATTCAAGAAGTTTATTAACCCTTTAGGTGCGTCACAGGAATTTTTTTGAATATTTAAAAAAAAATGAACATCTAACTTTTTTTCAAAAAAAATACTTCAGGTTCAATTTTTTTTATTTTACCAAGGGTAACAGGAGAAATTGGACTGCAAAAGTTATTGTGCAATTTGTCCTGAGTACGCTGATACCTGATTTGTGGGGGGGGGACGACTGTTTCGGCGCATGGCAGAGCTCAGAATGGAAGGAGCGCCGTTTGACTTTTTCAATGCAAAATTGGCTGGAATTCAGATCGGATGCCATGTCACGTTTGGAGAGTCCCTGATGTACCTAAACAGTGGAAACCCCCTACAAGTGACCCCATTTTGGAAACTAGAGCCCCCAAGGAACTTATCTAGATATGTGGTGAGAACTTTGAACCCACAAGGGCTTTACAGAAGTTTATAACGTACAGCAGTACAATTAAAAAATCATATTTTTTCCACAAAAATGATCTTTTCACCCCAATTTTTATTTTCCCAAGGGTAACAGGACCCTAAAAGTTATTGTGCAATTTGTCCTGAGTATGCTGATACCCCACATGTGGGGGTAAACCACTATTTGGGCGCATGGCAGAGCTCGGAAGGGAAGCAGCGCCATTTGACGTTTTTGGCTGGAATTGAGATCGGACATCATGTCGCGATTGGAAAACCCCTGATGTACCAAAACAGTGGAAACCCCCCACAAATGACACCATTTTGGAAACTAGACCCCCTAAGGAACTTATCTAGATGTGTGGTGAGAACTTTGAACCCCCAAGGGCTTCACAGAAGTTTATAACATAAAGCCGTACAATTAAAAAATCATATTTTTTCCACAAAAATGATCTTTTCACCCTCAATTCTTATTTTTCCAAGGGTAACAGCACCCTAAAAGTTATTGTGCAATTTGTCCTGAGTACGCTGATACCCCACATGTGGGGGTAAACCACTATTTGGGCGCATGGCAGAGCTCGGAAGGGAAGCAGCGCCATTTGACGTTTTTGGCTGGAATTGAGATCGGACACCATGTCGCGATTGGAAAACCCCTGATGTACTAAACAGTGGAAACCCCCCACAAATGACACCATTTTGGAAACTAGACCCCCCAAGGAACTTATCTAGATGTGTGGTGAGCACTTTGAACCCCCCAGTGCTTCACAGAAGTTTATAATGCCAGGGCATGAAAATAAAAAAAATCGTATTTTTTCCACAAACATGATCAATTAGTCCCCAATTTTTTTATTTTCCCAAGGGTAACAGGAGAAATTGAACCCCAAAAGTTGTTGTCCAATTTGTCCTGAGTACGCTGACACCCCATATGTGGGAGAAAACTACTGTATGGACACACGTCAGGGCTCGGAAGGGAAGTAGTGACGTTTTGGAATGCAGACTTTGATGGAATGGTCTGCCGGTGTCATGTTGCCTTTGGAGAGCCCCTAATGTACCTAAACAGTGGAAACACCCACAAATGACCCCATTTTGGAAACGAGAACCCCTAAGGAACTTATCTAGATGTGTGGTGAGCACTTTGAACCCCCAAGGGCTTCACAGAAGTTTATAATGCCCGGGCATGAAAATAAAAAAATCGTATTTTTTCCACAAACATGATCAATTAGTCCCCAATTTTTTCATTTTCCCAAGGGTAACAGGAGAAATTGGACTGCAAAAGTTGTTGTCCAATTTGTCCTGAGTATGCTGACACCCCATATGTGGGAGAAAACTACTGTATGGACACACGTCGGGGCTCGGAAGGGAAGCAGTGCCATTTTGGAATGCAGACTTTGATGGAATGGTCTGCAGGTGTCATGTGCGTTTGGAGAGCCCCTGATGTACCTAAACTATTGAAACTCCCAACAGGTGACCCCATTTTGGACACTAGACCCCCCCACGGAACTTATCTAGATGTGTGGTGAGCACTTTGAACCCCCAAGTGCTTCACAGAAGTTTATAACGCTCGGACGTGAAAATAAAAAAATCATTTTTTTCCACAAAAATGATATTTTTGCCCCCAATTTTTTATTTTCCTAAGGGTAACAGGAGAAATTGGACCCCAAAAATTGTTTTGCAATTTGTCCTGAGTAGGCTGATACCCTACATGTGGGGGTAAAACACTGTTTGGGCGCATGGCAGAGCTTGGAAGGGAAGGAGCACCATATGACTTTTTCAACTCAGAATTGGCTGGAATTGAGATCAGACGCAATGTTGCATTTGGAGAGCCCCTGATGTGCCCAAACAGTGGAAACCCCCAATTCTAACTCCAACCCGAACCCGAACACACCCCTAACCCTAATCTCAGCCCTAACCCAAGCCCTAACCCTAGCCCTAACCCTAACCCTAACCCTAGCCCTAACCCTAAACCTAACCCTAGCCCTAGCCCTAATGGAAAAATGGAAATAAATACATTTTTTAAATTTTATTATTTTTCCCTAACTAAGGGGGTGGTAACGGGGGGTTTGATTTACTATTTATGGCGGTTTTTATTTTTGGCAGCTGTCGCACGCTAAAAGACGCTTTTTATTGTAAAAATAGTTTTTTCATCACCACATATTGAGAGCTATAATTTTTCCGTATTTTGACCCACCGAGTCATGTGAGGTCTTATTTTTTGCGGGACGAGTTGACGTTTTTATTGGTACCATTTTCGGGCACGTGACATTTTTTGATCGCTTTTTATTCCGATTTTTGGGAAGCAGAATGAACAAAAACCAGCGTTTCATGAATTTCTTTTGGGGGAGTGCGTTTACACCGTTCCGCGTGCGGTAAAATTGATAAAGCGGTTTTATTCTTCGGGTCAGTACGGTTACAGCGATACCTCATTTAGGTCGTTTTTTTATGTTTTGTCGGTTTTATGCAATGAAAACTATTTTATATAAAAAATAATTATTTTTGCATCGCTTTATTCTGCGAGCTATAACTTTTTTACTTTTTCGCTGATGATGCTGTGTGGCAGCTCGTTTTTTGCGGGACAAGATGATGTTTTCAGCGGTACCATGGATATTTATATATGTCTTTTTGATCGCGCGTCATTACACTTTCTGTTTGGCGGTATGATAATAGATCATTATTTTTTGCTTCGTTTTTTATTTTTATTTTTTAAGGGGTTCGCTAAAGGGGTTAACTAATGGGACAGTTTTATAGGGCGGGTCGTTACGGACGCGGCGATACCTAATATGTGTACTTTTATTGTTTTGGTTTTTTTTTATTTTCAAAAAATGAATTTATTGGGGAATATTTTTTTTTTTTTACTAATTTATTTGGCGATTTTTTTAAAATTATTTTTACACTTTTTTTAATTTTTTTTTACTTTATTACATAGTCCCAGGTGGGACATCACTGTCCTGTGACAGATCGCTGATCTGTCACATCAGCAATCTGTCACAGGCAGTGCACAAGGCTTCCTCATGCCTGCGCTTTGCAGGCACTGAGGAAGCCAGCTTCCTCCAGGCCCCCGAAGGCCCCCGTCGCCATCTTGGATCCGGAGGAAAGGAGTCCCCCGCAGCAGCGCTGCACATTGCGCTGCCGTGGGGGGCTCAGGGAAGCACGGAGGGAGCCCCCTCCCTGCCGATGCTTCCCTTTAACTCCCGGTACACCACGATCATGTTGTGCAAGGGGTCCGTGACCACCCCTGACACATAGTGCCGGGTGTCAGCTGTGATAATCAGCTGACACACGGCCGTGATCAGCGGCGCTCACCACGTGGGCGCCGCTGATCGCGCTAGACGTACTATCCCGTCCATGGGCATAGGGGCCCGGGTCCCATGGACGTGATAGTACGTCTGATGTCAGGAAGGGGTTAATAGGCAATAAAAAAAAAACAAAGAAAACAAAAAAAAGAAAAGGAAAAGAAATGGATAAAAAGTGGCATGCATGTCAATTTATTTAAATGTACTTAATACTGGCAGAGGGGTGAGAAATGTTACAAATGATCATGTTTCCAAGATCTGAAAAAAAGGGGATAAAAAATACTTTAATAACGAAGGATAAAAATCCTTTCCACACTAAACAGGAAAAGAAAAATATCCAAGGGCAAGTCAGGAGCAAACATCACCATCACAGAGCCGGATTAATCTTATACTCAGCATTTAGTCCTTTGGGTGTAACGCATCTAGCCTATGAATCCATCGCAGCTCTTTGATTTTTAATAGTTTCACACAATCACCACCCCTGCTAAGAGGTGGAACCTGATCTATAGTTCTGGATTTCATTTTTTTTTCATTATGACCAGTTTGACCACTCTCTACAAAATGCTTGGAAACTGACAAATCCATTTTTTTTCTTACAAATGACATACAGTGGGTACAGAAAGTATTCAGACCCCTTTACATTTTTGGGGACAAAATCAAAACACGGGGGCACCACAGTTATATCTAAAGGGATCCAACCTTGACCTTTACAAACAGTATAGCAGTATAAAAAGAGAAAAAAGGAATAGGCCACGAACAGGGGATCACCCAAGGCAGGAGACAGCTTAATGTGAAATATGAACAGATAACACTACGCTCATAATAGAGCCAACCACCTACAGCGGAACACTCCACATTATGATGGTTTTAAATACACTCCCTAGTTCCATATATACAGCATACCATAATATAATGGGTGTTAAGCATCTAAGGAAAAGACCCAGTGCCCATACAAGGAATAAGAAATAAATTCCTAAATAAATATGTGTGCATTGATTGTTGGTTCAAAACTTTATATAGCAAAGCTCAAATTGGTAGCTCGGGGTCACTGCACAGCAAGGGACACATGAAATATCAACACATAGAGATATTTAGAAGTAAACATGTCACCAAGGGCAGCTTACCCATATATAGTACATAGGCTGAAGAAAATCATAGGCTTACATAGCCAACTGTGAGAATCATGTGGGAATAGTGGATGAGGGCAGGTATATCTCGCCCAGATTCCTTTCCTATGTGGCCTAGTCTGGTCAGTATCGCACCTGCTTGCTAATGAATAATGGGAGGTGGATATAAAAGGATGCCAGGTGGTTGTGTGAGTGTCTCAGCCTGGGGACACAGAGAGCCTGTCTGTGTGAGAGACACACGTGAGTGAAAGCAGTGCCCACTGCAACTGTGGTTTGGCTGGACGGGAGAAGCCCGCCAGTTGGTAGTTAGGTTGCCCATTGTTTAGTTAGTGCCGGACAGGCAAGGATTTGTTTTATGTTTTATTTCCTTTTGCATTGCTTTCACCATTAATAAACCTGACCCAGGGTCAGTTACACCCGAATCCCAGCTCTGCGCCTGAGTTTCATGCTGAACGCACGTGACCTTTGACCCCAGCAAAGCCGATCCCGGAGTGTTTTATCACATTGTGGTGGAGAACGCGGGCATCACGTTGCAAGCATGAGCATGGAGGACGTGGTGAAAGCGCTGGTACAGTCCACCGCCGTCCAGCAAGAAGCTAATCGGGTGATGATGGCCCAGCTGAAGGAGTTGGTGGACATGACAGTTACCGATCGTTCGCTTCTCCAGCAGGTGGCGCAGCGCTTGGCAAGCTTACCTGAGCTTAACCTGGAAGCCGAGTCGAGAGTGATTCACGTGAGTCGGTACTGGCAGAAAATGACGACCGAAGATGACGTCGAGGCATACCTGACCACGTTTGAACGGACGGTGGTGCGAGAAAAATGGCCGAAGGCACGATGGGCCGGCCTGATTGCCCCGTTTCTTTCCGGTGAGGCCCAAAAGGCTTATTATGACTTAGAGCCTGAAGCCACTCAGGACTTTGACAAATTGAAAGCCGAGATCTTGGCCCGGCTGGGAGTGACGACCGCTGTCCGTGCACAGAGAGTGCATCAATGGACTTATCAGCCGGATAAACCACCGCGGTCACAGATGTTCGACCTGATCCACGTGACGAAGAAGTGGCTACAACCCGAGGTGCTGACAGCGCCAGAGATAATCCAGAGAATCGTCATGGACAAGTACCTGAGAGCTCTACCGCCAGCCCTGAGGAAGTGGGTAAGCCATGGAAATCCTACGACGGCAGATCAACTGGTGGATCTGGTTGAACGTTACTCCGTGGCGGAAGGACTCCGAGACGACGCTCCCCACCTCGTTCTTCATCGTCTCCACGTGGAACCGGTAAGACTGTTCGAGGGAGTAGGGGAGATGGAAAAATCCCTAAGACAGTGGGGGAGGAAAACGGGACTGCCCGCACTGCGAGGCCGAGAGTAACAAACTATGGTCTAAGCAAGGGGCCCGTTAGGTGTTTCCGCTGCCAAGAGATGGGACATATTGCTGCGAACTGTCCGGTCACTACTGAACCCATGCAGTGCGACGTCACAGACTCTAAAAACCGCATGTCTATGGTTGCACGGGTAGTGAGTGTGAATGCCGGTCAAAAGGATGTGGAAAAACACTTGTGTGATTTAACTGTTGATGGCAAAAAGGTGGTGGCATTGTTAGACTCGGGAAGTGTGGTGACTCTGGTGAAGGCCAGTCTGGTGTCAGCCCCGACTGGACCATCAGACAAATTTTCTGTAACGTGTGTGCATGGAGACACCTGTTCGTACCTCACCACGGTCATATGCATTACTACTTCCTATGGGTCTGTGCAACATAAAGTGGGACTCGTCCCGGCGTTATTGCATGATGTTATCCTGGGCCGGGATTTTCCCCACTTCTGGCAATTGTGGGAGAATCAGTTGATACCCCAGGGTAATAGTGTACATGATTCTTCTCCCAGGGTCCCGAACCCCTGGAAGAGGTCTCCCCGGAAGACTCTGGGGAAGAGTCTGCGGGAAATGACCTGCAGTTCCCGTTTTCAGTCATGGCGGGTGATACGGAGGAGACCGGGGAAGAGGAGGAGGCCGACAACCGTCCACCTCCCCGTTTGCCGGATTTAGAAGTTCAGAAAGATGACTTCCAAAGCGAGCAAATAAAGGATCCTACCCTTTCTCAGGCTAGGACAAATGTAAAAGTGATAAATGGGGTACCCGTAGAACCTGGCTCTAGGCTGGCATATCCTTACATGGTTCTGGAGAATGATTTACTCTATCAGATAGAGAAAAAGGGGGAAGATACGGTGCAACTATTAGTCGTGCCAAAACCCTACCGGCGGCAGGTGCTGGACCTGGCCCACGGACATGTGATGGGAGGTCACCTGGGAGTCCAGAAAACCACCGAAAGGATATTACACTGTTTTGTTTGGCCAGGCATGCATCACAATATTCGAGTATATTGTGAGTCTTGTCCTGACTGCCAAGCCTCTGCACCTAAGCCCCGTTTCTGTAGCCCTTTGGTACCCCTACCTATTATTGAAGTCCCGTTTGAGAGGATTGGGATGGATTTAGTTGGGCCTCTTCCACGGTCTGCACGTGGACACCAACATATCCTGGTCATCTTGGATTATGCCACTCGTTACCCGGAGGCCATCCCTTTGCGTAACATGGCCACCAAGACGATTGCCAAGGAACTGGTGCATGTGTTTAGTCGGGTCGGTATACCAAAACAGATACTCACCGACCAGGGGACCCCCTTTATGTCCAGGGTAATGAAGGAGCTCTGCCGATTGTTACAAATCGAACCGTTACGCACATCCGTGTATCACCCTCAAACAGACGGGTTGGTCGAACGGTTCAATAAAACTCTGAAGCAGATGCTGAGAAAGGTGATAGACAAGGATGGGAAGAACTGGGACTATTTACTTCCGTATTTGCTTTTTGCCATCAGGGAAGTACCCCAGTCTTCCACGGGATTCTCGCCTTTCGAGTTATTGTACGCCCGACGTCCTCGTGGACTGTTAGACGTTGCAAAAGAAACCTGGGAGGGTCAGGTCACTCCGTTTAAAACAGTGATAGATCACGTCACACAAATGCAGGACCGTATTGCGGCTGTTATGCCTATTGTCAAAGAACACATGATACAGGCTCAAGGAGCCCAAAAAAGAATCTATGATAGGGGCGCCAAGATCCGTACGTTTGCACCCGGAGATAGGGTGTTGATCCTGGTCCCCACGGTGGACAGTAAGTTCCTGGCAAAGTGGCAGGGCCCCTTTGAGGTCAAGGAAAGAGTTGGTGAAGTAAACTACAAAGTATACCAGGCAGGTAAACGGAAACCTGAACAGATTTATCATGTAAATCTGATAAAGCCCTGGAAGGATCGGTCTGCCTTGTCAGCGGAGCTGGCCCGTCCTGTCTGCTCGCATACCGTACCGGAGGTATGGGTTGCAGAGACTCTCTCGGAGCGGCAAAAGACTGAGGTCAGGCAGTTTCTACTTCACAACCAAAAGTTTTTCTCAGAAAAACCCGGGCAGACTATGCTAATGAAACATGACATCGTAACGGAACCTGGTGTCACAGTTCACGTAAAGCCCTACCGAATCCCGGAAGCGCGCCGTGAAGCCGTTTCCCGAGAAGTGAAGGCAATGTTAGAGTTAGGAGTCATTGAGGAATCGCACAGTGCATGGTCCAGCCCGATTGTGCTACTTCCTAAACTGGACGGCACCATCCGGTTCTGCAATGACTTCAAGAAACTGAATGCGGTCTCAAAATTTGATGCCTATCCTATGCCCCGGGTCGACGAGTTAATAGATCGGTTAGGAAAAGCCCGGTATATTACGACCCTAGATCTAACAAAGGGGTATTGGCAGATCCCTCTGGCTGAGGCTGCCAGAGAAAAGACGGCATTTGCTACGCCGGAAGGTTCATTTCAGTATGTGTATATGCCGTTTGGACTGCACGGAGCACCGGCGACCTTCCAGAGACTGATGGATCGAGTCCTGAGGCCACATAGGCAGTACGCTTCGGCCTATTTGGACGACATTGTCATTTACAGCTTGGACTGGGAGACTCATCTCCAGAAAGTACAAGCTGTGATTGACGACCTGTGGGAGGCAGGTCTAACCGCGAACCCCAAGAAATGTCACATCGGGCTAGAAGAAGCCCGGTATTTGGGGTATGTAATTGGGAGGGGTGTTGTTAAACCCCAGGTTGATAAGATTCAGGCGGTTCAGGACTGGCCACAACCTGTCAACAAGAAGCAGGTGCAAGCCTTCCTGGGGATCGCCGGCTATTATCGCCGGTTCATACCCAATTTTGCAGCCATCGCTACCCCCCTGACGGATCTTACAAAAGGGAAAGACTCCGTCATGATTAAATGGAGTTTAGCGGCTGAAGAAGCCTTCCATAGCCTAAAACGGGCACTTTGCTCTCAGCCCGTACTGGTGACTCCGGACTTCCGCAGCGAGTTTGTGGTACAAACGGATGCCTCTGATACCGGTATCGGGGCCGTACTCTCACAAGTGAGGGACAGAGTGGAACACCCAGTCCTCTATCTCAGCAGGAAGCTGAATAAACACGAGCAAAGGTATGCAGTCGTAGAAAAAGAGTGCCTCGCCATTAAGTGGGCTTTAGAGGCCCTCAAATATTACCTGGTGGGCCGAAAGTTCAGGCTGATCACTGACCATGACCCTCTCAAGTGGATGCACTTGAACAAGGAACGGAATAGCCGGGTGACCCGGTGGTTCCTTGCCCTGCAGGCCTACACTTTTTCGGTGGAGCACCGCCCAGGGGTACAGATGGGAAATGCAGATGCCCTGTCCCGAGTGCACTGTTTGGCGGGTGTCATTGCTCGACCGGAGTGGTCTGAGCAGAGGGGGGGGATATGTGAGAATCATGTGGGAATAGTGGATGAGGGCAGGTATATCTCGCCCAGATTCCTTTCCTATGTGGCCTAGTCTGGTCAGTATCGCACCTGCTTGCTAATGAATAATGGGAGGTGGATATAAAAGGATGCCAGGTGGTTGTGTGAGTGTCTCAGCCTGGGAACACAGAGAGCCTGTCTGTGTGAGAGACACACGTGAGTGAAAGCAGTGCCCACTGCAACTGTGGTTTGGCTGGACGGGAGAAGCCCGCCAGTTGGTAGTTAGGTTGTCCATTGTTTAGTTAGTGCCGGACAGGCAAGGATTTGTTTTGTTTTATTTCCTTTTGCATTGCTTTCACCATTAATAAACCTGACCCAGGGTCAGTTACACCCGAATCCCAGCTCTGCGCCTGAGTTTCATGCTGAACGCACGTGACCTTTGACCCCAGCAAAGCCGATCCCGGAGTGTTTTATCACACAACCTACAGAATATAATTAACCTCTTCCCGACCGCCCACAGTAGATAAACGTTGGCGCTTGCTGGGCTTTGTGCAGCGCCGACGTTTATCTACTGTCGGTGGTTTTGTGCCCCCCGGGACCCCCACATACCTTACAACGCGGGGATCCCGGTGCACAAGGCATGCTGGGACCCCCGACGTTGTCGAGACCTGATTGGTTCAGGTCCTGATGACGTCAGCGTCACAGCAGCCAATGGGAGCGATCGCTGGGAAAGCTGCTTGTTTCCCGGCGATCTCACTCATTGTAACGCGGCTTCTCCTCTGATCTAACACTGACAGATGATCAGAGGTGAAGCAGCGTTACTGTGTGACTAGATCGCTGCCTGGCACAGCTGATTGCTGCCTGGCACAGCTATGCCAGGCAGCGATCTTGTCACACAGTAACGCTGCTTCACCTCTGATCATCTGTCAGTGTGAGATCAGAGGAGAAGTGGCGTTACTATGAGTCAGATCGCAGGGCAGCGATCTTGTCACAAAAATAAAAAAAAGTAAAGAAAAAAAAAAGCAGGTACACAGGTTAGGGCTAGGGAAAGAGCTAGGGTTAGGGCTAGGGTTAGGGCTAGGGCTGGGATTAAGGTTATGGGTGTGTTGGTGTTAGGTTTGTGGTTAGGGTTATGGTTAGGGCTGAGATTAGGGTTAGGGGTGTGTTGGGGTTAGGGTTGGAATTAGAATTGGGGGTTTCCACTGTTTAGGTACATCAGGGGCTCTGTAAATGCAATATGACGCCCGCAGACCATTCCATCAAAGTCTGCATTTCAGAACGTCACTACTTCCCTTCCGAGCCCCACCGTGTGCCCAAACAGTACTAGTGTACTCAGAACAAATTGGACAACAACTCTTAGGGTCCAATTTCTCCTGTTACCCTTATGAAAATAAAAATTGGGGGCTAAAATATCATTTTTGTGGAAAAAAAAATGATTTTTTTTATTTTCACGCCACTACATTATAAACTTTACTGAAACACTTGGGGGTTCAAAGTGCTCACCACACATCTAGATAAGTTCCTTGGGGGGTATAGTTTCCAAAATGGGGTCACTTGTGGGGGATTTCCACTGTTTAGGTACATCAGGGGCTCTGCAAATGCGACATGACACCCGCAGACCATTCCATCAAAGTCTGCATTTCAGAACGTCACTACTTCCCTTTCGAGCCCCACCGTGTGCCCAAACAGTAGTTTTCTCCCACATATAGGGTACCAGCGTACTCAGGACAAATTGGACAACAATTCTTAGGGTCCAATTTCTCCTGTTACTCTTGTGAAAATAAAAATTGGGGGCTAAAAGTTCATTTTTGTGGAAAAAAAATGATTTTTTTTATTTTCACGGCTCTACATTATAAACTTTAGTGAAACACTTGGGGGTTCAAAGTGCCCACCACACATCTAGATAAGTCCCTTGGGGGGGTCTAATTTCCAAAATGGGGTCACTTGTGGGGGGTTTCCACTGTTTAGGCACATCAGGGGCTCTCCAAATGCGACATGGCATCCGATCTCAATTTCAGCCAATTCTGCATTGAAAAAGTCAAACGGCGCTCCTTCCGTTCTGAGCTCTGCCATGTGCTCAAACAGTGGTTTAGCCCCACATACGGGGTATTGGCGTATTCGGGAGAAATTGCACAAAAAATTTTGTTGTTCATTTTCTCTTTTTACACTTGTGAAAATAAAAAAAATGGTTTTGAAGTAAAATGTTTGTGAAAAAAAGTTAAATTTTTATTTTTTCCTTCCATATTTCATTCATTCATGTGAAGCACCTGAAGGGTTAATAAACTTCTTGAATGTGGTTTTGAGTACATTGAGAGGTGCAGTTTTTAGAATGGTGTCACTTGTGGGTATTTTCTGTCATATTGACCCCCCAAACTCACTTCAAATGTGAGGTGGTCCCTAAAAAAATGGTGTTGCAAATTTTGTTGTAAAAATGAGAAATCGCTGGTCAACTTTTAACCCTTATAACTTCCTAAAAAAAAAATTATGTTTCCAAAATTGTGCAGATGTAAAGTAGACATGTGGGAAATGTTATTTATTAACTATTTTGTGCGATATCACTCTCTGATTTAAGGGCATAAAAATTAAAAGTTTGAAAATTGCAAAATTTTCTAAATTTTCGCCAATTTTTGATTTTTTTAACAAATAAGCGCAGCTCATATCTACAAAATTTTACCACCATCATGAAGTACAATATGTTATGAGAAAACAATGTCAGAATCAGTAGGATCCGTTGAATCGTTCTAGAGTTATGACCTCATAAAGTGACACTGGTCAAAATTGAAAAAATTGGCCCGGTCACGAAGGCAAAAACAGGCTCGGGTGCGAAGGGGTTAAGAGTCCTGAAAGACGGACATTGAACACTATAGCGCACAATGTGGCCAAGCAGTTATGGGCACATAAGGATAAATGGTATGGGCAAAAATAGTCACCTGTGAAAAAATACCAACACAGATTAGCATTATCCATAAAAGGAGCCCATGTGGAGTGGAGCCAGGCAGAGCAGGGACCCGACGCGTGTCGCCACCCTAAGTGGGCTCCTTTTATGGATAATGCTAATCTGTGTTGGTATTTTTTCACAGGTGGCTATTTTTGCCCATACCATTTATCCTTATGTGCCCATAACTGCTTGGCCACATTGTGCGCTATAGTGTTCAGTGTCCGTCTTTCAGGACTCTGTTAATTATATTCTGTAGGTTGGCTATGTAAGCCTCTGATTTTCTTCAGCCTATGTACAATATATGGGTAAGCTGCCCTTGGTGACATGTTTACTTCTAAATATCTCTATGTGTTGATATTTCATGTGTCCCTTGCTGTGCAGTGACCCCGAGCTACCAATTTGAGCTTTGCTATATAGAGTTTTGAACCAACAATCAATGCACATATTTATTTAGGAATTTATTTCTTATTCCTTGTATGGGCACTAGGTCTATTCTTTAGATCAGGGGTGGGGAACCTTTTTCCTGCCGAGGGCCATTTGGAATTTTAGAATAGCGTTCGGGGGCCACATAAAATTATTAATAATGATGAGCGAGTATACTCGTTGCTCGGGTTTTCCCAAGCATGCTCAGGTGTCCTCTGAGTATTTTGGCGCGCTCGGAGATTTAGGTTCTGTCGACGCATTTGCATGATTTGCAGCTGCTGGACAGCCTGAATACATGTGGGGATTCCTTAACAAACAGGCATTCCTCACATGTATTCAGACTGTCCAGCAGCCGCAAATCAGGGAGCTGAGGCGACAAAAACTAAATCTCCGAGCATAATGTCCCCATTAGGCAGCATAGGTCCCCAATAGGCAGCCAAATGTCCCCATTAGGCAGCAAATGTCCCCATTAGGCAGCACATGTCCCCATTAGGCAGCACAGGTCCACAATAGGCAGCACATGTCCCCATTAGGCAGCACAGGTCCCCATTAGGCAGCAATGGTCCCCAATAGGCAGCACATGTCCCCATTAGGCAGCACATGTCCCCATTAGGCAGCATAGGTCCCCATTAGGCAGCATAGGTCCCCAATAGGCAGGCAAATGTCCCCATTAGACAGCACAGATCTCCAATAGGCAGCACATGTCCCCATTAGGCAGCATTGGTCCCCAATAGGTAGGCAAATGTCCCCATTAGGCAGCATAGGTCCCCATTAGGCAGCACAGGTCCCCAATAGGCAGCACAGGTCCCCATTAGGCAGCACAGATCCCCTATAGGCAGGCAAATGTCCCCATTAGGCAGCACAGATCTCCAATAGGCAGCACAGATCTCCAATAGGCAGCACAGGTCCCCAATAGGCAGCACAGGTCCCCAATAGGCAGGCAAATGTCCCCATTAGGCAGCACAGGTCCCCAATAGGCAGCACAGGTCCCCAATAGGCAGCACAGGTCCCCATTAGGCAGCACAGATCCCCAATAGGCAGGCAAATGTCCCCATTAGACAGCACAGGTCCCCAATAGGCAGCACAGGTCCCCAATAGGCAGCACAGGTCCCCAATAGGCAGGCAAATGTCCCCATTAGGCAGCACAGGTCCCCATTAGGCAGCACATGTCACCATTAGGCAGCACAGGTCCCCATTAGGCAGCACATACTGACCTGGTGTTGGAGCACACAGCAGCACACGGTCACCACCGCACCGGGGTGATGAAGATGGCAGGCTGGGGAGATGAAGAAGGCAGGCCGGGGAGGCAGGCCGCAGACCAGTCCAGCGTAGCTCACACTCTGGTGCACGGTTACTCGTCCTCTTCATTAGTATCAGTGCGCGGGGGCCGCTGGGGTCCAGCGGGGTGTGCTCAGTCCCCGTCAGTGCGTGCACATATCAGTGCGTGGTATCCAGTGGGCGGGGCTAGGAAGCAGAGCAAGAGTGGTCCTCTGCTCATCTGGCTCCTGCAACAAGGTACCCGATCGCGGCTTTGGAGCGGCTGGGGGCCTGATCAAACGATATGGCGGGACGTATACGGCCCGCGGGCCGGACGTTCCCCACCCCTGCTTTAGATGCTTAACACCCATTATATTATGGTATGCTGTATATATGGGACTAGGGAGTGTATTTAAAACCATTATAGTGTGGTGTTCTGCTGTAGGTGGTTGGCTCTATTATGAGCGTAGTGATATCTGTTCATATTTCACATGTGTGACTATTTTTAATGTTTTTAAATGTTTTGTGCTTGTTTTCTTGTGTCCAATAAAATTTGATTTATTTTAACCCATAATCTACCAATGTCCTTTTTTTGGGACGCCTAATCTTTTGCTTCTAGCAACTAAAATTTTATAATTAGGTCCAATTTTTTGTGTTGTGTTTGTAAAATGAATGTTTTCAAAACAGGAAATCATGTCATTGTCATTTTTAATTGAATATTCTTCTACCCAGAGAGCTTTCAAAGCACCTATTTTCGAGTTTTTTTCAAAATTAGGATCATAAGCTGAAATTATTATTTAAAATCACAGTTCTGTGATCACAAAGTTATTAAAACTATTGTTTATACTTGAAGGAAGGTATATAATGCAATGGCATTGATGTAGATTTACCAAGGCCAGAGTTATATTCAAGTGAAATTGCCATCCCATTTTTGGGACATTGGCAGAATGCACTATCTATTTTCCATGTTTTTTTTACATGGAAATTTTTGTTGATTCACTAGTTTTTATACATAACCCTAAATCATTTACAACTGATATGGCAGGCAGAGGTCTTTTAGTTTCATTTCTTCCTTCTTACCAGATAGTCTGGAAATCCCTCACCCCTCCACCCCTCTTCCCCAGTACCTTTCTGACTACATATGCTTTGTGAAACCTGATATCTCAGCTGTACTGGAGACACTCAGGAGAACAGACCCTGTAACTTGCTGGCTTGTCAGACATTGTTTACGATCACATCACAATATATAAGGTTGGTATTTTATGTTTTTATTCATCACTATTGTTTATTTAGCTTGTCTTATGAATGGATAGTGAAATGTGAAATATATTTATATATATTTAAAATAATAATATATATTTTTATCTATAGTTTTCTAAATGTTACTATACTAATTTTTGTTTTTGTTGTATCAGCAGTAAGAACATGGCATATCGATATAAAAAAGGACTTACTGTTGATGAAATACTAGGTTATCTTGAGGAATTAGATGACCAAGAAGTGGAAGTTTCTGATGTTGAAGTAGTGATTGTGCCCCCTGACCCTGATGAGGCAACTGATGAGGAAGATTTTCAGGAAAATGAGCTTCTTGCTCATGAATTGAATGATGTAGCAAGAACTTTGGAGGTATTGCACACTTCAACAGAAATTGAAGAGGCTCCTGAGGTGGCATCAACTGAGAAATTACCATCCACCTCAGCAGGAACTTCAAGTACCAGTAGCAGAAAACGAGAAAACGACCAAGGAATCAAACTTCAAAACCAGTTGTAAGCAAGAAAAAAAAATGCAACAGAAATATTACAATGTGCAGCAACTCCAAAATGGTAAAAATGTCAACTAACTTATGAAAGCAGTGCGGACCAGGATACGTTCGAAATAAGCAACATTTGTGACCTTTTAGAAAATAAAAATGAAGTTGAAGTATTTGAAGAGTTTTTTTCCCATGATGTTATGGATATTATTTTGACCCAAAGCATGCTATATGCAAACCAAAAAAATAAACCCTCCTTTTCCATCAGCGAGGAAGAATTACACGTTTTCTTAGGCATATTATTACTGTCTGGATATCATTCTCTCCCCCAAGAGGACATGTACTGGGAACAAGCTCAAGATGTGGGAGTTCCATTGGTGTACAAAGCAATGTCAAAGAACTGTTTTAGGGAATTTAAAAAATATATACACCTAAATGACAATTCTAAAATTGACAAGTCTGACAAGATGTACAAAGTTAGTTTATTCTTTGAAGTACTGGGGAAAGAATTCCTGAAATTTGGTGTATTCCACCAGGAACTTTGCTTAGATGAAATGATGGTCCGCTACTATGGCAAACACCCTACAAAAATGTACATGCGAGGTAAGCCAATAAAATTCGGCTTCAAAATTTGGTGTCTGTGAAGTTCCAATGGCTACCTCAACAAATTTGTGCCATACTGTGGTAAGTCTGACAAAGAGGAAGGACCGTTAGGCTTGAGAGTAATTTCACAACTTACAAATGTAATTCCTAATTCCCAGTCATTCAGTTACAAGTTATTTTTTGACAATTTCTTTACAAGTATTGATGCTCTGGTGATGCTGAAAAACAAAAACATCCAAGCTACTGGCACTATGAGAGAAAATCGCACAAAACAGTGTCCTCTTATGCCAAGCAAGGAGATTGAAAAACAAAAGGAAAGAGGATTTTGTGATTACCGGTTTGATAAAGCAAATAACATTCTTGTGGTGAAATGGAAGGATAATAAGGTTGTCACGTTTGGCACGAACTTCAGCACAATAGAACCTTTGTCAACAGCTCGTAGGTACTCTCAAAAACAGAAAAAACATGTCCAAATCTCAATGCTGCTGATGGTTCAGGAATATAATTCCCACATGGGGGGAGTTGATTTATTGGACAAACAAATCTCCCTGTACCGTGTCAGAATCCGTTCCAAAAAGTGGTGGTGGCCCCTTTTCACTCAAATGATAGACATTGCCGTTGTCAACACCTGGAGGGCATATCAAAAGGCAGATCCAGAAAAAAGTGTGCCACTGCCAAGTGTAAGGAGGAGGATTGCATTGGCCTATCTAAGCAAAAGAACACAATCAACCCCAAAGCGATGTGGACCTCAACGGAGTAAACTATTAGGTGGCCGAGTTAGTGATGACGCCAGATTTGATCCTGGTAATCATTTGATAGAGCCAATTGCTACACAAAGAAAAAAACAACCAGAATTTGCAAACGGTGTGATGTTCCCCTTCATGCTAAGTGTTTTGCTGTATTCCATTCCCCTAACTGAGTTATTTGGAGAATTTTGTAATATAATATTTCGAAAAAAAGTGCATAAACATATTGTTTGCATAATAGCTTGTAAGCAAAAAATGCAAAAAAAAAGCTGAATAAGTTCTATCTTTTCTGAGGTTTTGCTATCACTTTCTGCCAATGTCCCAAAATTGGGACGCCCTTTTCTGAAAAATCCGTACTTGTAAAAATTTGGCAAATTATGTTTCTGATTCATTAGGACCCGAATCATTAAAAAAAAAATGAAAATTGCTAATTTGGCAAGTAATGGGTTAAGCTATTTCCTGCCTTGGGTGATCCCCTGTTTGTGGCCTATTCCTTTTTTCTCTTTTTATACCCCTTTAAATTTCTCACTCTATTTCATTGCAGCCATTTGGTAAATTCAAAAAACTTCATTTTTTTCTCATTAATATACACTCTGCACCCCATCTTGACTGAAAAAAAACAGAAATGTAAATATTTTTGCAAAGCTATTAAAAAACAAACTGAAACATCACATGATCATAAGTATTCAGACCCTTTGCTCAGATACTCATATTTAAGTAATTTGCTGTCCTTTTCTTTGTGATCCTCCTTGGAATGGTTCTACTCTTTCATTGGAGTCCAGCTGGGTTTAATTAAACTGATAGGACTTGATTTGGACAGGCACACACCTGTCTATATAAGACCTCACAGCTCATAGTGCATGTCAGACCAAATGAGAATCATGAGGTCAAAGAAACTGGCCAAGGAGCTCAGAGACAGAATTGTGGCAAGGCACAGATCTGGCCAAGGCTACAAAAGAATTTCTGCAGTACTCAAGGTTCCTAAGAGCACAGTGGCCTCCATAATCCTTAAATGAAAGAAGTTTGGAACCACCAGAAGTCTTCCTAGACCTGGCCGTCCAGCCAAACTGAGCAATCGTGGGAGAAGAGCCTTGGTGAGAGAGGTAAAGAAGAACACCAAGATCACTGTGGCTGAGCTCCACAGATGCAGTAGGGAGATGGGAGAAATTGCCACAAAGTCAACTATCACTGCAACCCTCCACCAGTCGGGCCTTTATGGCAAAGTGGCCCAACAGAAGCCTCTCCTCAGTGCAAGACATATGAAAGCCCGCATAGTGTTTGCTAAAAAACACATGAAGGACTCCCAGACTATGAGAAATAAGATTCTCTGGTCTGATGGGATGAAGATGGAACTTTTTGGTGATAATTCTAAGCAGCATGTGTGGAGAAAACCAGGCACTACTCATCACCTGCCCAATACAATCCCAACAGTGAAACATAGTGGTGGCATCATGCTATTGGGGTGTTTTTCAGCTGCAGGGACAGGACGACTGGTTGCCATTGAAGGAAACCTGAATGCGGCCAAGTACAGAGATATCCTGGATGAAAACCTCTTCCAGAGTGTCTGGACCTCAGACTTTGCCGAAGGTTCACCTTCCAACAAGTCAATGACCCTAAGCACACAGCTAAAATAACAAAGGAGTGGCTTCAGAACAACTCTGTGACCATTCTTGACTGGCCCAGCCAGAGCCCTGATCCAAACCCAACTGAGCATCTCTGGAGAGACCTGAAAATGGCTATCCTCCAACGTTCACCATCCAACCTCATGGAAATGGAGAGGATCTGCAAGGAAGAATGGCAGAGGATCCCCAAATTCAGGTGTGAATTTTTTTGCATCATTGCAAGAAGACTCATGGTTGTACTAGCTCAAAAGGGTTCTTCTACTCAACACTGAGCAAAGGGTCTGAATACTTATGACCATGTGATATTTCAGTCTTTCTTTTTCAATAAATTTGCAAAAATTTCTACATTTCTGTTTTTTTTAGTCAAGATGGCGTGCAGAGTGTACATTAATGAGAAAAAAAGGTTTTTTTAATTTACCAAATGGCTGCAATGAAACAAAGAGTGAAAAATGTAAAGAATTCTGAATAATTTCCATACCCACTATACCTATGGTGATTCAGTTTTGTTTTTAGGTCCCAGGTGGTCTCCCCCACATACTGTAAATTACAAGGACACTGCAGTAACTATATAACAAATTCGGGATCACATTTTAGATATTGCTTAATGGTAAATTTCTCATTGGTCTGAGGATGTAAAAATTTGTTGCCCTTCAATATTTCGGCACAATTGACACAATTCAAACAGGGATAACACCCCGTCTTCATGGGTCTTGTTAAAATGATTGTTTGCTAATTTTGGAAGGTCCAATATCCGTATGTGTTAATTTGTCTTTTAAGGGCCTGTCACACTAAGCGATATCGCTAGCAATATCGCTATAACTAATGACGTTATAGCGATATTGCTAGTGATATCTCTGTGTCTGATACTTACCTCCGACTAGTCCCCCGCTGGTTATCGCTGATCGCGCGAGAACGTTCAGGACCGCTTCTCGTCGTCAGCTTCCTGCTGGGGCTTCCTGTGGAGAGACGAGCGATGCGTGGAGCCGAGCGGGAGGGAGGACGCAGGATCGCCTGGTGTGACAAGTAAGTAGCGACCCCCGTGCCCAGCGATGTCGCTGGTGAGATCTGCCTGTGTGGCAGCTCACTAGCGACCACTTAGCGATGTACCAGCGATCCTGACCGCGTCATAATGCTGGTCGGGATAGCTGGTACATCGCTAAGTGTGACAGTACCTTTAGACATTGGAAGAGAAGTGGGGGAGGATTCCTATATTCCGGAATCCGAGGTACACATCTACCCAACATAGGGCAATGTTTTTTTATACCAGAAATTGCATTACTCTCTTCACAATGTTCTTGTAATTTATATGTAGTTTACCTTAATTGTAGTTTATGCATCCTCTATTGTACATTATCTATTTATATGCACTTTATTATTTAACCTGTTAAACACTGATTTCATACATATATAAAGTATTGTAATCATTTTTATAGCCTTGCATGGCACTTATGCACTTTATAATTGTAATCAATTTATAATAGATTTATTGTTAAATAGTCTGCTTGTTCACATTTCACATTGCTTGAGAAAGGCTTACACTTTGAGCTGAAATGTTGCAGCAGCCAATATGGGCTATTAAACCATTTTTTCTAAGAAAGAGTGCGGTCTTCATCTTTTTTGCAATGTGTCACAAAATGGTGATGCAAAAACTTATTTTTACAATAAAAAGCATTTTTTAGTGTGACAGCAGCCAAATGTAAAAAAACTATATAAATCGGGTAACACTGTAATAGTACCGACCCAAGCATAAAATGATCTAATCTCTTATACCGCATGAGGAACTGCATAAATAAGAAATAAAACCAATTCTTTACCTGCTATTGATTTGTTCATTCTGTCTCCCAAAGATAACGTGAGGCTCAGCTCTCATTTCTCCTGCGCTTTACGTTGAGCGCATACACTTTGATTTTCTTGTTAATATCTGAAATAAGTGATTCAGATGGAACCCCCGGCCAAAGATTCCCTAGAACGAGGTTGATGAAGGCACTGTGGACGTTGGCTGACCTCAGATGCCGCGGTATCCGACTTTTTAGCTGTGCATAAAAGTGCCATTGTCCACCTCTTAAAAAAAGGACACCACAGAACAGAGGCCAGATGGAAAGTAACTTTGCTGCCTCAGGGGTGGACACAAACTGTAGTGGGCCCCTGTGCAAGAAATTTTTCAGGGCCCCCCTGTCCTTCATAGGGCAACAAAGTTTTGTAAACATATAGATAGGTAATATATAGGCACCCCCGTTTCCCTTTGTTTCATAATGCTCTTCCCCATATGCAGTCTACTTTTAGCATAGTGCTTCTCACCCTATGTGGCCCCCCAGTTTACGCTGCTTCTCCCCATGTGGCCCACCAGTTTATGCTGCTTCTCCCCCTATGTGGGCCACCCGATTCATGTTTCTTCTCCCCCCATAAGCTGTCCCATTCATGAGCAGCCAAGCATCTCCCCCATTCATGAGCAGTCATGCTCCTCTCCAGGGGCCTCCCCATTCATGAGCAGCCATGCTTCTCCCCAGGGACCCCCCCATTCATGAGCAGCCAAGGCCATGTTTCCCTTCTCCCCAGGCCAGGGGCCCCCCATTCATGAGCAGCCAGGCCATCATGCTTCAGTTCTCCCCCAGGACGGAGCCCCCCAAAATCATGCCTGCCATATTCAGTTCTCCCCCACCCCAGGAGCCCCCCAAAATCATGCCTGTGGCTTGGTCCCAGTCCCTCAGTCCTGCTCAACTCTGGTAGTACTCTTACCTGGAGCAGGCAGGGCAGGCCAGACCAAGAGGATCCATCCATTCCACACTGTCCAGTGTCCGCACTCCACACATTCCTGAACTGCTGCAGCATATGGGCAGGGGCAGGGCTGCCACTAGGAATTTCGGGGCCCCATACTGGGAAAATTTTCGAGGCCCCCCGTAAGACTCCGCCCAGGTTCCACCACAGCCCCGCCTCCACTCTTCAAACTGTCTACAGTACCACCGCCCTCTCTTGGAAAACTGCACTTCTCACCAATCACACATTAACAGTTTCCATCACCAGATCGCACATAAAGCCGGCAGATTTTTTTTTTCGCCGAAATATTTTTTAAGTCGCCATCACAACACTGTAGACACTTTTGGCCGAGCTCTACTCTACTGTAACACTAAATATTTGTTAAAATTTGCAATACAATTTAGATACATTTGTATTTATTTTTCAATTTTTAAAATGACCATTAATATCACATACAATGGACAAATACCACCGCACCATGCCTCGACACAATATTACCACCACATAGTGACCTATAATTAATACCACATGCAAGGAACAAATACCGCCACACCAGGACCAGACTATATATTACTGCCACAGTGACCGAATAATATCACATACAAGGAACAAATACCACCGCACCATGACCAGACCACATATTACCACCACAAAGTGACCAAATAATAGCACCTACAAGGGACAAATACCGCAACACCATGTCCAGACCACATATTACCACCACATAGTGACTGAATACTACAATACTGATCAGTAATAAAAAAAACAATACTATCGCCATAACTGACATTATACACAGGGGATCTGTACTTACTATCCAGTGTCTGTGTACTGGTAATACAGTGATTAATGACATTATAGACAGGAGCTCTGTATATAACGTACAGGTAATACAGTGATCACTGGTGACATTATACACAGGACCTCTGTATATAGTATACAGTGTATAATGTCAGTATTCAAAATTAATCAGCCTAGAAAGCAAACAGCTTCAATGAAGAATCATCCAAAAAGAAAAAGAAGCTAAGCTTAAAAGTAACAAATTTTATTGGAGCATAATTAAAACCATAAATATAAAAATCACAATATTGGTAAAGGTGGGGGCACTACAAAAAACCACATTGAGGATAATGGGCACAAAAAAATGCTAAGTATATATATATAACAAATGCTGAAACCAATGCTAAGAGGCAAATATAAATGCATAAAAGAGGAAATAGGTATCCAAAAAAATGCCAGTGCATTACTTACTCAATATAAAGCATTGTAAATATGCATATGAAGTATTAGAAGCATAATGCAATAATCATATCAAAGATAAAATCCCCTTAAATATTGCAAGAAGATGTTATATATACTGTATATACTTAGCATTTTTTTGTGCCCATTATCCTCAATGTGGTTTTTTGTAGTGCCCCCACCTTTACCATTATTGTGATTTTTATATTTATGGTTTTAATTATGCTCCAATAAAATTTGTTACTTTTAAGCTTAGCTTCTTTTTCTTTTTGGATGAGTGTATAATGTCAGTTTACCAGTAACACACTAACTCACCAGTGACGTCTCTAGGTAGAGTCCTTCATCCTTGCTTTTCATCTTTGATCCAGCACAGATTGCCATCACTTCTTCCAGCCAGGGCTCGTCTCTGCAGGAAATAACACAGTTATCTAGAGCTCCACTTGCAGAACACATTACTTATTTTTTTCCCAACTTCTAAATTACATCACATGAAGAAAAAAAGGCAGCATAGTATCACTCTACACAGTAACAGGACTGCCCCCCCATTTAAAACAGTGTACTCAAAAAATAAATACATCACTGCAGTAATAATATCATTTAATTAGCCCCTATGGTAATAATATCACCCATCCTGGCCCCCGTGTGTCTCATTCCTGGCTTCAGCCATATGTTCTCCCATTCCACCCTCATGAGTATGCAATGTGTCCCATATGATCTCCCCATCTGTCTCTATCGTATCCATCCTGCCCCATGATCCAGCCCCATCTGTCTCCAATCCTGCCCCTGTATCTCCAATCCTGCCCCATGTCTCCATTTTGCCCTGTTTCCAATCATGCCCCTTGTGTCTTTCATCCTGCCCCCTTTGTCTCCAATCATGCCCCCTGTGTCTGCAATCATGCCCCCTGTACCTGCAATCCTGCCCCTGTCTTTCATCCTGCCCCCTTTGACTCCAATCCTGCCCCCTGTACCTGCAATCCTGCCCCCCATGTCTTTCTTCCTTCCCCTGTGTCTCCAATCATGCCCCTTGTGTCTGCCATCCTGCCCTAGTGTCTGCCATCCTGCCCCCTGTATCTCCAATCCTGCCCCTGTATCCAATCCTGCCCTGTCTCCACCCTGCCCCTATGTCTCCATCCTGCCCCCAATGTCTCCAATCCTGCCCTATCTCCATCTTGCCCTCAATATCTCCAATCCTGCCCTGTCTCCATCCTGCCTCATCTCCATCCTGCCCCCAATGTCTCCAATCCTGCCCTGTCACCATCCTGCCCCCAATGTCTCCAATCCTGCCCCCAATCTCTCCAATCCTGCCCCATCTCCATCCTGCCCCGTCTCCATTCTGTCCCCAATGTCTCCAATCCTGCTCTGTCTCCATCTTGCCCCCAATGTCTCCAATCCTGCCCTCGTCTCCACTCCTGCCCCTTCTCTAATCCTGCCCTGTCTCCATCCTGTCCCGTCTCCAATCCTGCCCCATCTCCATCTTGCCCCCAATGTTTCTAATCCTGCCCCCGATGTCTCCAATCCTGCCCCAATATCTCCATCCTGCCCCCAGTGTCTCCAATCCTGCCCCCATCTACAATCCTGTCCAAGTCTCCAATCCTGCCTCGGTCTGCATCCTGCCCCCGTCTCCTTCCTGCCCGATCTCCATCCTGCCCCCAATGTCTCCATCCTGCCCCATCTCCATACTGCCCCATCTCTATCCTGCCCCCAACTCCATCCTGCCCCCAATGTCTCCAATCCTGCCCCCAATGTCTCCAATCCTGCCCCCATCTCCAATCCTGCCCCCATCTCCAGTCATGCCCCATCTCCAATCCTGCCCCATCTCCATCCTGCCCCTGCCTCCAATCCTGCCCCATCTCCAATCCTGCCCCATCTCCATCCTGCCCCGTCTCCATCCTGCCCGTCTCCATCTTGCCTGGACACATGGTCCATGTGTCTCCATCCTGCGGGGAAACATAATAATTAAATAAAAAAACTTTCTTCTTACCTGGCCGCACTCCTGCTGGAAGATGCAGCTCCTGTGGGAGCTCAGCTAAAGGACCTGTGGTGATGTCATCATCATGTGATCAGGGGGCAGAGTTGATCAATGGTGAAGGCCTGTGATCAGCTCTGCCCCCTGATTACATGATGATGAAGTCACCACAGGTCCTCCAAGGCTTCGGCGCTGCTCTCCTCTCCTCCTGCACTCCACATGTCTAATTTGAAATTTGAATAACTAGCCATGTGGTGCAGGAGGCTGGAGGGGCCCCCCTCTCCCTTGGGGCCCACCGTTCAATGAACCGGCTGCACGGGCGGTAGGTCCGCCCCTGTGCTGCCTTATTATAGTGAATGGATTTCATCTCTATCACATCATTTGGAGATTTACCTGGAAACCCCAATATAAGTGCTCAGCGTAGATCGCAGGAAAAATGTGATCCAAAGTGTTATGTAAAATGTTCCTTTTAAAAGCTTCAAATCAATCCACAAATAAGCAACTCCCCCTCTGGGAAAGCTAAATGGCTCCTCGCCCCCTCTGCCCCAAACAAATTCAGCAAATTCTGCACTCCCAAATCCAAATGCCCCTCTCCCTTCTGAACACCACTGAATGCCAAAACTGTACTTAGGGTCCACATGTTTGGCATTTCTGTAGTGATGACAGCCCACCTATTTTACAGGTTTGTGTCTCCAGAAGCACAAGCTAGACATAAAGTACTGGTCACTACAACAAACTGGTCACTACAGTGGCAGTTTGCAATTTTCACTCCGCAACATCCACTGCTGCTTGTTTCTGGAAAACACCCAAAAAGTTAAAATAGTCAATACACCAGTAAATAAACTCACATAAGGATATGATTTCTAGGAGGCAAAAAGCAGAGTCTTGCCATGTGGCTAAGGCTACTTTCCCACTGGCGTTGCACAGACCTGCGCCGACCGAGCGCACCAAAATGCAACATGGTGCGTTTGGCGCAGGTCAGCGCACCGTCAAAAAGACCCAAGCGCCGGAAAGCGCATACCTGCGCACGGCCTGCGTGCTGCTAAAGATAGGGTGCGCAGGTCACATGCAGCATCATGCGCCCATAGGCGGAGCGAACAGGAGGCGTGGCAGGGGGTGGAGCTTAGCAGCGGCCGTGCGCAGAACGCAAGTGTGAAAGTAGCCTAAGCAATACTGTACAGCCACATATGGGGTATTTCTACACTCAGCAGATATTGTGGGACAAATTTTGGTGCCATTTTTACCCATTTCCCAGTGTGAAAATGTAAAATTTGGGGCTAAAACTAAACTTTAGTGGTAAAAAAAGTTATTTTTTCTTCACGGCCCAATGGTATAAAATGCTGTGACACACTTGTGGTGTCAACACTGCACCCCTAAATGAATTGATTGATAGGTGCAGTTTGTAAAATGTGGTCACTTACGAATAATTCTGCTGTTCTGGCACCTTACAGTGGGTCATGACACCCACAAACCAGTCCAGCAAACTCTGAAATACAATATGGTGCATCTTCCCTTTTGAGCTTTGCACTGTACCTCAAAACAAGTTTTTGACCCTATACAGGAAATCAGCATACACAGGAGAAATTTCACAACAAATTTTGGGGTCCATTTTCTATTGCTATTCTTCTGAAAAAGAAAAAATTGGGACTAAAACAACATTTTTATGGGAATTTTTTTTTTCATTTTTACAGATCAACGTTGTAAAATTCAGTGAAGCACCTGTGGGTTCAAGTAGCTCACCACATGTCTAGCCAATTTCTTGAGGTGTCTGGTTTCCAAAATAGAGTCAATTGTGGGGTGTTACCACTCTTTAGGCACATCAGGGACTCTCCAAACGTGACATGGCATCCCAAATGATTCCAGCAAATTTTGCATTTAAAAAGTCAAATGGCATTCCTTCCCTTTTAAGCCCTGCCATGTGCCCAAACAGTTTTCTTCCACATATTGGGTATCGTCATACTCAGAAGAAATTACTCAACGAATTACATGGTACATTTTCTATTATTATCCTTGTAAAAATAAAAAAATGGGCTTGAAGAAGATTTTTTTCCCAAACAATTTTATTTTTTTATTTTCACGGCTCCACATTATGAACTACTGTGAAACACCTGGGGGTACAAGGTGCTCACCACACCTCTAGATAACTTCCTTGAGGAGTCTAGTTTCAAAAATTGGTTCATTTGTGGGGGGGTTCCACTGTTTAGGCACATCAGGGGCTCTCCATTCAAAAAGGTAAATAGCGGTCCTTCCCTTGTGAGTCCTACCGTACACCCAAACAGTAGTATTCAATCTCATATGGGTTATAGGCGTGCTCAGGAGAAATTGTACAACAAATTTGGGGTGTATTTTTTTCTGTTACTTTTGTAAAAATAAAATTTGGGTCTAAAGTTACATTTTTGTGAAAAAAAGTTAAATGTTCTATTTTTCCTTCCACATTAAATTAATTTCTGTATAGCTCCTGAAGGGTTAATAAACTAATTGAATCTGGATTTGAGCACATTGAGGGGTGCAGTTTTTAGAGTGGTATCACTTTTGAGTAGTTTCTGAAGCTGAGACTCCTCAAGATCACTTCAAATGTGATGTGGTCCATAAAAAAAGGTTTTGTAAATTTTATTGTAAAAATGAGAAATCGCTGGTCAACTTTTAACCCTTCTAACTTCTTACCCAAAGAAAAATTATGTTTCAAAAATTGCGCTGATGTAAAGTAGACATGTGGGAAATGTTATTGCTTTAATTATTTTGTGTAGCATGACTCTCTGATTTAAGGGAATTAAAAAAAATAAAAGTTTGAAAATCGAAAAATGTTCTACATTTTCTCCAATTTTTTCACAAATAAATGCAAGTCATATAGAGGAAAGTATACCTCTATTATGAAGTACAATACAGTGGATAAAATACTTATTTCATACACTGCAGATTTGGCAAGTCATATCAAAGAAAGTATACCTGTGCAATTAATACAGGTAGTAATAATAATCTTTATTTATATGGCGCCAACATATTCCGCTTCACTTTACAATTAAACAATAAGGCAATGAGTGCAGAGTAGGAGGGATTCTTAAAGAAAAGTGAACAGGTCTGTGAGAGACAGGCTGGTTAGTAGATGATCAAATACTTATTTTATGCAATCAAATGCAATTTAATTATTTAGAAATCATGCAATGTGATTTTCTGGTTTTTATTTTTAGAATTTGTCTCTCACAGTTGAAGTGTACCTATGATAATTACAGACCTCTCCTTTCTTTGTAGGTGGGAAAACTTGAAAAATCAGCAGTGTATCAAATACTTATGTTCCCCACTGTATGTCAGTATGTCTCATAATCAGTGGGATCCGCTGAAGCATTCCAGAGTCACAACCTCAAAAACATAAAGTGACACTGGTCAGAATTTTAAAAAATTGTTCTGGTCAGGAAGGTGAAAACAGGCATGTGGGTGAAAGGATTAAAATAGCATCCCTTTACAGCAGGCCTGGGCAAACTGCGACCCACTGGCCACATCCGGCCCCCTGAGTGTTTCTGTGTGGCCCGCTGACACTCACAGTCAGAGAGCCGGAGAGGGACTGATTTATGATTCTGATCTTTCTCACAAGTGATTGGAGCCCCGCCCCATCTTTCTCATTGGTGGATGCGGGGATGCTCAGTTCCTGGCTTGCAGAGAGAGCTGGTGACGCCTGTGCAGGAGGCAGAGCGGTCAGGACAGGAGGAGGGAAATGGACTACAACACTCATCTGCTGCAGATAATGGGCAAGTAGCTTCTAAGTGGAGCCCAGATACCACCTGGGAGGCAGCATCGTGTGTCTTCTGCGCTGTGTAGGTCAGAGCGCCTGCGCTGCCTTTCACACTGTAGAAGGAAAGTTGTGGGGCTGCAGATTATGGTCAGGGAGAGAAGCTAATTAGTAGCCACTAAATCTCTCTGGATCTTCCTGGCAGCTGATAGAAGATAACACACTTGGGCTGAGTATTCGTACTGAATATGGTGTCCAGCAGTGAAGTGCCCCCTCACCTCCACTACACGCAGCCTTCAGATGGGATATTCCTTGTGTTCCCCAAACTGTTCTTCTGCCCCACCATGTACTCTGCTGCCTCCTCACCTCTGTATGTGAGAGTTAACCCTTACCTCCCTCTTTGCTCCCAGCTTGTACTGTTGTATGTCCTGTGCAGGAGAGGTAAGGGTTAAGTCCCCCATAGTGCTCCCCCCTTCCTGTGATCTGTGGCCTATCACATCCACTCCATAGACTGCAGTAAAGATTCCCACCCCCTCCTGTCAGCTCCTGCCCCATATGTGATGTGGATCTACAGAATGCATGTGGAGTAGAGGTGGGGGAATAACTACTTTCCAATGTTCTGCCTGTTCAAGTCTATGGGTGCCGTATGAATCATCCGTGTAGCATCCGATTTTTACGAATACATTCCCATTACTAACACAGGACACTGTATTCTTTTACATTTTTTTCACTTCTGATGTATAACAATAGATGCCATATAGATGACAATACAGAAGGTAAATCGTCTTTTTCTGGATGAAAATCATGATTTTTTTGCACGCTCATGTAAACTTCATCACATAAGCAACTGCTTTTTATATAGTGATGAAAATAATATCCAGAATTAAAGGGTGATCCGAAACCAAAGGTGACTTTCACACTAAATTTAATTCAATAATCTAATCACTTTTCTAATATATTTCAATGAAAAAAATGCTACCATTCCCTCTCTACTCTAACTTCCTGTCTGCTTGTGTTGTTTTTTTTACTTCCAATGACATTTTGTTTGAGAATCCCAGGGCATTTTGGGGTACTCACACGGGACATCATTAAGGGGCAGAGGCTGCGGTCACTGCCACAGCTGCTTTCCCCAGCTGTTTAAGAGACTGGACTGGTCCCTGCCGGGTCATCACTTCTCTTTAGAGCCAGTAAGAGAGCGCACTGTCACTGTGCATTCAAAGCAATATAGCACAGCAAACTCTTACTGAGTATGCATCAGAATTTATGTACAACGCATTATCAGGTGAGCAGGACTAGCCAAGCCTCCAAAACAGACATCACTGATGGCGCCTAATTTCAGAGAGGGTGCAGAGTTTGCGGCAGTGACCGCAGCTTCTGCCCCCTGATGACAGCTAATTCGAGTATCCCAGCATGCACTGGTGAATCTCAAACAAAATGTCATGGGACGTAAAAAAAGACAGGAAGTCAGAATGTAGAGGGTACGTTAGGGAATTTTTCATTGCAGTATATTAGAAAACAATATTAGATTACTACACTGAATAGATATACATTTAATATGAAATTCATCTTTGGTTTCGGACCGCCTCTTTAAGTTCAACCGATTGGTTTGGCCCAGTTTCTCATGTGGCCCCAGGAGAAATTGCACAAGAAATTTTGTGGTTCATTGTCTATTTTAACACTTGTGAAGATAAAAGAAAATTGGTTCTGAAGTAAATTTTTTGCAAAAAAAATTTTAATGTTAATTTCTTCCTTCCACATTGCTTTAGTTCCTGTGAAACACGTAAAGGGTTAATAAAATTCTTGAATGTGGTTTTGAGCACCTTGAGGGGTCTAGTTTTTAGAATGGTGTCACTTTTGGGTATTTTCTGTCATATACACCCCTTAAAATGACTTTAAATATGATATGGTCCCTAAAAAAAGGTTTTGTACATTTTATTGTGAAAATGAGAAATCACTGGTCAACTTTTAAACCTTATAACTTCCTAACAAAAAAAAAAAATTGTTTCCAAAATTGTACTGATGTAAAGTAGACATGTGGGAAATGTTATTTATTAAGAAATTTGTGTGACACAGCTCTCTGATTTAAGGGCATAAAAATTTTAAGTTTTAAAATTGCAAAATTTTCAAAATTTTTGCCACATTTCCATTTTTTTCATAAATAAACACAAGACATATCAAAGACATTTTACCACTAACATGAAGTACAATATGTCACGAAAAAATAATCTCAGAATCAGCGGGATCCGTTAAAGTGTTCCAGAGTTATAACCTTATAAAGTGAGTGGTCAGAATTGTAAAAATTGGCCTGGTCATTAAGCTGCAATCTGGCTCTGTCACTAAAGGGTTAATAAACTGAATGAACTGTTTAACCTTGAGTTTCCCAGCGTATGCCTCAACGACCGGCCAAGCGAGTAAATCCCCGTCCACTCATATGGTGGATCTCTACAGTACCTAAAAAAATGAGTTCTGCATATTGCCGTAAAATAATGAAAAATTACTAAACTACTAAACTTTTAACCCTTCAAACAAAATAAAAGGATGTTTGAAAAATTACTGACATAGAAGACATAAGGCAAATGTTTTGGTAAGTGTTTTCATGTAGTATAACGGTATAAACATTCAAAGCTGGAACATTGCATATATTTAATTATTATATTTATTACCAAAATAAAGCACAAAATATAAGGAAAAACATATTTTCAGAATAACTGGGATACAAGACATTCCATCAGTATTACTGCAAAAAGTGACATGTCAGATTTAAAAAATTAGGCTTGGTCACTAAAGGATTACAATGCCTTCTTCCCAACGTGATTTCTCTGATTCTAACAAGTTGAGATTTAGATTAAAAAAAAAGATCCGACATTCTGAACATGAAAATGGCTTCTTCCTTGCGGGAGCTTTTTTATTTTCCACACTTCTTCTGTGGCTTTTATTTTGTATAACAGTCTGGGATGAATTAGGACATTGTACTTTAAAAGGATCCACGTCTGAGATGTTGGTATGTTCTTCATATGGGTCTTGTGCAATACTTTTTTGGATTTGGGAGCTGCTGGTACGACCATCTGTCAAGAATATAACTGATGTGATTCTTTAGTCAAAAAACATTAATACTTATATTTATCTAAATATAAAAACATTAAGAAAAGTAAAAATAAAAAAGTTACAAAGAAATTGTAAAGTTTGTAGCAAAGTTCTATTAACTGACTGAGGTGTAATTTACATGATGTGATGATTTCACAAAGAATCAATTCTGCTGATGTTCATTCTCAATCATTGGCCAATGCAAACATCAAATAATAAAACATTTGTCATTGGTCGCATATTTTATATGAGAATAAAAATGTTCGTTGTTGACAGCGCATCATCCACTATGTGTAAATTCAGGATGTTCTGCAATAATAGTAAAGCCATGAGATAAGGAAACAAATCATCATTCCTTCATCAAAATGAAAGCTAATAAGCCCCAATCACCTTCCTATACCATCAATCACTGCTCAGTGATGACATTATATTCTCCTTGCAGCTGCTTGATTTTATTCTTCAGGAGAAGCAGAGGGCTGTAGCAGTCACCTCTCTGTGTTAGGGCTTCATGCACCACCTCAATGACTGGACGCAAGCGGCTGCCCTCAACATATTTCAAGTTCTCCTTGTAGCCGCTCTCCTAATAAAACAGCCAGCAAGCTTTAACCCCTCTCTGACATTAGACATACTATCCCGTCCATCTGCCCTGGGCCTGTCTGACCATGGATGGGATAGTACGTCATCGCGATCAGCCACGCACACGGGTGGTGTGCAGCCAATCGCGGCCGGGTTTCAGCTGATTCTCAGACCTGACACCTGGCACTAAGTGCCAGGAGTGGTCACAGACTGCTCCCGGTACTTTAACCCCCAAAATGCTGCAATCGAACACGATCGCAGCATTCCAGGAGCAGGCAGAGGGCTGACAGCCCCTCTGCCTTTGGTTCAGAGACCCTGTGGTGTGGCGTGGGGGTCCCGATCGCTGCCATGGAGACCCAATATCATCATGACAACATCCGGGTCTCCAGAGCTGAGAAACTTCCTGTCATGCGCAGTGCATGTCAGATAGTCTCTCAGGTTAGTGCACAGAGTGCAGCACTGACAGTTTCCATATTATGCAGATAATGCTTCATCTGCATGCTATAGAAGATATCAGCCTACAAAAAATGAGTGTCCCAGAATGGGACAAAGTGTAAAAATTAGAATAAAATTAAAACATTTTTTTAAAATAATTGTAAAAATTTTAAAAAACAATATTAAAAAAATCAATATGTGGTGATGCAAAAACTATTTTTTGCAATATAAAGCGTCTTTTAGCATGTCACAGCTGCCAAACATAAAAACCTGCTATAAATAGTAAATCAAACCCCCCTTTATCACCCCCTTAGTTAGGGAAAAATAATAAAATTAAAAAAATGTATTTATTTCCATTTTCACAATAAGGTTAGGGCTAAAGTTAGGGTTACAATTGGGGCTAAACTTAGGGTTAGGGTTGGGGCTAGGGTTTGGATCATGGTTACGGTTGGGATTAGGATTAAGGGTGTGTTAGGGGTTAGCATTGTGGTTAGGATTATGGTTGGGATTAGGGGTGTTTTGGGGTTAGGTTAGAGTTAGTTTCCACTGTTTAGTCACATCAGGGAGTCTCCAAACGCGACATGGTGTCCGATCTCAATTCCAGCCAATTTTGGTTTGAAAAAGTCAAATGGCGCTCCTTCCCTTCCGAGCTCTGCCGTGCGCCCAAACAGTGGTTCCACCCCACATATGGGGTATCAGCGTACTCAGTACAAATTGGACAACAAGTTTTGGGGTCCAATTTTTCCTCTTACCCTTGCAAAAATAAAAATTGGGGACTAAAAATCATGTTTGTGGAAAAAATATAATTTTTTTTTTTCACGGCTCTACGTTATAAACTTGTGTGAAGCACTTGGGGGTTCAAATTGCTCACCACACATCTAGATAAGTTCCTTAGGGGGTCTAGTTTCCAAAATGGTGTCATAGAATCATAGAATCATAGAATTGTAGAGTTGGAAGGGACCTCCTGGGCCATCTGGTCCAACCCCCTGCTCAAAGCAGGATTCGCTAAATCATCCCAGTCAGATGTCTGTCCAGCCTCTGTTTGAAGACTTCCATTGAAGGAGAACTCACCACTTCTCGTGGCAGCCTGTTCCACTCATTGATCACTCTAACTGTCAAAAAGTTTTTTCTAATATCTAATCTGTGTCTCCTCCCATTCAGTTTCATCCCATTGCTTCTAGTCTTTCCTTGTGCAAATGAGAATAAAGTTGATCCTTCTACAATGTGACAGCCCTTTAGATATTTGTAGACAGCTATTAAGTCTCCTCTCAGTCTTCTCTTTTGCAAACTAAACATTCCCAAATCCTGCAACCTTTCCTCATAAGACAGGGTTTGCAGACCGGTCACCATTCTGGTCGCTCTTTTCTGAACTTGCTCCAGTTTGTTGATGTCTTTTTTAAAATGTGGTGCCCAAAACTGGACACAATATTCCAGATGAGGTCTGACCAAAGAGGAGTAGAGGGAAATAATGACTTCACGTGATCTAGACTGTATGCTTCTGTTAATACATCCTAGAATTGCATTTGCCTTTTTTGCTGCTGCATCACACTGTTGACTCATATTCAGTCTGTGATCTATTAGTATACCCAAGTCTTTTTCACATGTGCTGTCACTTAGCCCTATTCCTGCCATTCTATATATGCTTTTTTCATTTTTATTGCCCAGATGTAGTACTTTGCATTTCTCCCTGTTAAAAACCATTCTGTTAGTTGCTGCCCACTTCTCCAGTTTATTTAAATCTTTTTGAATCCTCTCTCTCTCTTCTCTAGTATTAGCTATCCCTCCTAGCTTTGTGTCATCAGCATATTTAATCAGTTTACCCTCAATTCCTTCATCTAAATCGTTGATAAAGATGTTGAACAATACAGGGCCCAGGACAGAGCCCTGTGGTACCCCACTTGAGACATTCTTCCAACTGGATGTGCAGCCATTTACGACCACTCTTTGGGTCCGATCACTAAGCCAGTTATGAATCCACCTAACAGTTGCCTTGTCCATTCCATACTTAGTCATTTTTTCAATAAGGATTGTATGAGAGACTTTGTCAAATGCTTTGCTGAAGTCAAGATATACTATATCTACAGCATTTCCTTGATCCACCCAATCAGTGATACGTCATAGAAGGAAATTAAGTTAGTCTGACATGACTTATTAGTTAGAAACCCATGCTGACTCTGTTTAATCACTTCATTCTTATCCAGGTATTGACATACATGTTGTTTAATAATTTGTTCAAAGATCTTTCCTGGTATAGAAGTCAGACTCACCGGCCTATAGTTGCCTGGGTCCACCTTCTTCCCCTTTTTGAAGATAGGAACAACATTTGCTCTTCTCCAGTCTTCTGGTACTTCTCCTGTTCTCCAAGAATTTTCAAAGATTATGGAGAGGGGTTCAAAAATTTCTTCTGCTATCTCCTTCAGTACTCTGGGGTATAATTCATCTGGACCTGGAGACTTGAATTCATTTAGGTTAGCTAAGTGTTTCCTCACTATCTTTCTGTCTATAGATATCCTGGATTCTTCTATTCCCTTAATAGGACAATGAATAACAGTTGATGTTACATTTCCTTTCTGAGAGAAAACAGATGCAAAATAGGAATTTAAAAGTTCAGCCTTCTCAACATCCTGTCTTACCATTTCATCATTTTCATCCTGTAAAAATCCTATAGCATCTTTGACTTTTCTTTTACTTTTGACATATCCCCAAAATCCTTTATTATTGCTTTTGACATCTCTTGCAAGCCTCAATTCATTTTCAGCTTTAGATAATCTGATTTGTGCCCTGCAGGTTCTGCAGACAGCATTATATTCTTCTTTAGATATGCCTCCCTCTTTCCATTTTATAAACATTTTTTTCTTCCTTTTTAGCATGTGCTTAAGTTCTGTGTTCATCCATCCTGGTTTCCTTAAATGCTTCCTATTCTTCCCTCTTTTCGGAATTGTTAACAACTGTGCTTTGAGAATTTCATTTTTCAAGATTTCCCATCCTTCCTGGACATTTTTGTCTTTAAGGATATCCAGCCATTGGATCCCTCCAATTCTCTTTCTGAATCCCTTAAAATCTGCCTTTCTGAAATCTAACCTTGACGTCTGAGTCTTCACAGGTCTTCCGCCTCTAGTTATCCAAAATTCTAAAATAGCATGGTCGCTACCTCCTAGGGTCCCAGGAACTATTACCTCCTCAACCATTTCCTCCCTGTTTATAAGGATTAGATACAAGGTAGCAGTTCCCCTTGTTTTCTCCCTTACCTTTTGGAAGATAAAGTTGTCAGCAAGAGAGGATAAGAATTTCCTCGACCTGTTAGTTTTGCCTGAGAGAGATTCCCAACAAATGTCTGGATAGTTGAAATCTCCCATGACAACTATGTCATATTTTTTGGAGAACTTGGCCATTTGATGCATAAAGAGTTCATCCATATCTTCAGCTTGCACAGGCGGCCTGTAGTAAATGCCTACAATGGTGTCCTTTCCATTGTTCTGTCCTTGTATTCTTACCCAAACAGTTTCCACAGAACTCCCAGTCTCTGAAGCTTCAATCTCTGTGCAGATATACGCGTTTCTAACATACAATGCGACACCCCCTCCTCGTTTATCAAGTCTGTTTCTTGCAAATAAGTTGTATCCTTCTAGTCTTGTATTCCAATCATGTGTATTGTCCCACCAAGTTTCAGTGATTCCAATGACATCATATTTCTTTTCCTGTGTTAGTAGTTCCAATTCTCCTTGTTTGTTGCCCATGCTTTGTGCATTAGTATAGAAACATTTTAGTTTGTGATTGGTTTCTCTTTCTCCAATATTTTTATTAATTAGATTCTTTTGTCTTTGTTCTTCCTTTCCACTTCTAATAGCAGAGTTCTCAATAGCATTTGTCAGATGTATGGCTTTTTCTGGTCTTTTGCTTCCCTTCCCATGTTGTTCTAGTTTAAAGCTCTCCTTACAAGTGTAGCAAGGCGACTTCCAAATACATGCTTTTCAGTCTTCGTAAGGTGAACCCCATCTCTAGCAAGTAGTCCATCGTATAAGTAGTTCACTCCGCGATCCAGAAATCCAAATCGTTGCTGACGGCACCATCGACGTAGCCAGTTGTTCACCTGCAGAATCTTATTCCACCTCCTTGTTCCATGGCCATCCACTGGGAGGATGGAAGAGAAGACCACCTGCGCTCCCAGTTCTTTCACTTTCTTGCCTAAGTCTTCAAAGTCTCTGCAGATGGTTTCCAGGTCGTTTCTTGCGGTGTCATTTGTCCCCACATGTAGTAGCAGGAATGGGTAGTCATCTGTAGGTCTGAAGAGTCCTGATATCCTGTCAGACACATCTTTAATTTTTGCACCTGGAAGACAGCACATTTCTCTTGAAGTTATATCCGGTCTGCAGATAGCGGCCTCTGTTCCTCTCAACAGGGAATCCCCCATGACCACCACTCTCCGTTTCTTCTTCACAACATTTTTCTTTCTCCATCCAAGAGGACTCTGAAGGCGTACAAGGTTGCTGTTTGTTGGCAAAGTCTTATCCTGATGTATTTCTTCATCGTTTTCCTGCGTGAGAGCCTGGTACTGGTTTCTGAGCAGTATGGGTGCTGACTGCCTCCTGATCCTCCTGCTTCTCTGGGTCACATGTCTCCATTCCTCTGTTTCTTCAGGTGCACTTCGAATTTCTTCTCTTTCTGTAACATGAAGAGATAATTCTGCTCTGTCGAAGAACTCTTCACCTTCCTTAATGATCTTCAACGTAGCTAACCTCTCTTCGAGATTTTGCAACTTTTCCTCCAACAGGGACCCACATGTTGGGGGTTTCCACTGTTTATGCACATCAGGGGTTCTCTAAACGCGCCATGGCATCTGATCTCAATTCCAGCCAATTTTGGTTTGAAAAAGTCAAACTGCGCTCCTTCCCTTCCGAGCCCTACCGTGCGCCCAAACAGTGGTTTTCCCCCACATATGGGGTATCGGCGTACTCAGGAGAAATTGTGCAACAACATTAATTGTACGTTTTCTTCTTTTGCCCTTGTGAAAATAAAGAAATTGTTTGTAAAAGATCATTTTTGTGACTAAAAAGTTAAATGTTCATTTTTTCCTTCCACATTCCAAAAATTCCTGTGAAGCACCTGAAGGGTTAATAAACTTCTTGAATGTGGTTTTGAGTACCTTGAGGGGTGCAGTTTTTAGAATGGTGTAACTTTTGCATATTTTCTGTCATATAAACCCCTCAAAGTGACTTCAAATGTGAGGTGGTCCCAAAAAATGGTTTTGCAAATTTTGTTGTAAAAATGAGAAATCGCTGGTCTACTTTTAACACTTATAACTTCCTAACAAAAAAAATATGTTTCCAAAATTGTGCTGATGCAAAGTAAACATGTGGGAAATGTTATTTATTGACTATTTTGTGTGACATAGTTCTCTGTTTTAAGGGCAAAAAGTTCAAAGTTTGAAAATTGCAAAATTTTCGCCATATTTCCATTTTTTTTCATAAATAAATCCAAGTTACAGTACAGACCAAAAGTTTGGACACACCTTCTCATTCAAAGAGTTTTCTTTATTTTCATGACTATGAAAATTGTAGATTCACTCTGAAAGCATCAAAACTATGAATTAACACATGTGGAATTATATAATTAACACAAAAGTGTGAAACAACTGAAAATATGTCTTATATTCTAGGTTCTATAAAGTAGCCACCTTTTGCTTTGATTACTGCTTTGCACCTCTTGGCATTCTCTTGATGAGCTTCAAGAGGTAGTCACCGGAAATGGTTTTCACTTCACAGGTGTGCCCCGTCAGGTTTAATAAGTGGGATTTCTTGCCTTATAAATGGGGTTGGGACCGTTGTGTTCTGCAGAAGTCTGGTGGATACACAGCTGATAGTCCTACTGAATAGACTGTTGTAGAATTTGTATTATGGCAAGAAAAAAGCAGCTAAGTTTTGATGCCTTCAGAGTGAATCTACAATTTTCATAGTGATGAAAGTAAAGAAAACTCTTTGAATGAAAAGGTGTGTCCAAACTTTTGGTCTGTACTGTACATCGAAGAAATTTTACCACTAACATGAGTACAATATGTCAAGACAAAACATTCCCAGTATCAGTGGGATCCGTTGAAGCGTTCCAGACTTATAACCTCATAAAGGAACAGTGGTCAGAATTGTAAAAATTGGCCCGGTCATTAACGTGCAAACAACCCTCGGGGGCAAAGGGGATAAGGGGTCTGGTTTCCAAACTGGGGTCAATTCTGGGGGGTTTCCACTGTTTAGGCACATCAGGGGCTCTTCAAACACGAGATGGCATCCGCTAATGTTTCCAGCAAATTTTGCATTCAAAAAGGCAAATAGCGCTCCTTCCCTTGCAAGTCCTGCCTAGTAGTAGTCAATCACATATGGGGTATAGGCGTGCTCAGGAGAAATTGCACAACACATTTTGGAGTGCATTATTTCTCTGCTACCCTTGTGAAAATAAAATTTGGGTCTAAAGTAACATTTTTGTGAAAAAAAGTTAAATGTTCATTTTCTCCTTCCACATTCCATTAATACCTGCGTAGCTCATTAAATTTGTAATAAACTACTTGAATGTGGTTTTGAGCACATTGAGGGGTGCAGTTCTTAGAATGGTATCACTTTTTAGCAGTTTCTGTCATATAGACTCCTCAATGTCACTTCAAATGTGATGTTGTTCGTAAAAAAAAAAAGGTTTTTTAAGTTTTACTGTAAAAATGAGAAATTGCTGGTCAACTTTTAACCCTTCTAACTTCATAACAAAAAAAATTATGTTTGGAAAATTGTGCTGATGTAAAGTAGACATGGGGGAAATGTTATTGATTTAACTATTTTGTGTAACGTAACTCTGGATTTAAGGGAATTAAAAAAATAAAAGTTTGAAAATTGAAAAATAATCTACATTTTTTCCAATTTTTTCAAAAATAAATGCAAATAATATTGAAGAAAGTATACCTCTATCATGAAGTACAATACAGTGGGGAAAATACTTACTGTATATACTTGAGTACAAGCCGAGGCACCTAATTTTATCGCGGAAAACTGGGTAAGTTTATTGACTCGAGCCAGGTATGCATTGTACCCTCATCCCTGTCCTGCTATGCATGGCTCCCTCATCCTGTCCTGCTATATGTGGCTCCCCCGTCCAGTCCTGGTATGTGGCTCCCTCCGTCCTGTTCTGTCCTGCTATGTGTGGCTCCCCCATCCTGTCCTGTTATGTGTGGCTCCTCCATCCTGTCCTGCTATGTGTGGCTCCCCCTGTTGTGTGCATGGCTCACAACCCCCCCAGCATGGCTCATAACTCCCTCTGCATGGCTCACAACTCCCCCTGCATGGCTCACAACTCCCCATGCATGGCTCACAGCTCCCCCAGCATGGCTCACACACCCCCGTCCTACTCACCCTCCCCCGCTGTTTCTTCATCCCTGCATCTGTCCTAGTGCTAGCAGCTCCTTCCCGTGTTCAGCGGTCACATGGTACCGCTCATTAAGGTAATGAATATGCGATCCATGTCTATGGGAGTGGAGACGCGTGCATATTCATTACCTTAATGAGCGGGGCCATGTGATCGTTCAGCTTAGAAGAGCTGTCGGCGTAGGCAGCCGGAACGAGATGCTGCGAGGGCGCGCAGGCAGGTAAATAGGATGTTTTCTTTTTTTAACCTCTTCGCACCAGAGCCTGTTTTTGCCTTTGTGACCGGGCCAATTTTTTTCAATTCTGACCAGTGTCACTTTATGAGGTCATAACTCTAGAACGCTTCAACGGATCCTGCTGATTCTGACACTGCTTTCTTGTGACATATTGTACTTCATGATAGTGGTAAAATTGCGCTTATTTGTTAAAAAAATTGAAATTTGGCGAAAATGTAGAAAATTTTGCAATTTTCAAACTTTTAATTTTTATGCCCTTAAATCAGAGAGTGATATCGCACAAAATAGTTAATAAATAACATTTCCCACATGTCTACTTTACATCTGCACAATTTTGGAAACATAATTTTTTTTTTGTAAGTTATAAGGGTTAAAATTTGACCAGCGATTTCTCATTTTTAGAACAAAATTTATAACACCATTTTTTTTTAGGGACCACCTCACATGTGAAGTGAGTTTGGGGGGTCAATATGACAGAAAATACCCAAAAGTGACACCATTCTAAAAACTGCACCTCTCAATGTACTCAAAACCACATTCAATAAGTTTATTAACCCTTCAAGTGCTTCACATGAATGAATGGAATGTGGAAGGAAAAAATAAACATTTAACTTTTTTTCACAAACATTTTACTTCAGAACCATTTTTTTTTTATTTTCACAAGTGTAAAAAGAGAAAATGAACCACAAAATTTTTTGTGCAATTTCTCCCGAATACGCCGATACCCCATATGTGGGGCTAAACCACTGTTTGAGCACACGGCAGAGCTCAGAACGGAAGGAGTGCCGTTTGACTTTTTCAAACCAGAATTGTCTGGAATTGAGATCGGACGCAATGTCGCATTTGGAGAGCCCCTGATGTACCTAAACAGTGGAAACCCCACACAAGTGACCCCATTTTGGAAACTAGACCCCTTAAAGATGTGTTGTGAGCTCTTTGAACCCCCAAGTGCTTCACAGAAGTTTATAATGTAGAGCCATGAAAATAAAAAATCATTTTTTTTTCCACAAAATGATCTTTTAGCCCCCAATTTTTTATTTTCACAAGGGTACCAGGAGAAATTGGACCCCAAAAGTTGTTATCCAATTTGTTCTGAGTACACTGGTACCCCATAGGTGGAAGAAAACTACTGTTTGGGCACACGGTGGGGCTCGGAAGGGAAGTAGTGACATTCTGGAATGCAGACTTTGATGGAATGGTCTGCGGGCGTCATGTCGCCTTTGCAGAGCCCCTGATGTACCTAAACAGTGGAAACCCCCCACAAGTGACTCCATTTTGGAAACTAGACCCCCCAAGGAACTTATCTAGATGTGTGGTGAGCACTTTGAACCCCCAAGTGTTTCACTAAAGTTTATAACGTAGAGCCATGAAAATAAAAAATCATTTTTTTTTCCACAAAATTATCTTTTAGCCCCCAATTTTTTATTTTCACAAGGGTAACAGTAGAAATTGGACCCCAAAAGTTGTTGTCCAATTTGTCCTGAGTACGCTGGTACCCCATAGGTGGAAGAAAACTACTGTTTGGGCACACGGTGGGGCTCGGAAAGGAAGTAGTGACGTTCTGGAATGCAGACTTTGATGGAATGGTCTGCGGGTGTCATGTCGCCTTTGCAGAGCCCCTAATGTACCTAAACAGTGGAAACCCCCCACAAGTGACTCCATTTTGGAAACTAGACCCCCCAAGGAACTTATCTAGATGTGTGGTGAGCACTTTGAACCCCCAAGTGTTTCACTAAAGTTTATAACGTAGAGCCATGAAAATAAAAAATCATTTTTTTTCCACAAAATGATCTTTTAGCCCCCAATTTCTTATTTTCACAAGGGTAACAGTAGAAATTGGACCCCAAAAGTTGTTGTAAAATTTGTCCTGAGTACGCTGGTACCCCATAGGTGGGAGAAAACTACTGTTTGGGCACACGGTGGGGCTTGGAAGGGAAGTAGTGACGTTCTGAAATCCAGACTTTGATGGAATGGTCTGCGGGCGTCATGTTGCGCTTACAGAGCCCCTGATGTACCTAAACAGTGGAAACCCCCAATTCTAATTCCAACCCTAACCCCAACACACCCCTAACCCTAATCCCAACCCTAACCATAACCCTAACCACAAACCTAACACCAACACACCCATAACCCTAATCCCAGCCCTAGCCCTAACCCTAGCTCTAACCCTAGCCCTAACCTGCGTACCTGCTTTTTTTTTCTTTACTTTTTTTTTCTTTTTGTGACAAGATCGCTGCCCTGCGATCTGACTCATAGTAACGCTACTTCTCTGATCTCACACTGACAGATCAGAGGAGAAGCAACGTTACTATGTGACAAGATCGCTGCCTGGCACATAGTAACGCGACTTCTCCTCTGATCTCACACTGACAGATGATCAGAGGAGAGGCAGCGTTACTGTGTGACAAGATCGCTGCCTGGCATAGCTGTGCCAGGCAGCGATCAGCGGTGCCTTGCAGCGATCTAGTCACACAGTAACTCTGCTTCACCTCTGATCATCTGTCAGTGTGAGATCAGAGAAGTCGCGTGACAATGAGTGAGATCGCCGGGAAACAAGCAGCTTTCCCAGCGAGCTCTCTCATTGGCTGCTGTGACGCTGACGTCATCAGGACCTGAACCAATCAGGTCTCGATGGCGTCGGGGGTCCCAGCATGCATTGTGCACCGGGATCCCCGCATTATAAGGTATGTGGGGGTCCCGGGGGCACAAAACCGCCGACATCTAGATAAGTTTCTTAAGGGGTCTAGTTTCCAAAATGGTGTCACTTTTTGGGGGTTTCCACTGTTTATGCACATCAGGGGTTCTCCAAACGTGCCATGGCATCCGATCTCTATTCCAGCCAATTTTGGTTTGAAAAAGTCAAACGGCGCTCCTTCCCTTCCGAGCCCTACCGTGCGCCCAAACAGTGGTTTTCCCCCACATATGGGGTATCGGCGTACTCAGGAGAAATTGTGCAACAACATTAATTGTACGTTTTCTTCTTTTGCCCTTGTGAAAATAAAGAAATTGTTTGTAAAAGATCATTTTTGTGACTAAAAAGTTAAACGTTCATTTTTTCCTTCCACATTCCAAAAATTCCTGTGAAGCACCTGAAGGGTTAATAAACTTCTTGAATGTGGTTTTGAGTACCTTGAGGGGTGCAGTTTTTAGAATGGTGTAACTTTTGCGTATTTTCTGTCATATAGACCCCTCAAAATGACTTCAAATGTGAGGTGGTCCCAAAAAATGGTTTTGCAAATTTTGTTGTAAAAATGAGAAATCGCTGGTCTACTTTTAACACTTATAACAAGATCGCTGCCTGGCACAGCTGTGCCAGGCAGCGATCTAGTCACACAGTAGCGCTGCTTCACCTCAGATCATCTGTCAGTGTGAGATCAGAGAAGTCGCATTACAATGAGTGAGATCGCCGGGAAACAAGCAGCTTTCCCAGCGAGCTCTCTCATTGGCTGCTGTGACGCTGACGTCATCAGGACCTGAACCAATCAGGTCTCGATGGCATCGGGGGTCCCAGCATGCATTGTGCGCCGGGATCCCCACATTATAAGGTATGTGGGGGTCGCGGGGGGCACAAAACCACCGACAGTAGATAAACGTAGGCGCTGCACAAAGCCCAGCAAGCGCCAACGTTTATCTACTGTGGGCGGTCGGGAAGCGGTTAAAAGGAATCATGCATACAAGGATAAGGGATAAAGAGCCATACATACAAGGATAGGGGATAAGGAGCCATGCATACCAGGACTGCGATGGGGAAGCCATGCATACCAGGACAGCGACGGGGGAGCCATGCATACCAGGACAGCAACAGGGGAGCCATGCATACCAGGACAGCGACGTGGGGGAGCCATGCATACAATGACAGGGACGGGGGACAATGCATACCGGCTTATACTCGAGTCAATAAGTTTACCCAGTTTTTGCGGAAAAATTAGGTGCCTTAGCTTATAGTCGGATCTGCTTATACTCGAGTATATACGGTATGGTACCCACTGTATGTCGGTATGTCTCAGAATCAGTGGGATCCATTGAAGCATTCCAGAATTACCATATTTTTTGTATTATAAGATGCACTTTTTCCCCCCACACTTGGAGGGAAAATGGGGGTGAGTCTTATAATGCGTATATACTGTGCCTTACTGGTATCGTTGCTGCAGGCTGCAGTCTGGGATGAGGGGGTGTCCGACGGTGGTGCAGGGGCTCTGCCGACATTTTGTGTAAGGCCAGAGCCCTGGCACTTCAATGGTTCCCTGTACGGTGGACTTCTGGAAAATGGCCGCTGGGGGCGGCATATGCGCAGATGGAGATCTCGGCACCAAGATCTCGGGAGATGAGATCTCAGCGCTATCATCTCATCTCCCGACATCTTGGCACTGAGATCTCCATCTGCGTATGTGCCGCCCCTGGCGGCCATTTTCCCAGAGTCCACTGCACAGGGAACCGAGGAAGTGCCGGGACTCTGGCCTAACACAAAATGTCGGCAGAGCCCCCGCACCACCGGAGACCCCCCCGCAGCACAAAAGACCCACGAAGCGGCACCAGAGACCCCCACAGCGGCACCATAGACCTCTGCGCAGCACCGCCAGACACCCCCTCATCCAAGCCTAAAGCATCACCGACTCCTGCCTCCTCCAGCAGCGACCCTGCTTCATCGCAGCCAACACCCCCAGTAAACAATAAGATGCATGGATTATAAGCACCATTTTATTAAAAAAAAAATTTTTCCTCTTTTCTCCTCAAAATTTGGGGAGCGTGTTATAATCTGAAAAATATGGCATTACCTCAAAAAGTGACACTGATCAGTAATGAAAACAAAAAAAATGGCCTGGTCAGGAAGGTGAAAACAGGCATGTGGGTGAAAGGGTTAACACAGCATCACTTTTAAGGGAATCTCCAACATATTAGCACCCAGGGGGAACCTAGCCGCTCTGCCGCCTGAGATGAACTGCACAACGGCGCCCCCCCCCTAGTAAATTTTTAATATCGGTAGAAATTAATCTGGTTCATACAGATTTATATCTATCCTGTAAAAATTTGTACAATATGGGGACATTTTAATTTAGAGAAATAGAGAAAAGATGTCTGAACACAAGGATGTCAGCACCATCACCGCACATACAAGAACCACACAGAAGGGGGATCATTAATGGCAATGGCAGGCCTGGCACAGCATTCAGTACACCATATATCCCTACATACAGTATTATGGGCACCGCATAGTCCTCCGTACAGAAATATGGGCACCACATATTCCCCATACAGAATTATGGGACACCACGTAGTCCTCCATACAGAATTATGGGGCACCACATAGTCCTCCATACAGAATTATGGGCACCACATAGTCCTCCATATAGTACTGTATTATGGGCACTGCATAGTCCTCCATACAGTATTATGGGCACCACATATTCCTCCATACTACTGTATGAACTCACAACAGTGCCCATAATACTTTATGGGCACTGTTGTGAGTTCATTTTCCCCTTCATTACTGAGGCCCGAGGAACTCCCTCTTCTGGTAAAGAAAGGTAGTGAGCCTGATTGTCAAACACCTGAGGCTGATGATGATGACTGGCTGAGTGGAGTTACGGACTGGATATAAGGCTGCCGACGCCCTTCTGCCCTGCGGGTGATTTCTCTGTGGGATCCTTGGAGACCAGTCTGAATTCCTGCTCCTCCAAAGCTAAGTTTGATGCTCGGCCTTTTGCTTTTGTGCTTTGACTTTGTTTTTGCTTTGTTTTTCTGGATTTCTGCCATTCCCTGCTGGGGTGTGCTGAATTCATTTAGCTCTGTCTTCTGAAAATACCTGAGTGCTGATTCAGTTTTTGAAGCCTAGCTGCTTCAGGGCCTTTTTCATATCAGCTGGTTGGCTTATGTCTTTGATAGGGTTTTGGCAGATTGCAGACAGCAGCCTTCCTGTCCTTTCCTATCTAGGTAGTTTTGGGGCCCCGTCTTTGCTCAGTCTATCTTTCTGTCTGTGTTAGTATTTTCATCTTGCTTCACCGTCATTATATGTTGGGGGCTGCCTATTGCTTTGGGGTCTGCTCTGGGGCAGTTTAGATTTCCCCTTTCTTTCTTTAGGCCTATGTATTTCTCCGGCTGTGATCGAGGGGTCTAGGGCATCGTAGGAACCCCCCACGGCTACTGCTAGTTGTGTTGATAGGTTCAGGGGTCTGCAATCTGATAGTTGCCAACTTCTCTGGTTTTCTGGACTTAGCTTGTATTTCTGCTTTTGCCTCCTACGGTGACTCATTCATAACAGAATCACCCGCCATACCGCAGATTCTAGGGTACTCAATAGCAGGAAAGAATTGTAAAAAAAAAAAAAAAAAAGTGTATATTTTTTCCTCTATATCTCTGAGGCCGTAGGGGGAATTTTTTTTTCTCTCAATGGAGATAAAGCAATTGTCTGATCGTGTGGAGCAGCTCGCTGCGGAAGTGCAGGGAATTTCCGCCTACCTTGCTCATTCACATGCTGCTGAACCAAAGATTCCTACACGTGATGTATTTTTTGGGGATCGGTCTAAATTTTTGAATTTCAAAAATAATTGTAAATTATTTTTTGCCTTGAAGCCTAACTCGTCAGGGAGCACCGCGCAGCAGGTTAAAATTGTCATCTCTTTGCTGCGTGGCGATCCCCAGGATTGGGCGTTTTCTTTGAAACCAGATGATCCTATTCTGACTAATGTGAACACATTCTTTCAAGCTTTGGGGTTGTTGTATGACGAACCTAATGCCATTGATCAGGCTGAAAAGACCCTGCTGGCATTGAGCCAGGGTCGTGATTCTGCAGAATTGTACTGTCAAAAATTCCGAAAGTGGGCAGTACTTACTACCTGGAATGATAATACCTTGGCTGCTCTCTTTCGGAAGGGGTTGTCAGAAGCCGTAAAAGATACTATGGTGGGATTTCCTGTTCCCTCTGGTCTTGACGATTCTATGTCATTAGCCATTCAGGTTGATCGGCGTTTGCGCGAACGCAAAGCTGCACGAGAGGTGTTGCCACCTGTTGAACAAATGTCTGAACCTATGCAATGTGATAGAGTTTTTTCCAGAGAGCAGCGTCAGGAGTTCAGAAGGCGTAATAAGTTGTGTTTTTTCTGTGGAGATGCCTCGCATATTATTTCTGTCTGTCCCAAACGAGAGAAACGCTTTGCACACACGTTTTCTGTTGGGGGTGTTCAACCTAAGTTTCTTCTGGCTATTACTCTGATCTGCTCCCTGTCCACATTTTCCGCCAAGGCGTTTGTGGATTCGGGAGCAGCCCTAAACCTAATGGACTTGGATTTTGCTAAACGTTGTGGATTTCCGATGACACCTCTGCAGACGCCTATCCCTTTGAGGGGAATTGATGCTACTCCTTTGGCTAAAAATAAACCCCAGTTTTGGACCCAGGTGGTAATGCGGGTCGCCCCAGACCATCAAGAAAATTGCAGATTCTGGTGTTGCATAATCTGCATGATACTGTTGTTCTGGGGTTTCCCTGGTTACAGATTCATAATACAGTTTTGGATTGGAAATCTGTGTCTGTGGTGAGTTGGGGTTGTCGGTGTGCCTTTAGTGAGGCTCCGGTGTTTTCCACCTCTCCTCAGTCGCATGATGTTCCTGATTAATTGGCGGACTTTTATGATGTATTTAGTGAGAATGAGTCTGCGTCTCTGCCTCCTCATAGGAGTTATGACTGTGCAATTGAACTGAGCCCGGGGTGTAAATTTCCCAAGGGTCGGCTCTTCAATTTATCTGTACCCGAGCACGAGGCTATGCGATCCTATATTAAGGAGGCGTTGGAGAAGGGTCATATTAGACCATCCTCGTCACCCTTGGGTGCCGGTTTTTTTTTGTAGCCAAAAAGGATGGATCATTAAGACCTTGTATTGATTATCGTGCCCTCAACAAAATTACTGTTAAATATCAGTATCCGTTACCCCTGATTTCTGATCTATTCTCCAGAGTTAAAGGTGCTTGCTGGTTTACCAAGCTTGACCTCAGGGGGGCGTATAATCTTATTTGCATTAAGCATGGGGATGAATGGAAGACGGCGTTTAATACTCCGGAGGGACATTTTGAGTACCTGGTGATGCCTTTTGGGCTCACTAATGCCCCTTCTGTCTTCCAGTGCTTCATGAACGATATTTTCCGAGATTTTGTCGATAAATTTTTGATTATCTATCCGGATGATATTTTGATCTTCTCCAAGGATTGGGATTCTCATGTGGAACATATTCGGACTGTGTTCCGGATCTTGAGGGAGAATTCCCTGTATGTCAAGGGATCTAAATGCCTTTTTGGAGTACAGAGGATTTCTTTTTTGGGATTTATTTTGTCCCCGTCAACTATTGAAATGGACCCGGCCAAGGTACAGGCCATTCACGATTGGGTTCAGCCCACTTCTTTGAAGGCCCTCCAGAAGTTTTTGGGTTTTGCTAATTTTTATCGGAAATTTATAGCAAAATTTTCTAGTATTGCCAAGCCATTGACTGATTTGACTAAAAAGGGTGCTGATGTGTTAAATTGGTCTCCGGAGGCTGTTTCTTCCTTTCAGGAGTTGAAGCGAAGATTCACCTCCGCCCCGGTTTTGCGGCAACCTGATGTCTCACTTCCATTCCAGGTAGAGGTGGATGCTTCTGAGATTGGTGCAGGAGCTGTTTTGTCCCAAAAGGATCCTGTAACATCTAAAATGAATCCCTGTGCTTTCTTTTCCCGAAAGTTCTCTCCATCTGAACGTAACTATGATGTGGGGAATAGGGAACTGTTGGCCATGAAATGGGCATCTGAGGAGTGGAGACATTGGTTGGAGGGAGCTAAGCATCAAGTCGTGGTCCTCACTGACCACAAGAATTTGATTTACCTAGAGTCGGCTAAGCGCTTGAACCCTAGACAGGCTAGGTGGGCCTTGTTTTTTACACGTTTTGATTTTGTGGTTTCTTTTCTTCCTGGAACAAAGAATGTCAAGGCAGACGCCCTCTCTAGGAGCTTCCTTGCTGATTCTCCTGTGGTGACCAAGCCTGCTACCATCTTAGGCGAAGGGGTAGTTCTTTCTGCCATCTCGCCCGATTTGAGACGTGCTCTGGAAGAGTTCCAGGAGGACAAACCTGAGCGTTGTCCCAGTGGAAAGTTGTATGTTCCTGACCAGTGGAAGAAGAGAGTGATGTCTGAAGTTCATTGCTCTGCTTTGGCTGGTCATCCAGGTATTTTTGGTACTAGAGATCTGGTGAGTCGGTTTTTTTGGTGGCCCTCCTTGTCTCGTGATGTCAGGAATTTTGTGCAGTCCTGTGGGACGTGCTCCCGGTCTAAATCGTGTTCTCGCTCTAGTGGGTTGTTGATGCCTTTGCCTGTCCCCAAGAGGCCATGGACCCATATTTCAATGGATTTCATCTCTGATATGCCTGTCTCTCAGAGGATGACTGTTATTTGGGTGATTTGTGATAGGTTCTCTAAGATGGTTCATCTTGTACCACTCCCTAAGTTGCCGTCTTCCTCTGAGTTGGTGCCCCTGTTTTTACAACAGGTGGTTCGTTTGCACGGGATTCCTGAGAACATTGTATCTGACAAAGGAGTCCAGTTTGTGTCTAGATTTTGGAGAACTTTCTGTTCCAGGCTGGGAATTCAGTTGTCCTTCTCCTCTGCTTTTCACCCTCAGACCAATGGGCAGACAGAGAGAACAAACCAGACCTTGGAGTCATATTTGAGATGTTTTATTTCTGCTGATCAGGATGATTTGGTTTCATTTTTGCCCTTGGCCGAATTTGCTTTGAATAATAGAGCTAGTTCTGCCACTTTGATGTCACCTTTTTTTTGTAACTTTGGGTTTCATCCTCGATTTTCTTCAGGGCAGGTGGAGCCCTCTGCCTGCCCAGGTGTTGACACTGTGGTGGAGAGAATGCACCAGATCTGGGACCAAGTGGTGGATAAGTTATCTCTCTCCCAGGAGAAGGCCCAGCGGTTTTCCAACCGACATAGGACCATTGGTCCCCAGTTTAAGGTTGGTGATATGGTGTGGTTATCATCAAAAAATATCGCTATGAAGGTGGCTTCTCCTAAGTTTAAGCCTAGATTTATTGGACCTTACAAGATTGTGGAGATTATTAATCCGGTCTCTTTTCGTTTGGCTCTTCCTGTCACATTTAAAATCCATAATGTGTTCCATAAATCTTTGTTGAAGAGGTTTGTTGAACCTGTTGTTCCGGGGGTGGCACCTCCAGACCATGTATTGGTTGAAGGTAACATGGAGTATGAGGTAGAGAAAGTACTGGATTCCCGTCTGGCTAGACGGAGACTCCAGTATTTGGTTAAGTGGAAGGGTTATGGTCAGGAGGATAATTCCTGGGTCTCTGCCTCTGATATTCATGCCAAACGATTGGTGCGTGCCTTTCATCGGGCTCACCCTGATCGCCCTGGTGGCGTAGTTGAGGGTTCGGTGACCCCTCCTCAAGGGGGAGGTACTGTTGTGAGTTCATTTTCCCCTTCATTACTGAGGCCCGAGGAACTCCCTCTTCTGGTAAAGAAAGGTAGTGAGCCTGATTGTCAAACACCTGAGGCTGATGATGATGACTGGCTGAGTGGAGTTACGGACTGGATATAAGGCTGCCGACGCCCTTCTGCCCTGCGGGTGATTTCTCTGTGGGGTCCTTGGAGACCAGTCTGAATTCCTGCTCCTCCAAAGCTAAGTTTGCTGCTCGGCCTTTTGCTTTTGTGCTTTGACTTTGTTTTTGCTTTGTTTTCCTGGATTTCTGCCATTCCCTGCTGGGGTGTGCTGAATTCATTTAGCTCTGTCTTCTGAAAATACCTGAGTGCTGATTCAGTTTTTGAAGCCTAGCTGCTTCAGGGCCTTTTTCATATCAGCTGGTTGGCTTATGTCTTTGATAGGGTTTTGGCAGATTGCAGACAGCAGCCTTCCTGTCCTTTCCTATCTAGGTAGTTTTGGGGCCCCATCTTTGCTCAGTCTATCTTTCTGTCTGTGTTAGTATTTTCATCTTGCTTCACCGTCATTATATGTTGGGGGCTGCCTATTGCTTTGGGGTCTGCTCTGGGGCAGTTTAGATTTCCCCTTTCTTTCTTTAGGCCTATGTATTTCTCCGGCTGTGATCGAGGGGTCTAGGGCATCGTAGGAACCCCCCACGGCTACTGCTAGTTGTGTTGATAGGTTCAGGGGTCTGCAATCTGATAGTTGCCAACTTCTCTGGTTTTCTGGACTTAGCTTGTATTTCTGCTTTTGCCTCCTATGGTGACTCATTCATAACAGGGCACCACATAGTCCTCCATACAGTATTATGGGCACCATATAGTCCTCCATACAGAACTATGGGCACCACATAGTCCTCCATACAGAATTATGGGCACCACATAGTCCTCCATTCAGAATTATGGGCACCATGTAGTCCTAGGCAATGAGAAAAAACTTTGATACCATGATACCATGGTAACATGATTAAGAGTGCTTAGCCACTCGAAACGCGTAGATCGATCGCATGCCTTTTAACTCATGCTGGCTTTTAAACCTCATTTCTATTGAGTGAATAAAGAATATTTTTCACTACATCGTGGAGCTGGACAAAGTTTTTTCTCATTGCCTTGGATTGTGCGCTTTGACACAGCGGTCTCGTGCTCCGATGTTGGAATGCTATGTCTGGTGAGCTGGATTTGTATCCTGACCCTGTAGTCCTCCATACAGAATTATGGGCACCACATATCCCTCCATGCAGAATTAAGGGCACCATATAGTCCGATATACAGTATTATGAGCACCACATAATCCTCCATACAGTATTATGGGCACCACATAGTCATCCATACTGCATTATTGGCACCACGTAGTCCTCCATGTAGTATTATTGGCACCACGTAGTCCTCCATATAGTATTATTAGCACCACATAGTGCTCCATACAGTATTATGGGCCCTACATAGTCCTCCATACTGTATTATTGGCACCACACAGTGCTCCATACAGTATTATGGGCACCACACAGTGCTCCATACAGTGTTATGGGCACCACATAGTCCTCCATACAGTGTTATGGGCACCACATAGTCCTCCATACAGTGCTATGGGCATCATATAACCCTCCATACAGTATTTATGAGCACCATATAATCCTCCATACAGTATTATAGGCACCACATAGTCATCCATGCAGTATTATGGGCACCACATAGTCTTCCATGCAGTATTATGGGTACCACAGTCCTCCGTACAGTGTTATGGGCACCATATAACCCACCATACAGTATTCATGAGCACCATATAACCCTCCATACAGTATTATGGACACCACATAGTCTTCCATACAGTATTATTGGCACCACATAGTCCTCCATACAGTGTTATGGGCACCATATAACCATCCATACAGTATTATGGGCACCATATTCCTCCATACAGTATAATGGGCCCACATGATGCTCCATACAGTATAATGGGCCCCATTACAAGAGCTAGCAAGGATTGGTGGAAAAACAGCAAAAGTTGTAGCATTTTGCTCAACTAAGTTGCGCAAAAACTTATGTAAAGCATTTTTACGCCAGAAAACTAACAAACATTTGTTTCTCTGATGGATTTGTTTGGAGGAAAAAAAACGCATTTATTTTTCAAGGCCTTTTTGCCTTATGATGCATTGACACGTTGTGTAAGCATTGTGGCCGATATGCAGTCATACACTATGCAAGGATGTAGAGCAGCGCGCACTGAAAGTTACAGCTGTTAAACACTTTTTTCTGCCCAATATATGCACAACTGCACCGCTATTAACTACGAAATCGACAGCACAATTTTTCAGCCGCATTGCTATCACATCTAGGCCTCATCGTACAGCTATACACCATCAGGCTTTAAGATGCAAAAAAAAAGGCTATAAAATCCAGTTGAGACCAAGTTCAATGCCACAAATCTATGGTTACGTTTTGGATGAATCTTTAAAAAAAAAAAAAGATCTGTTTCTAGCAGTTGGGGCTGCAGCTCTCATCCTGATCTTCACTTCTAAGGAGCCATCCTCATTGTCTGATCATCTCTCAGCTGAATATTCATTAATGGTTGCCAAACAGCACATCGCAGACTGATGACCCACGATCACGTGGGATGCACCTCAGACTCGGCAAAAATCAGTGTTACTCCCCCAATATCAACCAAAAAGAGTTATCCTGTATCCACAAAATAGGTGATTACTTGCTGAATGCTGCAGAGTCCTGTCCTGAATGGAGTGGAGATGCTCATGGTTGACCTTCAATGCATTAATTTTTCTATGGGCCTGGTGGAGAAATCAGAGGTCAGCACTGCGCCATTTCCAGCAGATGATCCATAAATAATGGTGTGGAGATAGAGTATGGACACCTGCTCTATTTGGGATGAGGCCCAGCAGAGCAGTTCCCAGAGCTCAATCAGAATCACTGGGGGTCCAAATGGTCAGATCCCTACAACTAGTAGGTTATCCCTCATCCCACGATTAGGGGATATGTTCCAACCTTGGGAATAACCCCTTCACTATCAGACCATTCCATAGAAAAATCACAATTATCTCCACCATGCCCTTTGTTTGCCAGTATCAGTCATAGGCAGCAATGCCATCCACCACTGACACACCAGAAAACAGGCACCATATAGTAACCGGGACAGCTTCACTGATTAGATCACCAAGCCATAGTATGGAAATAATGGGTGGTCCAGCCAAATATAAAGAAGATCCCTCCATCTATGGAGTCTAGGTCTCCTAGGGGAACATTAAAAGGGGCCATCTTGGACTATTGGTTGTATGCAGCACTCCTTATAATCGGAGGAGCTGACTTATACAGGACAACACTGCACTGTCAGGACTAACCAATGAGGAATGTAGGGTCTATGCACTGTCACACAATATCACAACATGGGGAAATATCATACAATTAGAGGATCACCTCAGAACTTCTTACAGATCACACAGGAGACCAGGACACCGCTCACAGGACACACGTCACATAAGTGGCAGATCTTCATACAGATCACACAGGAGACACGAGTGACCAGGACACCATCACTCAGGGGGCACATCACACAACTGACAGACCTTCATACATCACACAGGAGACCAGGACACCACTCACAGGACACACGTCACACAAGTGACACTCAGATCCTCATACAGATCACACAGGAGACACACATGACACAGGGGACTCAGAACATCAGACAAGTCTGAGGCGCCTCCCCCAAAGCGTGATGGGAAATGTAGTCCTGTCCTCCCCAGTCACAGTCTCCTAATTGGAACAATATACAAACTTACTGTCTTCCATTTCTGCGCTGTCCACAGTGACGGAGCTGGCGGTGAGCAGGAGTGTTAAGACAAGCAGCAGGCAGGAGCTCCCGGGACTCTGCGACGTCTTACTTGCAGCCATGATGAATACAGAAGGGCCGTGTGGGCAGATACCAGAATGTATGACGTCACAGACCGCGGCCTCTCTATATGTAAAGTGACTCGAGCGGACTCGCGTCGGCTGCTGTTATTCATCACCTTGACTCCTCCCCTTTACCACTACCTACCAATCAGAAATCGCAGTGAGTGCCGCCGCCCTTCCCAAGGGGATGCTGAGGTACGGGGGGCCGTCACTGTACGAGTATAGAAGGCTCACTGTGTATGAGGGTGAGGCTGTATACAGCCTCTTTTGTATAGCACGTTATCTGACTGCAGGGGGCAGCGCCGCGCTGCCGCCCCCTCTCTTCAGGGACTTGATGCCGCCTGATCTGACAGCTCAAATTGCCTCATTATAGATGCGGCCCTGGTGAAACCAACCATAGGCTATGTGCACACTGTACGGATTCTGCTGCGGATCCACAGCAGTTTCTGCTGCGTTATACAGTACCATTGTTTTCAATGGTAAACTGGAAAATGCTGTGCACATGCTGCGGGTTACAATCCGCAGCACGTCAATTCTTTGTGCGGAATCCGCTGCGGTTTCACACCTTATCCATTATGAGGTGTGAAACCGCAGGCTAATCCGCAGGTAAACCGCAGGTCTTTTGACCTGTGGATTTACCTGCGGATTTTACAAAATCCGGGGGGAGAAATCCGCAGCACCTAAAAACTACGTGGGCACATAGCCTTAAAGGGAACCTGTCAGCTAGTTTAGCTATCCTACCCGCCCCTGCACCTTCCTAGCACATCCGTGACATCCCTAACCATCCCTGTCTCATCTAATTGTGAATTACAAATGTGGAAAAAAAGCGTTTTACACACTTGCTTTTGTTCCACTCCCCCGTTCTGTGGGCGCTCCTAGATGGGTGGCCGGTCTTCCAGGGTCCATTTCCTCCCCCTCGCTGCTGGTATCACACCCTAGTGGGTGAGATAATTGTTTCAGGAGCGCAGTACAAATTTCAAATTCATGGCTCCTCCATGCGAGGATGACGCACTGCCGGACGGTTGTCATTTCCAGTCTGTTGCATTGTGGGTGATTATCGGGTCGGCTTCGGAATGCGCACTGCACATGCTCTGGAGCCGGCCAGGATAACCAATACACCCCCACAATGCACCGGACCGGAAATGACAACCGTCCAGTAGCACGTCATACCTGCAAGGAGGAGCCATGAATTTGAAATTTGGACCACGTTCCTGAAACAATTATCACACCCACTGGGGCGTGATACCAGCAGTAAAGGGGAGGAAATGGACCCGGGTAGACCATCGGCCACCCATCTAGGAATGCCCACAGAACGGAAGACAAAAGTAAGTGTGTAAATCGCTTTTTTTCAACATTTATAATTCACATTTAGGTCAGACAGGGATGGTTAGGGATGTGCTAGGAAGATGCAGGGACAGGAGGATAGCTAAACTAGGTGACAGGTTCCCTTTAAAGAAAACATTCATGCTGTCCTGGGGGCCGCACTCACCTGTTGCCAGTAGCTACACTCACATTCACTGTCACCATGTTACACACTCAGGGCCGCAATCATTTGCTGCTACTGGTCACTCACACTCACTGCCACCCTGTCTCCCCCTCACCTGCTGGCTACAGTCCTGCAGCTTACTATCGCTGATGTATTGTGTGTGGATATTATATCTCCATCTCCGTTCTCCAAGTTCTTCTCCAGTAATCTGCAGTCTGCACTGGGAATTTGGGACAGGACATGAGTCGGATGAACACATACATAGAGGTATAGTGACTGTGACTCACTGACTGGATCACCAATCATCTCACACTCCCTGGCTGCAGGGGGTGGACAACAGAGGAGGCAGAGAGCCAATTGTTCAAATGAAAGTGAAACAAAAGTATACAGACAGGCAGCCTCCGAGTCCTCCCTCCCAAGTCCTGATCACAGCCAGCCAAGCAGCTCTCTGGTTGTTATCTTCACACTGTCAGTGTCACACACAAACACCAGTGACTCACCAATCACCGCAAACAGCATTGTAGCCAGCCAGGAGCACAGCATCGGCTTATCTGATTGCAGGGGAGGACGCCGCTCTGCCGCCCCCTCTCTTCAGAGACAGAGTGCCGCTTGAGCTCATTTCTCAACTTGGCTCATGGATGATGCGGCCCTGTTAGCACCTCAAAGTCACTTCAAATCTGAATAGATCCCTAAAAAAACGAGTTTTGCACATTTACCTAAAATAATGAAAAATTACTGAACTACTAAACTTTTAACCCTTCTAACAAAATAAAAGGATGTTTGAAAAATTACTGACATAGAAGATGTAAGTTAAATGCTTTGGTAAGTTGTTTTATATAGTAAAACCATACATACAGTTTACAGGTATAAACATTCAAAGTTTGAATATTGCATATTTTCATTTATTACATTTATTACCAAAATAAATCACAACATATAGGCAAAATAAATATTTTCATAATAACTGGGATATAAGACATTACATCGTTATTACCACAAAAAGTGACACGTCAGATTTAGAGATGGGTGAACCTGAACAGTAAAGTTCGGCGTCTGTACCGAACACCTACTGTTCGGGCACGGACACCGAACATGGACTTCACCAGGAAGTCCGTGTTACTGTTCGGGTTTGGCTGCCCGAACACCGGGTGTTTGTCACGCTGTCATGTGCATGGCAAACATCGCTTCTGATCGGTGGGGAAATCCTCCCCTCCAGTCAGAGAGCCGCGGTTCCCACACTGTCAAAAGACAAGGGGAGCACTCAGCTGTGATCGGAAGTATAAAGTTTACCTTCAGGCTTTAGGCTGGGGGGGTCCCATATCCATGGCTCCTTAGCTGACCAGCCCCGAGCTGTGAGCTTTAGCAAGGCTGGTTGTCAAAAATGGGGGGAACCCCACGCCGTTTTTTTTAATTATTTATGTAAATAATTTAAAAAAACAGCGTTGGGACCCCTCTATTCTTGATAACTAGCCTTGCTGAAGCTGACAGCAGAGGGTTGCAGAACCCAGCCGTGAGTTTTGTCTGGCTGGTTAGCAAAAATACAGGGGAACCCACAGCGTTTTTTCTTTCAATTATTTATTTACAGCGCAGGAGCGGCAGATGAAAAGTCCTATCCACCACTCCTGCTCTCACTGTAATTAGCAGCTGCAGGTGTCAGATGACGGGAGCAGTAGTCTCATCAGCTGACACCAGTGACCGGAGGTAAACTTTATACCTCCGATCACAGCTGAGCGTTCAAGCTGTCTTTTGACAGCGTGGGAACCGCGGCTCTGACCGGCGGGGAGGAATTCCCTGATGATCAGAAGCGGTGTTTCCTGAGCTGTAATGCACATTAAAGCGCAGCAAACACTGGATGTTCGGGCCCCCACTCAAGTGAATGGGGTCTGGGTACTGTTCTGATACCCGAACCCGAAATTTTTGTAACTGTTTGGCTAAAACCACCGGACCCGAACTTCCAGGTGTCAGCCCATCTCTAGTCACATTTCAAAAACTAGGTTTTGTCATTAAAGCATTGCAATGCCTTCTTCCCAATGTGAGTTCTCTGATGTCTAACAAGTTGAGATTTAGATAAAAAAAATATCCCACATTCAGGACATGAAAATGGCTTCTCTCCTGTGTGAATTCTCTCATGTTTAACAAGATGACATTTTAGAGTAAAACATTTCCCACATTCTGAACATGAAAATGGCTTCTCTCCTGTGTGAATTCTCTCATGTGTAACAAGATTAGATTTCTTTGTAAAACATTTTCTGCATTCTGAACATGAAAATGGCTTCTCTCCTGTGTGAATTCTCTCATGTGTAACAAGATGTGATTTATCTATAAAACATTTCCCACATTCTGAACATGAAAATGGTTTCTCTCCTGTGTGAACTCTCTCATGTGTAACAAGATTAGATTTCTCTGTAAAACATTTTCCACATTCCGAACATGAAAATGGCTTCTCTCCTGTGTGAATTCTCACATGTATAAGAAGAACTGACTTCTTTGTAAAACATTTTCCACATTCTGAACATGAAAATGGCTTCTCTCCTGTGTGAATTCTCTCATGTGTAACAAGATTAGATTTCTTTGTAAAACATTTTCTGCATTCTGAACATGAAAATGGCTTCTCTCCTGTGTGAATTCTCTCATGTGTAACAAGATGTGATTTTTCTATAAAACATTTTCCACATTCCGAACATGAAAATGGCTTCTCTCCTGTGTGAATTCTCACATGTATAAGAAGAACTGACTTCTCTGTAAAACATTTTCCACATTCTGAACATGAAAATGGCTTCTCTCCTGTGTGACTTCTCTCATGTGTAACAAGAGTTGATTTTTGAGCAAAACATTTTTCACATTCTGAACATGAAAATGGCTTCTCTCCTGTGTGAACTCTCTCATGGCTAACAAGATGTGATTTCAGAGTAAAACATTTCCCACAATCTGAACATGAAAATGGCTTCTCTCCTTTGTGAATTCTCTCATGTGTAAGAAGAGACGATTTGTCTGTAAAACATTTTCCACAATCTGAACATGAAAATGGCTTCTCTCCTGTGTGAATTCTCTCATGTGCAGCAAGATTTGATTTCATAGTAAAACATTTCCCACATTCTGAACATGAAAATGGCTTCTCTCCTGTGTGAATTTTCTCATGTGCAGCAAGAGTTGATTTAATAGTAAAACATTTTCCACAATCTGAACATGAAAATGGCTTCTCTCCTGTGTGAATTCTCTTATGTGCAGCAAGATTTGATTTCATAGTAAAACATTTCCCACATTCTGAACATGAAAATGGCTTCTCTCCTGTGTGAATTCTCTCATGTGCAGCAAGATGTGATTTATCTTTAAAACATTTCCCACATTCTGAACATGAAAATGGCTTCTTCCTTGTTAGAGCTTTTTTATTTTCCACACTTCTTCCGTGACTTTTATTTTGTTTAATAGTCTGTGATGAATTAGCGCATTGTACTTTAAAAGGATCCACGTCTGAGATGTTGGGATGTTCGTCATATGGGTCTTGTGCAATACTTTTTTGGATTTTGGAGCTGCTGGTACGACCATCTGTCAAGAATATAACTGATGTGATTTTTTTGTCAAATAACCTTAATACTTATATTAATCTAAATATAAAAATATTAAGAAAAGTAAAAATAAAAAAATTACATAGAAATTGCAAAGTGTGTAGCAAAGTTCTATTATTAACTGACTGAAGTGTAATTTACATAATGTGATGATTTCACAGCTAATGTTCATTCTCAATCATTGGCCAGTGGAAACATCAAATAATAAAAAATTTGTCATTGGTCACATATTTTATATGAGAATAAAAATGATCATTGTTGACAGCGCATCATCCCCTTTGTATAAAAAGAGGATGTTCTGCAATAATAAAAACGCCATGAGATAAGGAAACAAATCATCATTCCTTCATCAAAATGAAAGCTAATAAGCCCCAATCACCTTCCTATATCATCAATCACTGCTCATTGATGACATTATATTCTCCTTGCAGAGGCCGATTTTATTCTTCAGGAGAAGTAGAGGGCTGTAGCAGTCACGGCTCTGTGTTAGAGCTTCATGCACCACCTCAATGACTCGAAGCGAGCGGCTGTAAGGAACATATTTCAATTTCTCCTGGTAGCCGCTTTCCCAGTAAAAAAGCCTAACATTCATTAAATACTATTTACATTCAGATTACCACATACCTTCAGGTAAATAGCATTTTTGTAGCTGATAGGTTATCTTTAGGGGTTCATTTAGACAAGCAGGTATTGACCTGTAACAAGCACTGATTCATGATATGGAAGCAGCTTTGTTCTCTCTCCCCATAGAAAATAGATGAATGCTTGGCCGAACTGTCATGGCTATGGTGAATTTCAGAGACAATGCGGTCAGCAGACTCAGGTAAGTACTGTCTATACTAACATCTCTAATTACATGTCTACTGTATGTCTGTGGTCTGGACCGTATTAGAATAATAAAGCATAATTGGCTTCCATATTGCATCCTGTGGTGTGTGCTGTGGAAATTACGTCTATTCTTCAGTAAACACTTCATATCGACCATTGGCGCCCCATCTTCCATGTGACAGAGTGCAGGACTTGCTCATATTGTGTCACTTGTGCCTAGAGAAATGCTCAGGCATCAGTACTACTAGGTGGTGTCCATCTCACACAATCGCTGACCGCTACATGCAGAACAGAGGAGCCGTATGGTCGTGTATTAGGCAGTCATGGCCATAGAGCAAATATAAAGCTGGATAAGCCCAGGCAATTCTCTGCTTTCTCTTATCTACTCCTGGCTGTGACTATGAGACAATTGTCTAAAAACAGGTTTTTTAACCCCTTTCTGACATCAGACGTATTATCCCGCCCACGGTACCAGGGCCCGTATGACCGGGGACGGTATAGTACGTCTAAGCGATCAGCTACGCTCCCGGGGGGAGGTGCCGCTGATTATCACAGCTGACACCCGGGACTATGTGTCAGGGGCGGTTACGGACCGCCCCCCAGCACATTAACCCCTGACACACTGCGATCGAATATTATCGCAGTGTAGTGGTGGATTAGGGAAGCATCAGCAGGGAGTGCTGCGCTGCTCTGAGGGCCTCCTTCCCTGATCCAATATGGCCACGCGGCCTTCGGGGGCCTGCAGGGAGGCGGCTTCCTCAATGCCTGCAGAGAGCAGGGCTGAGAAAGCCTGCTTCACTGCCTGTCAGATCTCTGATCAGACACAGCGCTGTTCTAAGTGTCAGATCAGCGATCTGACACTAGACAGTGATGTCCACCCCTGGGACAATAAAATAAAGTAAAAAAAAAACAAAAAAAAAAAACGTGTAAAAATAATAAAAGATCCCTAAATAAATTAAAAAAAAATATTCCCTAATAAATTCATTTTTTGGAAATAAAATAACCCAAAACAATAAAAGTACACATATTTAGCATCGCCGCATCCGTAACGACCCACCCTATACAACTGTCCCACTAGTTAACCCCTGTAGTAAACCCCTTAAAAAATAAGAAACAAAGCTTTACCATCATACCGCCAAACAAAAAGTGCAATAACGCGCAATCAAAAAGACTGATATAAATAACCACGGTACCGCTGAAAACGTCATCTTGTCCCACAAAAAACGAGCTGCCACACAGCGTCATCAGTGAAAAAATAACGAGAAACAAAGAAATGGGGGCACCACCGAAAGGATTTAAGGGGATCCAACCTAGACCTAAACAGTACATATGTTTGACAAAAAGGAGAGAAAGAAATAGGCCATGAACAGGGGATCACCCTGGATAGGACATAGCATAAGTAATACAAATTTTATATAACACAGCAAACAGCAAAAAGATTCTAAAAACAGTAAAAATGGTCACAAATGTGACACATACACAAACAATCCAATGCTCATAATAGAGCAGCCCACCTACTACCAACTAACACCCTCACCGAGAATAATGCCTATATCCCCAGGTCCATGTAAACAGGATTCTCAATAGGAGAATTAATAAGCCCACACATAGGTAATATAGAGCATGAGTCAGAAACACCAATAATATACAAATACAATGAAAAAATGATGCAATTTCAGCCCAATAATTACAAAAACAGTACAAGGAATAATATAAACCCAAGAAGATGCTGTTTTTAGAATCTTTTTGCTGTTTGCTGTGTTAAATAAAATTTGTATTACTTATGCTATGTCCTATCCACGGTGATCCCCTGTCCATGGCCTGTTTCTTTCTCTCCTTTTTGGAAAACATATGTACTATTTAGGTCTAGGTTGGATCCCCTTAAATCCTTTCGGTGGTGCCCCCATTTCTTTGTTTCTCGTTGCTATTTTTGCGGTTGCTTGTTCCTCCGCTACTTCTGGGTGTTGGCACACGACCAAATATATAGATATTTTATCCTATACAATTTTGATCTCATTTTACGATATGGATTTAGCGGCTAGGGAAGCTGCATGGAATAATCAGGCCAGTGGTATATTTGATAATAGCCCGGCTGTTACAGCTAGTGGCGTTATAGGTGATGTGGATTTTCAGAGTGTTTCTAGGGAATTAACTGGTTTACATAAGTCATTAACTAAAACATGGTGGAACATCAAAACACTAGAGGAATACAAAAAGTGTGGTTTGGTTCCTAGAGGACTTAGGATACAATTTTCTCCTGCCTGGGAGGCGGACGAGGCTTTCCCAAAAAACCTGGGAGAGTGGTTTATTTCGGTGTTCTGCCATTATTATGGAGATGCTTATTGAGCATGATCGTGGGATTCTGGCTACCATTAAGGATAAGATCAAAACCATTGAGGGTGATTTGGGTAAATTTGATAAAAAAACCTTATTTGAGCCCTTTCAGATCCAACTTAAAACTACGATTGATAACTTTGAAAAAGAGGGGATTGGGGGCAAAAAAAATTTTTTTAAAAGGTATCAGAATGACTTTAAGGCTGGACGGCGTACAGGTGGGTGCATAGAGGCAACAAAAGGACCTCGGGCCCAACTATGGCACCAAAGAAAAGTATAGCCTCTTTACATGAACTCCCGTCTAGCGATTTTTTTTTTTTTATCATCCGAGCAAAGCGACGCCGAAGGCGCAACAGGAGGGGCCGACGGAAAAGACACTTCACAAAAGAAACGCACTCTTTCTTTTTGTCCAACCAGTTGCCTTGACAAGTTTACTCTAACAAAGGATGTCTATCTCTTTTGTAGACAGCTCACATTCAGACTACTATATCACCAGCCATCCGCTATTGATGACCTTCCCTTAATCGAAAGACAGGCTTTTAGAGATCTATTGAATCTGTTGGGTGAGAATGAAGAAGGTTTACAAGGAGGAAGAGCTTCTCCGGTAGGTTACCGTCCCAGGCCACACCCTCCTTCTCACTATTTCCAGCAGTGCAGTCCTTCTTCAATACAGTGTGCAGTGAAATAAAAACTTTAAGGTTAGATTCTAACAGACAAGAATCTAAGTAAGCTTGAACAGGCTACTATTGCCAAGTTGGGGTCTAATCGGGAATTTGTCATCCGTGAGGCTGATAAAGGGGGGAATCTGGTTATTTGGCCTATCAAATTATACCTTGATGAAGCTAAAAGGCAATTATCAAACGCTAACTGTTACCAGGTTCTCCCCTCGGACCCCTCTTGTGCCTTTAAAGCTAAACTGGACCGTTTATTGGACTCGGCATTCACCTGCAACATTATCAACAAGAGGGAAAAGGAGTTTATGACGAACCACCATCCTAGGACACCGACCTTCTATATGCTATCTAAGGTACATAAATCTTTACAGGTGCCGCCTGGGCGGCCTATTGTGTCCGGGATGGGTGGTTTATTGGAACGACCGTGCATCTATGTTGACTTTTTTCTTCAGCCACTTGTGTCTTCCCTCGATTCTTTTGTAAGGGACTCCACTTTTCTCATCCAACAGCTACGGGATTTTGATGTCCCTCCGAACACCTGGCTTGTAACCCTTGATGTGGAGTCATTGTACACGTGTATACGGCATGACTTGGGGATCCAGGCGGTCTCTTTCTTTTTGGACCAAAATACATTGGGCGATCGAAAACATGACTCGTTCCTGCTGGACTTGTTACATTTTATACTTGATAAAAATCATTTTGTCTTCGATCGGGTCCACTATAGGCAAGTGACTGGCACCGCGATGGGCGCACGCTGTGCGTCCGCGTATGCAAATCTGTTTTTGGGGTGGTGGGAGCTCACCAGGGTATACTGTCTTGAGTCCTTCTCCATCCATGTCAATAGATGGTATCGTTACATTGATGACATTTTGTTTCTCTGGACAGGCACCCTGGATGAATGTCAACAGTTTGTTGAGACATTAAACAACAATGTTCTGAATATACGACTTACCTCCCATTTCTCCAAAACACAAGTGGAATTTCTGGATTTGAAGCTTCGTTTGGATGGTTCCCGCATTCTGTCTACTCTATACCGTTAACCGACGGCTACTAACAGTTTACTGCACTTTACCAGTTTCCATCCACAACACCTTAGGCTGGTTTCACATTCGCGCTTTTTAAGCGCACGCACGGCCGGGGGTAGCTCCGCCCCCGAGCCGGCTCTCTGCCCGGCGTGCCCGCCCCTTCCTTGTAGCGCCGCCTCCTAGCGCACAGCGGCGCCTGCGATCGGCGCACCCTATCTTTAGCATAGGGTGCGCAGATCGTGCGCAGGCCGTGCGCTAGTTGCGCTTTGACCTGCGCTGCGCACTTTTGACGGTGCGCCGTGCGCGCCAAAATCCGAAAAGTTTGATTTTGGCGCACACGGCGCACCGTCAAAAGTGCGCAGCGCAGGTCAAAGCGCAACTAGCGCACGGCCTGCGCACGATCTGCGCACCCTATGCTAAAGATAGGGTGCGCCGATCGCAGGCGCCGCTGTGCGCTAGGAGGCGGCGCTACAAGGAAGGGGCGGGCACGCCGGGCAGAGAGCCGGCTCGGGGGCGGAGCTACCCCCGGCCGTGCGTGCGCTTAAAAAGCGCGAATGTGAAACCAGCCTTAGGAACGGCATCCCCAAGGGGCAGTTTTATCGTGTCAAAAGGAATTGTAGTACGCAAGAGGATTTTTTGGCCCATGCACGGGATTTAACAACGCGATTCAAGAACAGAGGCTACCCCAAAAAGGTACTATCACGGGCCTTTATGGCACCAACTGAGAAATCCAGGGTGATCCCCTGTTCATGGCCTATTTCTTTCTCTCCTTTTTGTCAAACATCAGTGAAAAAATAAAAAAGTTATAGCTCGCAGAATAAAGCGATGCAAAAATAATTATTTTTTAAATAAAATTGTTTTCATTGCATAAAAGTGGCAAAACATAAAAAAAGACATAAATGAGGTATCGCTGTAATTGTACTGACTCGGAGAATAAAACCGCTTTATCAATTTTACCACACGCAGAATGGTGTAAACGCACCTCCCAAAAGAAATTTATGAAATACTTGTTTTTGTTCATTCTGCGGCCCAAAAATCGGAATAAAAAGCGATCAAAAAATGTCACGTGCCTGAAAATGGTATCAATAAAAACGTCAACTCATCCCGCAAAAAATAAGACCTCACATGACTCGATGGGTCAAAATATGGAAAAATTATAGCTCTCAAAATGTGGTGATGCAAAAACTATTTTTACAATAAAAGCGTCTTGTCATGATCTCAGTGCGGGTTTGACTCGCACACGTGGGGTTAATGTCTGGAACCAGTGCTGATGACTGGCATTTCTGGAGTTAAAGGTTGTGATCACGGTGCAGGCTTACCTGCACACCTGGGGCTATGATTGTGGCCTCTCCCTGGTTCTGGGGGAGGCTTCTTAGAGCCTCAGGAAGCTCCCATCCCCCGTCAGTTATACTTTCGCCCTTGGCATTGTGTGGTGACCCCTGAGTGTGTTAGTGCTGTGTTCTGGTTGCTTGATTCTCTGTGTATGACTCGGTCTGTTCCCTGGATATCGCTTTGGATTCTGCCTGGTACCTTATATGTCTGTTTGGTTTTGATCTCTGCTTGGCCCTGATTATGCGCTCTGTCTCATCCCTGGTACTGTACTGATATCTTGTGTATGACCTTTGGCTTTGTCTGACCTCCCGTCTGTTTATCCCTCCTGTACCACACTGGTCTGTACTGTACATGACTTCTGCTTTGCCATAATCTGAGTTCTCTGGCTTCTCTGACGCTAAGCCCTGCCCCCTTGCAGTCACATGACCATAGGTCCTGTGCAAGCTTGCTCATTTTCAGTGTCCGCAGGTCCCGTGCCTCTTTACTTTCCAGCGCTGACTGGACCCTGACACTAATAGTTGAAGCACGCCTGGCCACCTCTGCTGCCCTGCTCCCCAGGTAACTTTTAGCACTGCTTCTGTACTCAGGACACGCGCACTGGCTCTATGAGCAAGTGTAGTGCGGTGTCTCTGAAGAAAAAAAAAAAGTGTGTTTTATCCTCATGGATCCCATACAAGCCTTGGCTGATCAGGTCAAGCACCTGACCCAAATGTTCCATAAGCTCAATGTGGAACAACGCACGATGGCCCAGACCCAGCAACAGTTGGTGGTTACTGTGCAGGGGGCTGTCGATGCAGGGGCTTCTGGTTCTGGGGGTAGGGATGTGTCATTAGCGTCCCCCGAATCTCCGGTCAAATTACCAGACCTTTTCTCAGGGGACAAAAAGGAGTTCAGGTCTTTCAGAGAAGGATGCAAGCTTTTTTTTTCTCTAAGGCCCCGCTCCTCCGGGGATGAGTTCCAGAGGGTGGGGGTCATTATTTCCCTACTTCTGTCTTCCTCTGCTCCTGAACGTATGTCAGTGAACGCATTCTTTGAGGCCCTCGGGCACAGTTATGATGAACCTGACCGAGTGCGATTGGCAGAGGACATGTTGATGAGTGTCTGTCAGGGGAAACACTCAGCTGAGTGGTTTTGTTCTGAGTTCCGCCGCTGGGCGGCAGAGGTCTCTTGGAGCGATGCCACACTCCGAGGACTCTTTCGCAGAGGCTTGTCCGAGCGGCTGCAGGATGCCTTGGCGTTACATCCCCCACCTAACTCTCTCGATGACGCCATGACCCAGGCCGTCCGGATGGACCGCAGGCTGCGGGCCAGAGGGGTGATGCAGGTGGATACTCCATTATTCCCCAGTGGAAAAGAGACTGCCCCTGAGCCCATGGATGTAGGCGTCCTCTCCCTGACGGATACGGAGAGGAAACGCCGGAAGGACAAGCAGTTATGCTTTTACTGCGGTAAAACGGGACATTGGAAAAGGGAGTGCCCGAATTGCCCGTCTTCAAACCCGGTCGGCGGGAAACGACTAGGTCTGGGTAGTCAACGGGGAGGCTGCTCAGACCCTCAGGTACCATTTTCCTCATTTTCTAAAGTATTACTGCCTGTGGAACTGTTTGTGGACGGTAGTTCTTTTTCCTCTACAGCCTTCGTGGACTGCGGATCATCTATTAACCTCATTGACTCCCAATTGGTCACACACTGCAAGATAGGGACAGTTAGGCTCAAGGTTCCGATCAAGGTGATGGCCATTGACTCATCTCCCCTCACTAAGGAGGGAATTCGCTTTATGTCTGATGTGTTTTCGCTCAGAGTGGGCGCTACTCATGTGGAAAACATAAGTTGTTTTGTGCTGGACAATCTACCTGCAGGGTTGGTGTTGGGCATGCCCTGGTTACAACACCATAACCCAGTTATTAACTGGAAAACGGGGGAGATTGTTCAATGGGGGTTTAATGATTTTGCGTTATGTGATAAATCCGCACTGCTGGTTGAACCAGTTAAATCTGTGTCTGTATCATCTGTCGAGCTGGAAGGTATTCCGGAATGCCTGAAGGACTTCGAAGATGTATTCTCCGAAAGCGAGGCCGATACGTTACCGCCACATAGACCCTTTGACTGCGCTATTGAGCTGGTCCCGGGGGCTAAATTACCCAAAGCCCGTCTGTTTAATTTGTCCGGTCCTGAGCGCTTGGCTATGAAGGAGTACATTACTGAAAGTCTGCGCAAAGGACACATACGTCCTTCAGTCTCACCTGTGGCGGCAGGTTTTTTTTTTGTAAAGAAAAAAGATGGCGGGTTACGTCCCTGTCTCGACTTCCGGGAGCTTAATCAAATTACTGTACGGAATACGTACCCCCTTCCGTTGATTCCTGATTTATGTAACCAACTATCAGGGGCAAAGTGGTTTTCTAAACTGGACCTTCGGGGGGCATATAATTTGATAAGGGTCCGGGAGGGGGATGAATGGAAAACCGCGTTCCTCACGACCGAGGGACTATTTGAAAATTTAGTCATGCCGTTTGGTCTTACCAACGCCCCTGCCATATTTCAGAATTTCATCAACGTGGTATTCTCGGATCTCATTGGTCGTTTTGTCGTTATCTACTTAGATGATATTTTGATATATTCCCCCGACAAGTATTCTCATTTGGAACATGTACGAACTGTGCTCCAAAGACTTAGAGAAAATCATTTGTATGCCAAATTGGAGAAATGTGTATTCTGTGTACAAGAGTTGTCCTTTTTGGGGTTAATTGTATCCGGTGAGGGTTTTCGCATGGACCCCAAGAAGGTGCAGGCCATTGAAGATTGGGTGCAACCCCGAGATCTTAAGGGTCTTCAGCGCTTCTTGGGGTTCACCAATTATTACCGCAAATTTATCCGGGGGTTTTCGCAAGTGGTCAAACCTCTCACGGATCTAACATGCAAAGGTGTGGATGTGAGAAATTGGTCCTCGCTCGCAAAAGAGGCCTTTGCAACGCTGAAAAAATGTTTTATGCCTGCTCCTGTGTTAGGATCCGTCCAAACCATTCGTCGTGGAAGTGGACGCCTCTGAGGTGGGGGTGGGGGCGGTGTTATCCCAAGGGCCTGCCACTCTAACCAACCTCAGGCCATGTGCTTTCTTTTCCAAGAAGTTCTCTGCTGCGGAAAGAAATTACGATGTAGGCAATAGAGAGCTTCTTGCGGTCAAATTGGCGTTTGAAGAATGGAGGCACTTTTTGGAGGGGGCCAGTCACCCGGTTACGGTGATCACGGATCACAAAAATTTGTCATACATTGAGTCTGCTAAAAGACTAACGCCCAGACAGGCCCGTTGGTCACTTTTTTTTTCCCGTTTTCAGTTTACGATTACATTTCGTCCAGGGTCTAAGAATGTCAAGGCTGACGCCTTATCACGCAGTTTTCAGCCGGTGTCGCCCCCAGAGCCACCGTCCTCCATTCTTCACCCTGGGGTTGTGATAGCAGAGGTCTCATCTGAATTGGAACGGGAGATTCAGGGGGCCCAGTCGCAGGCCTCGGCGGCCAAGCCAGAGGGGAAGTTGTTTGTCCCAGAGCAACTTCGCCTGAAACTCTTGCAGGAGTTCCATGAATCCAAGCTGAGTGCTCACCCTGGTATTTCAGCCACACGTCTGGCGGTGGCTAGGATCTTTTGGTGGCCTACCCTTGGTTCGGACATAAAAAAATTCATTGCTGGTTGTGGGGTCTGCGCTCGTTCTAAAAGCTCTCATAGCCGGCCGGCGGGGGAGATGATACCCTTGGCAGTGCCCGAAAGGCCATGGACTCACTTATCCATGGATTTTGTTACCAATCTCCCTCCATCTAAGGGTAATACAGTGGTATGGGTAGTGGTGGACAGGTTTTCTAAGCAGGCTCATTTCGTACCCCTGTCCGCACTACCGTCAGCTGAGACGTTGTCCAGGTTGTTTGTGCAGCATGTGATCCGGTTGCATGGGGTACCCCTGAATGTGGTGTCTGATCGTGGTGTGCAGTTTGTGGCTAAGTTTTGGCGTGCTTTCTGCAAAAAATTAGGTATGTCTCTGTCCTTTTCGTCTGCATACCATCTGAGAGCAATGGGCAGACGGAGCGCTCTAACCAGTCCCTGGAACAGATCCTCAGGTGTCTAACCTCTGCTAGACAGAATGACTGGTGCGATGCACTGCCGTTGGCTGAATTTGCCTTCAATAGTCGGGTGAGTCAATCCACTGGTAGGTCCCCTTTCTTGATTAACTATGGGTTCAGTCCTCATTTTGGTGAGTTTTCTCGTCTGGATTCGGGGTTTCGCAGGGCTGAGGACTCTGTTCAGCGGTTAAAAGATACATGGGCAGAAGTCCAGCGGCGTATATCTAGGTCTCAAGGCAGGTATAAGTTTTTCGCGGACAGGAAACGAACACCTGGTCCCATGTTTCGGGTGGGAGAGAAAGTTTGGCTCTCCACGCGAAACATTAAGTTAAAGATTCCGTCAGCCAAGTTGGGACCCAAATTCATTGGCCCGTACAAGATTGTGGAAAAAATCAATCCAGTGGCGTACAGGCTGTGCCTTCCACCCTCTTTCAAGATCCCTAACGTCTTCCACAAATCTCTACTGAAACCTTTTGAAGCAGTCCGGGGAGACTCCGAGTCTGCTGCTCCTCCTGTTTTGGTCGAGGGGCAGGTGGAGTACGAGATTGGTCATATCGTAGATTCCAGGTTGGTACGGCGGTCGGTACAGTACCTGGTTCATTGGAAGGGGTATTGACCGGAGGACAGGTCCTGGGTACCGGCCCGGTTGATGCATGCTGATCGCCTGGTGCGGGCTTTCCATCCTAAGTACCCGGGCAAGCCTGGGGGTCCAGAGGCCCCCCGTTGAGAGGGGGGTACTGTCATGATCTCAGTGCGGGTTTGACTCGCACACGTGGGGTTAATGTCTGGAACCAGTGCTGATGACTGGCATTTCTGGGGTTAAAGGTTGTGATCCCGGTGCAGGCTTACCTGCACACCTGGGACTATGATTGTGGCCTCTCCCTGGTTCTGGGGGAGGCTTCTTATAGCCTCAGGACGCTCCCATCCCTGTCAGTTATACTTTCGCCCTTGGCATTGTGTGGTGACCCCTGAGTGTGTTTGTGCTGTGTTCTGGTTACTTGATTCTCTGTGTATGACTCGGTCTGTTCCCTGGATATCGCTTTGGATTCTGCCTGGTACCTTATATGTCTGTTTGGTTTTGATCTCTGCTTGGCCCTGATTATGCGCTCTGTCTCATCCCTGGTACTGTACTGATATCTTGTGTATGACCTTTGGCTTTGTCTGACCTCCCGTCTGTTTATCCCTCCTGTACCTCACTGGTCTGTACTGTACATGACTTCTGCTTTGCCATAATCTGAGTTCTCTGGCTTCTCTGACGCTAAGCCCCGCCCCCTTGCAGTCACATGACCATAGGTCCTGTGCATGCTTGCTCATTTTCAGTGTCCGCAGGTCCCGTGCCTCTTTACTTTCCAGCGCTGACTGGACCCTGACACTAATAGTTGAAGCACGCCTGGTCACCTCTGCTGCCCTGCTCCCCAGGTAACTTTTAGCACTGCTTCTGTACTCAGGACATGCGCACTGGCTCTATGAGCAAGTGTAGTTCGGTGTCTCTGACACGTCTTTTAGTGTATGACAGTTGCGAAAACCAGCTAAAAATAGTAAATCAAACCCCCTTTATCACCCCCTTAGTTAGGGAAAAATAATAAAATAAAAAAAAATGTATTTATTTCCATTTTCCCATTAGGGTTAAGGTTAGGGCTATGTTGGGGTTAGGGTTGGAATTAGAATTGGGGGGTTTCCACTGTTTAGGCACATCAGGTGCTCTCCATACGCAATGGCGTCTGATCTCAATTCCAGCCAATTCTGCGTTGAAAAAGTCAAACGAAGCTCCTTCCCTTCCAAGCTCTGTCATGTTCCCAAACAGTGGTTTACCCCCACATATGGAATATCAGCCTACTCAGGACAAATTGCATAACAACTTTTGGAGTCCAATTTATTCTGTTACCCTTGGGAAAATAAAAATTGGGGTGAAAAGATCATTTTTGTGGAAAAAATATGATTTTTTAATTTTATGGCTGTACGTTATAAACTTCTGTGAAGCCCTTGGGGGTTCAAAGTCCTCACTACACATCTACACAAGTTCCTTGGGGGGGTCAGGTTTCCAAAATGGTGTCATTTGTGGGGGGTTTCCACTGTTTTGGCACATCAGGGGCTTTCCAAACGCGACATGGCGTCCGATCTCAATTCCAGCCAAAAAAGTGAAATGGCGCTGCTTCCCTTGAGAGCTATGCCATGCGCCCAAATAGTCATTTACCCCCACATATGGGGTATCAGCGTACTCAGGACAAATTGCACAATAACTTTTGGGGTACTGTTACCCTTGGGAAAATAAAAATTGGGGTGAAAAGATCATTTTTGTGGAAAAAATATGATTTTTTAATTGTACAGCTGTACGTTATAAACTTCTGTGAAGCCCTTGGGAGTTCAAAGTTCTCACCACATATCTAGATAAGTTTTGTGGGGGGGTCTTGTTTCCAAAATGGGGTCACTTGTGGGGGGGTTAGCACTGTTTAGGCACATCAGGTGCTCTCCAAACGTGACATGGCTTCCGATCTGAATTCCAGCCAATTTTGCGTTGAAAAAGTCAAACAGCGCTCCTTCCCTTCTGAGCTCTGCCATGCGTCGAAACAGTGGTTCCCCCCACATATCAGCGTAAGCAGGACAAATTGCACAATAACTTTTGCAGTCCAATTTCTCCTGTTACCCTTGGTAAAATAAAAAAAAAATTGGACCTGAAGTAATTTTTTTGTGAAAAAAAGTTGAATGTTCTTTTTTTTAAACATTCAAAAAATTCCTGTGAAGATCCTGAAGGGTTAATAAACTTCTTGAATGCGGTTTTGAGCACCTTGAGGGGTGCAATTTTTAGAATGGTGTCACTTTTTGGGTATTTTCTATTATATAGACCCCTCAAAGTGACTTTAAATGTCATGTGGTCCCTAAAAATAAAATGGTGTTGTAAAAATGAGAAATCGCTGGTCAACTTTTAACCCTTATAACTTCCTAACAAAAAAAAATTTGGTTCCCAAATTGTGCTGTAGTAAAGTAAATATATGGGAAATGTTATTTATTAAGTCTTTTGTGTGCCATATCTCTGTGATTTAAGGGCATAAAAATTCAAAGTTGGAAAATTTGCGAAATTTTCAAAATTTTCGCCAAATTTCTGTTGTTTTCACAAATAAATGCAAGTTATATCATTTAAATTTTACCACTAACATGAAGTACAATATGTCACGGGAAAACAATGTCAGAATCACCGGGATACATGGAAGCGTTCCAGAGTTATTACCTCATAAAGGGACAGTGGTCAGAATTGTAAAAATTGGTCCGGTCATGATCGTGCAAACCACCCTTGGGGGTAAAGTGGTTAATTTCCAGCTAGTTCCGTATATCAAATAGGTTACTTATGTTACATATTAATCCTGGAACCAGAACTCTGATAAATATGATTTAAAACACTAAACTAGATACCACAATGAGGTGTCACGCGTCTTTGATGATCTATCATCCCAGTCTATTCTTAAATCCATATTACAGATACACAACCGGTTATTACATATTGCGCTATTACATTGTCAGCCATATATGATCTGTATTTTAGCCGAATGGGGAAATCCTATGGCCAAAAAAAAAAAACCACATAACAAAAAACTTCAATTGTCCAATCTGGTGAATGAGGAGAATGTGACTCTTCTCTGCTTTATATAATGGTGACTACTCACTGGGGCAGTTACCTGTAGGAAAGTCCTCTTTGCACCACTCCTCATCCCGCACATTGCGTTTTCCTTTCTCCATTATGGCTTCAGTATTGATGTTCTTCAGATATTTGCCTGGATGTCAAAGCTGTGAAAGTAATAATGTAAAAGTCACAGACAGAAGGAAAACTCACATGGAATGTTCTAGATGGAGGTTTTCACTGCAAGCTCATGGGGCACCTGAGCCGCCAAAACATGCTGACATCTCCACCTCCTATATCACTGGGGCTGCCCTCAGTCAGTATGGCAGGGTATAGTGATAGAAGCCGGCGTCACTATAAGTACCGTATAAACTCGTGTATAAGCTGAGTTTTTCAGCCCCTTTTTTGGACTGAAAAAGATCCTCTTGGCTTATACACAAGTCATACAACAGAAAGCCGGAGGGGGAGGGGGAGCAGGAGACATGATACTCACCCTCCTGGCTATCAGGCTTTGCTACATCTCACTTCCGGCGTCTGCTTCTCTCTTCCTGTCTTCTTCTTGTGCGGTCACATGGTACAGCTCATTAAAGTCATGAATATGGACGTGTCTCCACTCCCATAGGAGTGGAGCGCATATTCATTACTTTAATGAGCGGTACCATGTGACCGCACAGGGAGAAGACAGGAAGAGAGAAGCAGACGCCGGAAGTGAGATGTAGCAGAGCCTGATATGCAGATGCCAGGAGGGTGAGAGTAGGACTGGGGGAGGGTGAGCCAATTTACACTGTGTTCCAAATTATTATGCAAACAATATTTCCTCATATTTTCTCTAAATTACCTATATGAATTGCAGTTGTTATTTTCCAGTCATCTACTATTCTAGTATAATTTGCAATGTTTTTGAACAAACTGCCTATGAAAACTGTATATTTTGAAAAATAATAAACACTCGAAATGCATGTTCCAAATTATTATGCACAGCAGAGTTTTCAACCTTTTTATTTTGAACAAAAAAATGGTCAATTGTGAAATTATAAGCATTATCAGCTTATTACAAAATGAAATCAAACAGTTTTCAAGTCAAAACTTTATTCTAGGTGATGTTACATTTTCACATAGGACCCCTTGTTCGAAAGAAGCTTCTGAACTCTCTCGTCCATTGAATTTGTCAGTTTTTGGATGGTTTGTGTTTCAATTGTTTTGCATGTGGACAGAATACCCTCCCAGAGCTGTTGCTTAGATGTGAACTGCCTCCCGCCATCATAGACACTTCTTTTGATGATGCTCCAGAGGTTCTCAATGGGGTTGAGGTCAGGGGAAGATGATGGACACACTATAAGTTTGTCCTCTTTTATGCCCATAGCAGCCAGAGATGCAGATGTGTTATCTGCAGCATGAGACGGTGCATTATCATGCATGAAAATGATCTTGCTGCGGAAAGCACGGTTCTTCCTCTTGAACCATGGCAGGAAGTGCGGTTTTAGAAACTCCACATAGATTATGGAGTTCATCTTTATCCCTTCAGGGATCCTAAAGGGGTCGACAATCTCTCTCCAGGGCTGTGGAGTTGGTAAGCCAAACCTGCGACTCCGACTCCTCAATTTCCCTTCCACCGACTCCGACTCCAACATATATTGCTTATATTTAAGTGAAAAATTTATTGTAGTACAATGTGAACATCAGACATGTAATCATTTTTATGATACAATAATCAAGACATTTAGACAGAACATAATATATATTTATTGGAATATAACTTTAGAACACAAAAAACTGTAATAAATTGTAAATATGTAATACACTATGTAATATCGATTACATACAGTCATATGTAAAAGTTTGGGCACCCCTATTAATGTTAACCTTTTTTCTTTATAACAATTTTGGTTTTTGCAACAGGTATTTCAGTTTCATATATCTAATAACTGATGGACTCAGTTATATTTCTTGATTCAAATGAGGTTTATTGTAGTAACAGAAAATGTGCAATCTGCATTTAAACAAAATTTGACCGGTGCAAAAGTATGGGCACCCTTATCATTTTCTTGATTTGAACACTCCTAACTACTTTTTACTGACTTCCTGAAGCACTAAATTGGTTTTGTAACCTCATTGAGCTTTGAACTTCATAGCCAGGTGTATCAAATCATGAGAAAAGGTATTTAAAGTGGCCACTTGCAAGTAGTTCTCCTATTTGATTCTCCTATGAAGAGTGGCATCATGGGCTCCTCAAAACAACTCTCAAATGATCTGAAAACAAAGATTGTTCAACATAGCTTTTCAGGGGAAGGATACAAAAAGTTGTCTCAGAGATTTAACCTGTCAGTTTCCACTGTGAGGAACATAGTAAGGAAATGGAAGAACACAGGTACAGTTCTTGTTAAGCCCAGAAGTGGCAGGCCAAGAAAAATATCAGAGAGGCAGAGAAGAAGAATGGTGAGAACAGTCAAGGACAATCCACAGACCACCTCCAAAGACCGGCAGCATCATCTTGCTGCAGATGGTGTCACTGTGCATCGGTCAACAATACAGCGCACTTTGCACAAGGAGAAGCTGTATGGGAGAGTGATGCGAAAGAAGCCGTTTCTGCAAGCACGCCACAAACAGTCGCCTGAGGTATGCAAAAGCACATTTGGACAAGCCAGTTACATTTTGGAAGAAGGTTCTGTGAACTGATGAAACAAAGATTGAGTTGTTTGGTCATACAAAAAGGCGTTATGCATGCGCTGTATTGTTGACCGATGCACAGTGACACCATCTGCAGCAAGATGATGCTGCAGGTCTTTGGAGGTGGTCTGTGGATTGTCCTTGACTGTTCTCACCATTCTTCTTCTCTGCCTTTCTGATATTTTTCTTGGCCTGCCACTTCTGGGCTTAACAAGAACTGTACCTGTGTTCTTCCATTTCCTTACTATGTTCCTCACAGTGGAAACTGACAGGTTAAATACCTGAGACAACTTTTTGTATCCTTCCCCTGAAAAGCTTTGTTGAATAATCTTTGTTTTCAGATCATTTGAGAGTTGTTTTGAGGAGCCCATGATGCCACTCTTCATAGGAGAATCAACTAGGAGAACTACTTGCAAGTGGCCACCTTAAATACCTTTTCTCATGATTTGATACACCTGGCTATGAAGTTCAAAGCTCAATGAGGTTACAAAACCAATTTAGTGCTTCAGGAAGTCAGTAAAAAGTAGTTAGGAGTGTTCAAATCAAGAAAATGATAAGGGTGCCCATACTTTTGCACCGGTCAAATTTTGTTTAAATGCAGATTGCACATTTTCTGTTACTACAATAAACCTCATTTGAATCAAGAAATATAACTGAGTCCATCAGTTATTAGATATATGAAACTGAAATACCTGTTGCAAAAACCAAAATTGTTATAAAGAAAAAAGGTTAACATTCATAGGGGTGCCCAAACTTTTACATATGACTGTATATATATATATACACAGTATATATATAGAACACTATGTAATAAACTATGTAAGTGGCAAAAAACAGTTTTCAACAAAAACATACTAAATAACATTTGTGCAGTCTATGAATTTGTTCTAAGAAATAGAATTGCCTCCATCAGATCCTCCTTCATAGATGACCTCACATCTGACCTAATAATTTTAAGGCCAGAGAACAACCTCTCTACACTAACTTGGGTTGGAGGCAAAGCCGTAACCACATGGGAACATCTCTAACAATTTCCAAGTATAAAGGAATTGCCTCATGCACAGTCAGTATTGATGAACGGTTGAATTTTTCTTTTTCTTTGAGAGCAAGTGAAACATTTTGCTGAAATATGGTCTATCTGCTGCTATAGGAGACGGAGTGAAATCTTTTTCCTTGCAACAACGCTTTGCCTGCTCCATATCATCCAAATAATTGTCAAAGTCAAACTCCTCATCTGATGAAGATGAAGATATGGCAGCAGTAGCACTGTCAGGACCCAAGTCCTCTTGCGCCTGGCAGTCCTCCTGTAGGCCACTCATCCTAACTGCTACCTCAGTCAGAGCTTCTTTTCCTTTAGTAAGCTGTTGATCATCAAGCAGTATACGATGACTTGGGTCCACATAAACAGCTGTCAGAAAAATTTTATTTTCCAATAGCTGTGTCTCTCTCCGTTTCATTGAAGCAGAAATGCCATCTGTGATTAAATCTCCTCTTTGGGACAGGCAAAATAGCAAGTTCTTCCACTCCCTTATGAAAATGCCAGGAGTTAAATCCTCAGCTTGTAATTTTTTAGTCACAGTAAATAGGTGATTAAGCAGTTCCTTCAATTCAGCCACCTGTGTCCATTGACCTTCATTTAGGGTTACCTGAGGGTTCGCCATATCTATAAGAAACGGTTTTAGCCAGGATCAAAACTAGGGGGAGAACCTCATACTGTTCTGCAGAATCTCATACTGCACACCTCAGCTGCTGCAGAACCTTATACTGCACACCCCTACACTTGAAAATAAAGCCTGCACCTTAAGATGTGGTGAATGCAGTCTATTTATTCCAACTATCAATTGATGTTGATGTGTTACTTAAGACGAGCAATGCCTGTCCTGGGCATCCTTTTGGGCAGCTATGAGGTGTACCTGACTGGTGCTAAAAAAAAAGGAGTGTTAAGGGGGTTTTACACATAGCGATATCGCTAACAATATCGCTAAAGCATCACCGATTTGGTGACGCAGCAGCGATATCGCTGTGTGTGATATTTGCCTCCGACCGGCTCCCCCGCTGTCTATCACTGATCGTGCAGCTCCATTTCTCGTCGGGCGCTTCCTGCTGGGCTTCCTGCTGGTGCCAACGAGCGACGCGTGGACGCGGACGGGAGGACGTCAGGATTGCCGCATCTGAAAGGTAAGTAACGACCGCTGTATCGCTGCTGCATCGCTGTGAGATCTTCCTGAGTGAAAGCTCACTAGCGATCGTTTAGCGATGCAGCAGCGATGCTGACCGGGTCATATCACTGGTCGGATCGCTGATGCATCGCTAAATGTAAAGGGGCCTTTAGTCTGTGTGCTACCCGGCTTTCATTCTTTTTGGTACAGATAAGATATGGATAGACAGATATGGATAAATGGATAGAGCAGATTTCTAATCTGCTTTTGCTATTGAAAACATTATGAGCTCAAAAACCTTTCAGGTGATGTGGTTTTTTAAAAACCTGATCTGCTTTAGCAGCTGAAAAACGTATCCTTAAAAAACGCAGCAAAAATGCTGTGTGTGAATGTAGCCTTAGATCAGGAATAGAACAGCCATTTATAGGATATTTCATAACTTTCCCAAATTCCTATGAAAAAATATTTAGCACATTCTGCATTGAACTACTGTACCCAATTTATTATACATTTTAGGAGTCGGACCATTTTATACCGACTCCACCAAAATGAGCTCCGACTCCGACTCCATCTCCCCATGATTCCAGCCCAAAACATTACTCCACCTCCTCCTTGTTGGCGCCTTAGCCATGTTTTCATGGGGTGTCCATCAACCAGCCATCCTCCACTCCATCCATCTGGACCATCGAGCGTTGCACGGCACTCATCGGTGAACAAAACAGTTTGGAAGTCAGTCTTCATGTATCGTTTGGCCCAGTGGAGCCGTTTCTGCTTGTGTGCAGCGGATAGAGGTGGTCGACAGGATGGCTTACGCACAGCTGCAAACCTCTGAAGGACCCTGCATCTTGTTGTTCGGGGGACGTTGGTGGCACCAGCAGCTTCAAAATCTTGTCGGGAGAGGTCCGGCGCCTGCGCACTGCAGAATTCTGCTCTGCCCTCAACAGGGCAGAGCAATGCGCTTGCGCGGCAGCCATTACAGGACGGGAGAAGAGGACGTCATCGCATGAAGAAGGGAGGCGTCGGACCGGACCGCAACGCCCACCGGACCGGACCGCCCACCCCGGTGAGTATAATATAACATGTTTTTCTTATCTTTCAGGTTACATCGGAGGCTTATCTACAGCATTACATAATGCTGTAGATAAGCCCCCGATGTCTATGACGGCAGCTGCAAGCCGAAAAAAAGGGTGACAGATTCCCTTTAATAATGTGGAACAGCCTTCTTAAGTAGTCTTGCCTTTATTTGGACACACCTGCCAAACTAATGTGCACAGGTATCTGCAATTGCTTTCAGTGATATAAAGAGCCCTGACACACATCACCAGCAATGAGTTTAAATGACAAACAAAAAAATTCTAACCTTATCACTCCTAAACTCTTTTTGCATAATAATTTGGAACACAGTTTACTGTATGGAGCAATATGTGAGGCTAATATACTGTATGGGGACATTATACTTTATGGAACATTATATGGTGACAATATACTGTATGAGTTAATATATGAGTGCCATTATTTTGTAGGGAGTATTATATTGGGCCATTATTCTGTATGGAACATTATATGGGGCCTATAGAGGTGGATTATTCATAATACCAAATTACTCAGAGGGTAAATAAGCCTAGGAGATTAATTAAAACATGCATGTTTCTATACTTTGTTAAAAAATAGTGGTACATAAATTAAAAAACACCCAACAGTATATATGTGCAATCTCACTCTTATAATCTCTATAAAAAATGTATAGCCCCAACCCTATGAGGAAGAATGTTAGCAAAACTTGTTGGGGAAGCTAAGTGTTAGTTTTAGATAGCACAAGTGATGCCTGTGTATCCTGGGGATAGAGACTCTAACCCATGAACTGCAGTTATGGTGGATATATATTGTATGTAGGGATTAGATTGATGAATGAATCCGATGGTTTGTGTATTCCTCCCTTTCCTTATTCTCCTGCATATTTTAGTAAGTGCTGCTGTATGATAGTGGTACTCAGTTATCCCTGTTTTGTATTTGTGTCTTGTTTCTCTTACATTTCTGTACCATGCCCCATGGAGTGGGGGAGGGGACAGATTAAGGTTTAACAAGATTATAGTAAGGTTGGTGACCCAGGCATCTCTACCATCAAGAATACCCCTGAGACATGGATAGTTAGGGTCCCAATTTCAGGGACAGTTTTAGGCCCCTCTTCGCCTCAAAAAGACCTTTTTGAATCAGGGCTAGCATCCAAGAACAATTGAAAACCAAATTACAAGAGCCACCAGAATGTCAAGGAATCACCTGCTACATTACAAAGCTAAAGAAGAAAATAACCGGGTGCCTCTAGTAGTCACCTACAACCCAAATCTGGAAGTGCTAAGGGGAGCTGCACGGAAGTTACAACCTTTACTACAGAAAGATGCCCGATTACAATCCATTTTTCCAGACCCCCCACTGCTGTGTTTTAGGCAGCCCCCAAATTTAAGAAGCATCATTGTCAGAAGCTCCCTGTCCTCTCCAACAGCTGCAGGAACCTTTCCTTGCAACCAGAAAAAATGTAAAACCTGTCCATTTATAATGACCACGGACAAGATAAAGATCCCCAACTCACATCAGGACTACAAGATCCCAGGTACTTTCAGCTGCATTACATCTAATGTGGTGTACTTAATTATTTGTACTAAATGTCCAACTGGGGGTCTGTATGTGGGGGAGACAGGGCAAAAACTGAGAACAAGGATGAATGCTCATCGTCACACAATGAGAAAAAAGAATGGATCTACCTGTGGCAAAACATTTTTGTATCCCTGATCACAGCAACATGGATATGAAATTACTGGTATTGAAAGGTAACTTCAAGTCTCAGAGAGAGAGACGAGTTTGAGAATATAAATTTATGACGACCTTTGACACTCTCAGTGCTGGAATGAATGTGTCGCATGGATTTATGTCCTTTTCCATCAATTAAGGAATTTGCTTCCAAGACCTTGTGGGGGCATCACAACACATTAGGAGACCCCAATCAAAGGACTATAAGGCTGTGTGCACACGCTGCGGATTTAGGTGCGGATTCATCGGTGCGGATTTTGTACAATCCGCAGGTAAAACCGCAAGTCAAAAGACCTGCGGTTTTACCTGCGGATTGCTCTGCGGTTCTGCCCTGCGGTTTTTCATCTCCTCAATGGAGATGGCAAACCGCAGCGGAAGCCGCAGAAAGAATTGACATGTCAATTCTTTCTGTGGTTTCAAAACTGCAGAAAAAACGCGCTGAAAAATCCGCACCGTCTGCACTGCGGTTTTTGATTCCCATAGGGAATCATGGTACTGTACACCGCAGCCAAAACTGCTGAGGGTCCGCAGCAGACAAAACCGCTGCGGAACCGCAGCAAAATCCGCAGCAAAATCCGCAGCGTGTGCACACAGCCTAAAACATCCGGACTCCTTATCTACAGTATGTACTGGTCCAATATTTATGTTTCTCCCTCTCCCATATTGATAGTTCTGCTTCACGTCACGTCTTATCTATTGCATTTTTTCTGTGTTGCTTGTGCATAAATATGTGACTCTTCAGATTGTGTATTAGTCTAGCCTGATGAAGAGACCTGAGTAGTCTCGAAAGCTTGCAATGTATTACCATCTTTTCAGTTAGCCATTAAAAGGTATCAACCACTGAGGACTCTCAATTCTGAATATTTTTCTATCTACTGGCTAACACGGTACAAAGATATACATCCTTCCTGTATCAGGTATAAAATAGAAATTTATCCCAGTGCAGTTAAAAAGTGAACGACATCTTCAATTCCATCCAGCAATATAGTATAAATTTCGTACGCATTTCTGACTATACACCAGTCCTTAATCATGGATACTAAAAATTAAACTATTGTGGTTGGGTGAAGCCATTTATTGTCAAACTACTGTGTTTTCTCTTTTTAAATCCTATTGACAACTCAAAACATCCAAATGACCCAAAAGTTCACATACCCCGTTTCTTAATCCCGTGTATTGCTCCTCTAACATCAATGACAGCGTGAAGTCTTTTGTGGTAGTTGTGGATGAGGGTCTTTATTTCCTCAGATGGTAAAGCTGCCCACTAGTGATGGGTGAGCCCTAAAATGCTCGGGTGCTTGTTGTTCGGGTCGAGCAAATTGAAATACTCGGGTACTCGGACACAACAACGAGCCCAATGTAAGTCTATGGGAGACCCGAGCATTTTTACCATGATCCTCCCCGGGGGTCCTTTTAAGGTATAAAAATGATGAAAACACTGCTAAAAATACATGGGAACATCATGGGGATCGCCCCTGGAAGCATTCCTGGCTCCTAGTTCACAGGTTTAAACAATGTTTTCAGAGTTTCATCAAATTTTTACCGGTGCACCAAAAAAAATACCAAAACAGATTTTGCTGGGAAATGTTAAGGTACATCCTTTCCAGGTTAATGACTTGTATGTAAGGCAAAATAATTATCCCCAGACCAAAATGTTCCTCCACCACTTGAGCTATGTTCAGACACAGCGTTTTTGAAGCGTTTTTCAACTTTTACATTGCTTTCAACCAAAACAAATGCATTCACTGGGAAATGTCATTGCAACATTTACCAACCCTAGATGGCCATGTGGTGTATGACACAGAAGCAGACACATCTTGTTTCATTTATGAAGGAGGGACCCTTAAAGTCACAGAGCCTATTTTTACAGGGGCATCAGGCAGCATTAATCTGCTTAAAGGGCCATTATTAAACAGTGGGCTGTTATAGCCTATGCAGGGAGTGGATGGGCTGCCAAGAATTACGACACACCCTAATACCCCTTTCATGAGATGTCCAGGATGGCTGCCATAAAAAATGTTGGATTGACTGCAAGGCCTGCACTGCTACCAAGTCATATGCACCCCAATAAGCCTTTGAACCCACATACTGGATGGGCACTGGAAAATCACCTTCACATTATTCATTTTATACTGCCATTCTGTTTTCTTATGCATTGACTGCAAGGCCTGCCCTGCCACCAAGTCATATGCACCCCAATAAGTCTTTGAACCCACATACTGGATGGGGCCAGGAAAATCCACTTCACATTATTCATTTTGTACTCCAATTCTGTTTTCTTATGCATTGAATGCAAGGCCTGCCCTGCTACCAAGTCATATGCACCCCAATACGCCTTTGAACCCAGGTAGTGGATGGGCACAGGAAAATCCAGTCCACATTATTCATTTTGCACTCCCATTCTGTTTTCTTACGCATTGACTGCAAGGCCTGCCCTGCTACCAAGTCATATGCACCCCAATATCCCCTTGGAAGGAACATAGAGGGCCTCTTAACAAAAAATGTCCCATTAAAAAGGAGCGTGTCTCCTAGACTTGTAATGCCCATATACTTGTTGGCTGGCAAACATATTCCCCTGTGGGATACACCTCAACCTTTTCCATAACAAGTATTTTACGCCCAGCAAAACCACCCACCCTTGTTCGTGTGACGACTCCTGGAGTGGACCCTCTGGGCCGTGATACTAACCTACCCCAGGCGAGCTGACCTAGGGAGGACCACCCCCTATACAGGAAGTATCAGGGGCAGGCCCAGGGGAATAAAGTATGACTGTTGGAACTAGGTGGCCGACTCAAAGGAGGCACGAGAGACCGTGTTTAGCAGGGTGAAGATGGGGGCACGCAGGGTACAGGAATATGTAAAGCGTGTACATGGGGCATGCTGGGTACGGAAGTGCGTACAGCGTGTACACGGGGGTGCGGAAGTGCATACAGCGTGTACACGGGGGTACGGAAGTGCGTACAGCGTGTACACGGGGGCACGCAGGGTACAGGATGATGCAGGACTTGTACTGGGAAGCACGCCTGGGTGCAAGACAGAGCAGAGCGCGTGCTGGGAAGCATGCCAGAGTACAAGGTAGTGGACCTGAGTACATAGAGCCACCATGCAGGCACCAAGAAGGCCTAGCAAGGAAGCAATAGCAATAATCAGGCACCGCCTACAGGAAGAGGTGTTCTAATATAGGGAATGCGCGCCAGGACTTTTGGGTCAGGGCCTCCAGGACCATAGAGACGTCAGAGTCAGTGCGGGCGCAGTCAGAGCTGCGGGTTGTGCGCGCACCCTACAGGATCTCAGCGCCAGACGCGAGACCGGAAGAGAACAAGTCAGGCGGCGTGCACCAGCTGCGGAGGTACGCGGCGAGAGCGGTGTAACAGTTCGGAATTCGACACTGGCTGTAGCAGCACAGAACACATTAACCCTGTTGATCTAGTGGGGGTGGATGATGAGACGTGGAGGAAGACCTGATTTAAAACTATGCCCAATTTAAAGGAGCCGGTCTCCTAGTATATGGGCATTCCAAGTCTAAGTGTATTGGCTGGCAAACATTTTCCCCTGGGGGTACATATCCACATAGTGTGGCCTTTTTTGGGGGGGGGGCAACATAAACATCTTGCAAAATCAGTAATGTGGTTTCATACACAGTTGCTGCTGGGAAGGTGCAGGTTTTTAGTAAAAATATGGCAGACGAATCGTTGGATGAAGTGATCTGGAAAAGGGGCATGGTGATGACAGGAATGTGAATGTACATGATTGATAACAGCAGTGGCTATGGGAGGTATGACATCCAGGATACAGCCAACAATGATTCGTCATTTAGCCACCATCAATTACCAGAATCGGCTTCATGCTGTCAGAAGATCGGTGTTGTTAGGAATCTGGTTTCTACAATACCTATGCAGGAACACAGATCCTCACATTTGTCTCCAGAGGCTAAGTCCTTCGTCCCTGCTTCTGAGCATGCTCATGGGATGAGCTCCCATTGGACTTCAGGAGTCAGGTGCTCAGGTCCTGCTCCTGATTCCATTAGTTATGCTCAGGGCTCTGGAGATTTCCGGCAGGTCCCGTACGCTATAAAAAGTGCGCATGGCCATTCCGCCATGCGCTAGTATTTCATACTGCTGCTGTGTGTATGGTGATGGATGCTTGGACTGGTGACTGACTCATTAAATATCCCCTTCCTTTGTTATTACCCATGTGTGAGTGTTTGGGTCAGCCAGGAGCAGCGCTAGCGCCAGCGCGCTCAAGCTTCAGCCACTTCAGCAGCTAAGCGTCCTGCATTGCACCAGCATTTTTGCAGCGCCTTGCCACCGGCTCTATTCTTGCTGCGCGACATTTGCAGCACAGTGTGCGTTTGCTGTTGCAGCATCACTGTACCAGACGTCTAAACGGTAGGTCTAGACGGAGCCAGTCCCGCCTGTCTGGGCGACTGCTGTGACCGTATACCGCGTCTGTGTCTCTGAGTTCTGTGAGGTTAAAACAGAATCAGGGTTTTGTTTATGCATTCATGCTTGCAGCTCTGTGGGTGAAACAGTCTGCTTCTGCATATGGTCATGCTTGCAGCTCTGTGAGTGCAACAGAGTTTGCTTTCTGTGCACTAGGTGCAGCTAAAACCTGTGCACATTACCGCCTTAATTGATCTGCCTCTCTCAGCAGTGGTTTTGTCATCTACCGCACGGTGGACCCCGAGCGGTGAACGCACTTTATTTTAATTTTATTTAGTGCGTTTCACCGCTCATAACAGGTGTACCAGATGCGCGTGTGAGACTCGCCCTAAGAAATGCCCATCCCAAATATGTTGCCAAACACACACATGTCTGTATAAAGGGCAAAGTGCAACATGTTCGTGAGATGATGAATTATATAAAGCAGATCAGTATCGGAGGAATACCAAACAAACTGATGGATGCTCGTGAAAAACTAAGTTTAAACAGGAGTGCACCGTCTGTAACTATAAACACACCCGAGGCACAAGCTTCTTCATCTTCACCCATACATATTACCAATAATATACAAATGTCACAGTCTAAAATTAGTTGTCCGAGTGTAACCAACATTTTTAAAGGAATGCCACAAAACCTACATAACCCCGACCCTTTGAAAAACCTGATTTCCTCTTTACAACATATGGACGATGATGGCATTGATGACAACTTAGAAAATTTCCACATCCACACCAAGAAGATGAGGATCACAGCTGCAAAAAATGTTCAAAAACGGCAGTGAATGTCTGGAGAATCATTTTCTCTTGGGCAAAGTTTACCTCTTACTAAAGTGGTACCGAAAGAGGCATACACAGCTCTCAGGTGTACTCAGCGTGAGATGCTTGAAAGATGATATATTCTGATTTGTCCATGTCCACTTTTTGAAAGCAAGCAGAACAGGATGATAAGGCAGGAAGACGTGTGATTTTGGTCAGTAAAGAGGAGATATCAGGTACAGATAGGTAGATCTGCGTAGTGATGATATTGCAAACTGTGCCATTACATCATCTAGCCCAGGCCGAAGGTGTAGATGGAGAAGAGTAGGGGTCCTAGAACAGAGCCTTGCGGAACAACGAAAGACAGGAGTCGAGGAGAGGAGGTGGTGTGGTAGAGGGAGACAATGAATGTCCCCCTACCAGTCTTCTTGTTTTTTAAAGACTCTGCCGATAACCCCAAAAAGGACATTTGCACCACCGGCCATGGACGCATCAGCAGGGGTAGTAAAACTACCATCCTTACCACCACCAGCATGATCAGGCACATGGTAGCAAAGCAACAGACTTTGTTGGTTGAACACCAGGCTCCATGAACAGTGTCTGCGGGTGATACCACTGCCTCTTCCGCTGTTGTGCGTGCAAGCCAATCCCCTGTCCACAGTGCATGCGAAGATGCCTCCTTCCCTGCACCTGCCGTTGACCACAAATAGCACCATCATCAAGCACGTCCTTGTCCCAGCCCAGCCTTCAGTTGTCTATACCCCAGTCATTGGACCATAAGTGGAAAGACGCAGCCAACGCCCCACAGGCCACAGTACTAAATTAACAAATTTCTCGTCTGCTTGTGCTCGAAATGTTGCATTTTAGGCTCGTGGGAAATGGACACTTTCTGCAACCTAATGGCGGTGTCCGTAACAAGGTCCCCACCCGACACCATTTCTCCCGGTCTGCCGTCACAACATTAGACAAGCAAGCACTTGTCCCACATTACCCGGGTCATCAACAATGCTGGTACAGGGAAAGTGCTCCTAACCACAGACCCGTGGACAAGTGCTTTTGGGCACGGATGGTACATCTCACTGATGGCACACTGAGTTTGTGTACAAGAAGTCATGAGCCAGTCGGACATTTGAAGACCATGTCACAGATGTATGGAGGAGACAGGTTGTGGAAGGGTTTGTGTGTCATATTTAGGGTTTTGAACTGTAGCATAGGGGCAATAGGAAGGCAGTGAAGGCCATGGCAGAGAGGAGAGGATGGGGAATAATGGAGGGACAGTTGGATTACTCTGGCAGCAGAGTTTTGGATAGATTTGAGTGGGGCAAGAGTGATAGAGGGGAGGCTAGAGAGTATAAGGTTGCAATAACCAAGGAGGGAGATCATGAGGGCGTGCACAAATATTTTCTTGGAATGTATGGATCCAGGAATTGTTTTTGAGTTGTAATGGGCAGGAGGAGGCAAGGGTTGAATCTTAAATTGAAAGAGAGGGCAGAGTCGAGTATCACCTCGAGGGTACGAACATGCGGGAATATTTGACCCGGTGTGCCGTCACGGCATTACCCGTGCCCTCCACAATGCTGTTACTTGGAAAGTCCACCTAACCACAAACACGTGGACAAGTGCTAGTGGTCAGGGACGGTATATCTTACTGGGGGCACAATGGGTTAACATAGTGGAAGCCGGGACCCACACCAACCTTGGTATGGTGCACGTCCTCCCAAACCCTGAGTATTTCGGGCCCTATGTCAATCTGGGTTGCCCCAACAGTCTACAGATCCTGCACCAACTCCTCCTCTTCAGCCTCCAGCTAGAAAAGGTAGCACATCAGTCACAAGCTGGAAGCACTGCAGCACTGCCAAATGAAAGCGGGAACAGGCTGTGCTGAAGATAATATGCTTCTGTGGCCGACCCCAAAATGCTGAAGAGTTTTGGACAGCTCTGAAAGAACAGGCAAATCGGTGGCTGAGACGGCTGAACCCACAGCCAGGGATGGTTGTGTGTGACAATGGCTGGAACCTGGTGGCTGCTCTGTGGTGAGGCGAGCTCACACACGTGCCATGCCTGGCTCATGCGCTTAACCAAATTGGTCAACCGTTTTGGAAAAGCGACACGGAGCTGGCAGATCTGCTTGGAAAAGTGCAATGCTCGAAATACCCATTTTAGAAAGTCAGCTAGAGCCTCATTCGCCCTTGCCGTGATTCAGCAGCGCTTGCAGCTTATGGCTCAACGACTGGTGTGTGATGCCCCTAGCCCTTGGAACTCTACAATGCAGATGTTGAAAAGGCTTTGTGAGCAGAAGAGGGCAGTTGGTGAATAGTCTACCATCATCTTGGTAAATAGTCTACCATCATCAACAAGTTTGTTGGTATTCAGTTCTGTCTTCACACATAACATGTGAGGAGTGGACATGGATGTCTGACATATGTAACATCCTCCAGAACTTTGAGGAATCCACCAAGAGAGTGAGTGTTAATGACACCATAATTAACTTCTCCACCCTGCTTATCTGTCTTCTAATTTGAATATTGAAAGGTATTATAGAGCGAAAACATATTTACAGTTTCAAGCACAACAGTCCTAAATAACGACAACAATAATCCAAAAATTAAACCCAAATAAAACTACCCTGCTTGTGACAGCTTACAATCTACACTAAGTAACAACGATAACAATAATTTAACCCAAACAAAACAATCCTGCTTGTGACAACTTAAATGTAAAATGAGGTGGGGGAGCTTAAAAATACAGGGGTGTATTTACAAGAAAGTATTTACAATGATGTTTGTATTACAGCTTACTGAGGTTCATTCTAAGTGTTGTAGGCCTGAGGACAAGGAGGAGGACAGCATTGTTAGTTGACCCCTTGGTGATGACACGGAAGTGTTGCCTGTTAGCAGTCTGGGGCGCATTGGGCTGACTATGTTGTGCTGCGTTTCCCGTGACCCTCGCATTATCAAAATTTTCAGTGACAGTCATTACTGGTTGGTGACACTTCTAGACCCACGCTACAAGGAGAACGTTCAATCTCTTCTTCCAGAGGCAGAGAGGTGTACAAAAACGTTGCTGTACCAGAGGGCCCTCGTAGCGGAATTACTGAAAAAATTCCCATGTGAGAATGCTGACAGTAGACGTCAAAGCTTGTTGTACAACCAAGGAGTCCAAGCGAGAGAGACAGAAGTACAATCCAGCTCAGGCAGGGGAACAATGGCAAAGTTCTGGGACAGTTTTCTCAGACCCTCCCATCGTGCCAGCACAGAGGCAAGGGGTGCTGGCACAAGACGTGCAATGTTTGGGAAGATGGTGAGGGAGTACCTTCCAGATCGTACAAACGTCCTCCGGGATTCCTCTGTGCCTTTTAATTATTGGGTATCCAAGCTGGACACGTGGCATGAACTGGCTCTCTACGTCTTGGAGGTTCTGGCCTGCCCTGCTGCTAGCGTTCTGTTAGAGCGGGTTTTTAGTGCCGCTGGTGGAATTATAACAGATAAGCGCATCCACCTGTCAACTGACAATGCAGACAGGCTCTTATAAAAATGAACAAGGGCTGGATTGGGCAAGACTTCTGTACACCACCGAATGAAAACATCGAAACATAACCTCACGTACATTGCCTTTTTTGTGGAGGTGTATTCTCATGCACCTCTTCACAACCACACATGGGTATTTGCTTCCTGATTTGGTCTGTTTGATGTTTTCCTCCTCCTTGTCCTCATCATCCACAACCAGTAGAACACCAGGGTGGATGTATTCCGTGATGCAAAAATCACTCAATTTTTTGTGCACGGGTGTTCTTATGATGCCCGTTACTAATTTGAAACCAAAACAAATGTTACTCCCCCAGGGGGAACTGTCAAAAATTAGATGTAAGTATATTCTTCCCATTTATTGTTACATTTTCCAGTTTTACTATCTCTGGACCATCCTCTTAGGACCTAGTGTATGCCTCTCCAATAGAAAAATACTGAAATACTATTATATTTTATATCCCTGTCTCTGAGCTGTTGCTAGAGACAAACATATCTTGTTGGACACGTTCTGGCTTCAAATCTATGAACCTGCATTCGCCCCTCCCTTTTGTTATTTTCTTTCACCGGTGGATTCACATTTTTTGTTTGATTTCAGGATGGTTTATCATTATGTCTCCTCATTCTCTGCCACTAAATCACCAGGGTTAACGTGTTCTGTGCTGCTACAGGCAGTCCAATTTTTGCCAAGGGTGTCTAGGATGCCCATAGTATATTTTTTTAAAAAATGTACTCCCTATGGGGAAATGTTTGTCAGCCCAGGCACTGCGTGTATATAACAAGCGTGACAGACTGCCCAAAAAAGGGAATTTATGTCTGAAATGCCTCAATTTTTGGCACACGGATGTATGAGGCGTCAGAGATAGACCCCACTGTAAAATGAGGCCCGTAAGATAAGTGATATACAGCAGTACGTTGCACTGAATACCAGACAGGAAAACAATGGAGTACCGGCCTAAAATCCACACATTGTTATCACACGGACATATGAGGGTCACAGATATACCACACGGCAAAATATGTTTCTTTGTTTTTTGGTGGATGCAAAAAACTGCTGGCTATAACGAGAGTGACAGACAGGCCCAAAAAGGGAATTTATGTCTGAAATGCCTCAATTTTTGGCACACGGATGTAATGAGGCGTCAGAGATAGACCCCACTGTAAAATGAGGCCTGTTTTCTTAAATAATGCACCATAGCGCTGTATATAAGTACAGCGTCACCCAGGACAAAAAAAGAAAACCGCAGTGAACTGGCCAAACTTTGAGCCCGCACAGATCTGCTCGGAGACACCGCACACGTGTGGCCTGTAATCCAATTACACCTGGAGCTATATACGACTCCTACATCCTACAGGCAGCAGCAGAACACAGGAAGGGAATGGACCCTCCTGATGTAGGCAGTGCTCTCTATACACACATACCGGCCTTGCACTGATGTGTATACTGCAATGTACCCCGCCCGCCTAACACGGGAACCTGTATACTCCGGAATTAGTCCTTAGAAGGACTGTTGGTTTAGCTGGATGTTTAGGATGGGAGACCCCACACTAATAAATCCCCAATTCCGACCCTATATTGGCAGCAGCTCTCCCTACACCCTCAATCCGCCGAGCAGGGCGGCGTCCGGTCTCTTATACCCCTGATGATGCTCTGGGGCCAGCCAATCACTGCACGACCACAACAAAGATGGCTGCGGCGTTTCATAGCCTGGCAGATAATCCCTGCAGCGTGATTGGATCTCTAAAGTCCGCCAAAAATGCTGGGTGGTGACCCGAGTTCCCGCCAAGTAATCCCAGAAAAGATCGGTGCTTGCCAAGTACAGTGATACTCGGACGAGTACAGAGTAGTGGCGAGCACGTCTGCTCATTACTGCCCACTCTTCTTGGCAAAAAGCCTCGAGCTCCTGGAAATTCCTGGGCTGCATGAACTCCCACACTCCAAAGACATACTGATAGGGAATGTAGATTGTGAGCCCCATCAGGGACAGCGATGATAATGTGAGCAAACTGTAAAGCGCTGCGGTATAGGTTAGCGCTATATAAAGATTATTATTAGCTCCGATTCATCAAAACCGGCAATTTTCTGGCTGATCTTGGTGATTGGGGGAATTGGAGGAGACGCTCCTGATTCATTATGGGGCGCACTCCATATATCAGCGAGGTGTGTAGCGGTGGGCACCTCCCTGCATAGCTTCCTCCAGTCCCTGCATAAGACTTGTGGTGAAGCGACCGCTACAAGTCATGTGACGTGCGGGGGCAGCCACGTCCCCACCCAATCCCACTTCTTCACAGCCGCGTGACTATGGAGTGAGGACGCCAAAAGTCACAATGTTATTTTTTTTGAGCCAAAACTCTGAGGAATCGCTCCCTTTGCTTGAGAAGCCATTTGAGAGACCGACTCTGATGCGGCCCCGGCCTGATCCAGGTGATTGACAGGTGTCCTGTGCGCACATAGGGAGAGGCCTGTCAATCATCGGAAGCGGGGCGGAGTCACACTAGATTTTATCAGAAACGCAGCATTTTAGAGTAAGATATACCGGCTGTAATCATGCCGCCACACTTATATGCTGCTTGTGGGTCAGGCAGCATGAATCTAACGACAGCTTCTCGTTACAAGGGGCATTCCCATCACCAAGACCCTATCCCAATATAGAGTAAGAATATTAGCAAATACCTCCAATTAGAAATGTGGTACAGTTCTTCTGATTAGCTATGTCGCAGGGCATTGCAGTAGCTTAGGTATCCATGGTCATGACCACTAACACCTCACTACATGAGGGGCCGTAACCATGGATACCTTCACTACTCAATGCCTGCACATGCGGTATGCCCTGCACACAGCTAATCAGAAGAACTATCCTACAGCAGCTGTAATTGGAGGCATCAGCTAATATCCTTCCATATGGGGCCAGGCTCTCGGAGCTGGGAATCCCCTATAATCAGTCTCCAGCCCTCCATATGGAGAATACATTCCTAGCAGATGGCCGCAGCATATGGGGCACAGAATACACTATGACAATGGGAAATCTCAGTAGAAACAGCACAAATCCCCGCTAATATCCGATCACAGCTGTGAGGACAGGACTGCAGCTTAGATGGCGCTTATTCCGTGCGGCATTTCCTTGGGCGACATTCACACTCTGCTCAATCCAGGCGCCAATCTAGTGTGAGCCGCGCTGTGTAGTGGGGAGCTCCAGGCCAGCCAGGAGGCCCGGGCACTGGCCCCAGCACGGCCCCTACACAGCCGGGCAGGATTGTGCTGCAGCCCCCAGGGGAGAGCTCCGGCCTCACGCCCGCCCGCTCAGCATTATCACATCATATGGTGACGAGAAACAGAAAACCCACCCGGAGCCCCAGAAGGCGCCATATATAAATCTCACCGCACAGCTGCCGGCCCTGCATTCAGCCCCAGCACCAGCCACAGACAGTGGAACCTTCCGCCGTCTCCCTTTCAGCACACATTCCAGAAGCCTTTGCGTGAGTGATGAGATCTTCTCTACATCCCAGACAAAATCCTTCTAATCTAATAGTTTACACTGTAATAATAACCCAGATCGCCAATAATAATCGTCGCCATCTCCGTTATTCGTACGTGAAACCGTTGCAGTAAAGCGATTTGCATTGGGAGGGACTATATTGTGTAGCGGAGGGATACTAGTAAGATAAATAGTATCTACTAGAGTTGAGCGACTTTTGTTTTTTTAGGGTCGCGTTTCGTTTCGTGAAACCCGACTTTTCCAAAAGTCGGGTCAAGCAAGATCGTCCGATTATAGGGAAAAGTCGGGGTCGTCCCGAAACACGAAACCAAATGTAAGTCAATGGGGAATAAAAGTCGGCAGTGAGAGGAGGACAGGAAACACACCTACAGTGCCCATTTGAATGCCAAAAGCATCAATTCTTCTTACTTAAGCTTGTCAACCTTAATTAACTTCATAATACAAGTTACGCACTGAAAAATGGGGGATATTTGGCTAAAGTTGTGGGGGGGGAGGGCTGGCTGCAGGTTTTCATGTGCCCTGGGCGAAAGAGCGCCCCTTTAACACATACCACAACTCATCATGCTCCGATACGGCAGAGAAATAGCGGTATAGTACAATGAAAAATACCTCACTTTTTACATCTCATGACGAGGCCCATCTATTTCTCCATACAGAATCATTGGTCCCATATAATGTTTGAAACAGTATATGATGAGCTCCACATAATGCTACAGTATATGTTGGTCCCCATGGATGAAGCTCCACTGTCTTATGGGCCCAAATAATGCTCCAAACATAATGGGCCCCATTTCTACTGCTCTAGTGTATAATGGACCCTGTAAATGCTGCTCCAGTGTCTGATGTCCACCTTTGGAATGTTCCAGTGTATGGTGGGCCCCATCTATCATTCTCCAGAGTATAGTGCTCCCCAAAAATTGCTGTCCCAACATAGAAAACAATCAAATAAGTCTCCTCGCTAGGGAATCCCTGTACTTGTCTGGACAGGTGCTGTAGCGTGCTTAACAGCTCGCCAGCCGTTCTCACGCCCAGTATGGATTGCACGTGATTGCACAAAGGTTAGAAAGGGTACCGTATCCCTGGATAACATGTATGGATAGCGTACACATTCAAAATATATGTCTATACAGCATGAGGCAGGCTCAGACGGTGTTAGGCCCAGTATGGATTGCACGTCATTGCACAAAGGTTAGAAGGGGTACCGTATCCCCGGATAACATGTATGGATAGCGTACACATTCAAAATATATGTCTATACAGCATGAGGCAGGCTCAGACGGTGTTAGGCCCAGTATGGATTGCACGTCATTGCACAAAGGTTAGAAAGGGTACCGTATCCCCAGATAACATGTATGGAGAGCTTACACATTCAAAATATATGTCTATACAGCATGAGGCAGGCTCAGACGGTGTTAGGCCCAGTATGGATTGCACGTCATTGCACAAAGGTTAGAAGGGGTACCGTATCCCCGGATAACATGTATGGATAGCGTACACATTCAAAATATATGTCTATACAGCATGAGGCAGGCTCAGACGGTGTTAGGCCCAGGATGGATTGCACGTCATTGCACAAAGGTTAGAAGGGGTACCGTATCCCCGGATAACATGTATGGATAGCGTACACATTCAAAATATATGTCTATACAGCATGAGGCAGGCTCAGACGGTGTTAGGCACAGTATGGATTGCACGTCATTGCACAAAGGTTAGGAAGGGTACCGTATCCCCAGATAACATGTATGGAGAGCGTACACATTCAAAATATATGTCTATACAGCATGAGGCAGGCTCAGACGGTGTTAGGCCCAGTATGGATTGCACGTCATTGCACAAAGGTTAGAAAGGGTACCGTATCCCCACATAACATGTATGGATAGCGTACACATTCAAAATATATGTCTATACAGCATGAGGCAGGCTCAGACGGTGTTAGGCCCAGTATGGATTGCACGTCATTGCACAAAGGTTAGAAGGGGTACCGTATCCCCGGATAACATGTATGGATAGCGTACACATTCAAAATATATGTCTATACAGCATGAGGCAGGCTCAGACGGTGTTAGGCCCAGTATGGATTGCACGTCATTGCACAAAGGTTAGAAGGGGTACCGTATCCCCGGATAACATGTATGGATAGCGTACACATTCAAAATATATGTCTATACAGCATGAGGCAGGCTCAGACGGTGTTAGGCCCAGTAAGGATTGCACGTCATTGCACAAAGGTTAGAAAGGGTACCGTATCCCCAGATAACATGTATGGATAGCGTACACATTCAAAATATATGTCTATACAGCATGAGGCAGGCTCAGACGGTGTTAGGCCCAGTATGGATTGCACGTCATTGCACAAAGGTTAGAAGGGGTACCGTATCCCCGGATAACATGTATGGATAGCGTACACATTCAAAATATGTGTCTATACAGCATGAGGCAGGCTCAGACGGTGTTAGGCCCAGGATGGATTGCACGTCATTGCACAAAGGTTAGAAGGGATACCGTATCCCCGGATAACATGTATGGATAGCGTACACATTCAAAATATATGTCTATACAGCATGAGGCAGGCTCAGACGGTGTTAGGCCCAGTATGGATTGCACGTCATTGCACAAAGGTTAGAAAGGGTACCGTATCCCCAGATAACATGTATGGAGAGCGCACACATTCAAAATATATGTCTATGCAGCATGAGGCAGGCTCAGACGGTGTTAGGCCCAGTATGGATTGCACGTCATTGCACAAAGGTTAGAAAGGGTACCGTATCCCCAGATAACATGTATGGATAGCGTACACATTCAAAATATATGTCTATACAGCATGAGGCAGGCTCAGACGGTGTTAGGCCCAGTATGGATTGCACGTCATTGCACAAAGGTTAGAAAGGGTACCGTATCCCCGGATAACATGTATGGATAGCGTACACATTCAAAATATATGTCTATACAGCATGAGGCAGGCTCAGACGGTGTTAGGCCCAGTATGGATTGCACGTCATTGCACAAAGGTTAGAAAGGGTACCGTATCCCCAGATAACATGTATGGAGAGCGCACACATTCAAAATATATGTCTATACAGCATGAGGCAGGCTCAGACGGTGTTAGGCCCAGTATGGATTGCACGTCATTGCACAAAGGTTAGAAAGGGTACCGTATCCCCAGATAACATGTATGGATAGCGTACACATTCAAAATATATGTCTATACAGCATGAGGCAGGCTCAGACGGTGTTAGGCCCAGTATGGATTGCACGTCATTGCACAAAGGTTAGAAGGGGTACCGTATCCCCGGATAACATGTATGGATAGCGTACACATTCAAAATATATGTCTATACAGCATGAGGCAGGCTCAGACGGTGTTAGGCCCAGTATGGATTGCACGTCATTGCACAAAGGTTAGAAGGGGTACCGTATCCCCGGATAACATGTATGGATAGCGTACACATTCAAAATATATGTCTATACAGCATGAGGCAGGCTCAGACGGTGTTAGGCCCAGGATGGATTGCACGTCATTGCACAAAGGTTAGAAAGGGTACCGTATCCCCAGATAACATGTATGGAGAGCGTACACATTCAAAATATATGTCTATACAGCATGAGGCAGGCTCAGACGGTGTTAGGCCCAGTATGGATTGCACGTCATTGCACAAAGGTTAGAAAGGGTACCGTATCCCCGGATAACATGTATGGATAGCGTACACATTCAAAATATATGTCTATACAGCATGAGGCAGGCTTAGACGGTGTTAGGCCCAGTATGGATTGCACGTCATTGCACAAAGGTTAGAAGGGGTACCGTATCCCCGGATAACATGTATGGATAGCGTACACATTCAAAATATATGTCTATACAGCATGAGGCAGGCTCAGACGGTGTTAGGCCCAGGATGGATTGCACGTCATTGCACAAAGGTTAGAAGGGGTACCGTATCCCCGGATAACATGTATGGATAGCGTACACATTCAAAATATATGTCTATACAGCATGAGGCAGGCTCAGACGGTGTTAGGCCCAGTATGGATTGCACGTCATTGCACAAAGGTTAGAAAGGGTACCGTATCCCCAGATAACATGTATGGAGAGCGCACACATTCAAAATATATGTCTATGCAGCATGAGGCAGGCTCAGACGGTGTTAGGCCCAGTATGGATTGCACGTCATTGCACAAAGGTTAGAAAGGGTACCGTATCCCCAGATAACATGTATGGATAGCGTACACATTCAAAATATATGTCTATACAGCATGAGGCAGGCTCAGACGGTGTTAGGCCCAGTATGGATTGCACGTCATTGCACAAAGGTTAGAAAGGGTACCGTATCCCCGGATAACATGTATGGATAGCGTACACATTCAAAATATATGTCTATACAGCATGAGGCAGGCTCAGACGGTGTTAGGCCCAGTATGGATTGCACGTCATTGCACAAAGGTTAGAAAGGGTACCGTATCCCCAGATAACATGTATGGATAGCGTACACATTCAAAATATATGTCTATACAGCATGAGGCAGGCTCAGACGGTGTTAGGCCCAGTATGGATTGCACGTCATTGCACAAAGGTTAGAAGGGGTACCGTATCCCCGGATAACATGTATGGATAGCGTACACATTCAAAATATATGTCTATACAGCATGAGGCAGGCTCAGACGGTGTTAGGCCCAGTATGGATTGCACGTCATTGCACAAAGGTTAGAAGGGGTACCGTATCCCCGGATAACATGTATGGATAGCGTACACATTCAAAATATATGTCTATACAGCATGAGGCAGGCTCAGACGGTGTTAGGCCCAGGATGGATTGCACGTCATTGCACAAAGGTTAGAAAGGGTACCGTATCCCCAGATAACATGTATGGAGAGCGTACACATTCAAAATATATGTCTATACAGCATGAGGCAGGCTCAGACGGTGTTAGGCCCAGTATGGATTGCACGTCATTGCACAAAGGTTAGAAAGGGTACCGTATCCCCGGATAACATGTATGGATAGCGTACACATTCAAAATATATGTCTATACAGCATGAGGCAGGCTTAGACGGTGTTAGGCCCAGTATGGATTGCACGTCATTGCACAAAGGTTAGAAGGGGTACCGTATCCCCGGATAACATGTATGGATAGCGTACACATTCAAAATATATGTCTATACAGCATGAGGCAGGCTCAGACGGTGTTAGGCCCAGGATGGATTGCACGTCATTGCACAAAGGTTAGAAGGGGTACCATATCCCCGGATAACATGTATGGATAGCGTACACATTCAAAATATATGTCTATACAGCATGAGGCAGGCTCAGACGGTGTTAGGCCCAGTATGGATTGCACGTCATTGCACAAAGGTTAGAAAGGGTACCGTATCCCCAGATAACATGTATGGATAGCGTACACATTCAAAATATATGTCTATACAGCATGAGGCAGGCTCAGACGGTGTTAGGCCCAGTATGGATTGCACGTCATTGCACAAAGGTTAGAAGGGGTACCGTATCCCCGGATAACATGTATGGATAGCGTACACATTCAAAATATATGTCTATACAGCATGAGGCAGGCTCAGACGATGTTAGGCCCAGTATGGATTGCACGTCATTGCACAAAGGTTAGAAGGGGTACCGTATCCCCGGATAACATGTATGGATAGCGTACACATTCAAAATATATGTCTATACAGCATGAGGCAGGCTCAGACGGTGTTAGGCCCAGTATGGATTGCACGTTATTGCACAAAGGTTAGAAGGGGTACCGTATCCCCGGATAACATGTATGGATAGCGTACACATTCAAAATATATGTCTATACAGCATGAGGCAGGCTCAGACGGTGTTAGGCCCAGGATGGATTGCACGTCATTGCACAAAGGTTAGAAGGGGTACCGTATCCCCGGATAACATGTATGGATAGCGTACACATTCAAAATATATGTCTATACAGCATGAGGCAGGCTCAGACGGTGTTAGGCCCAGTATGGATTGCACGTCATTGCACAAAGGTTAGAAAGGGTACCGTATCCCCGGATAACATGTATGGATAGCGTACACATTCAAAATATATGTCTATACAGCATGAGGCAGGCTCAGACGGTGTTAGGCCCAGGATGGATTGCACGTCATTGCACAAAGGTTAGAAGGGGTACCGTATCCCCGGATAACATGTATGGATAGCGTACACATTCAAAATATATGTCTATACAGCATGAGGCAGGCTCAGACGGTGTTAGGCCCAGGATGGATTGCACGTCATTGCACAAAGGTTAGAAAGGGTACCGTATCCCCAGATAACATGTATGGAGAGCGTACACATTCAAAATATATGTCTATACAGCATGAGGCAGGCTCAGACGGTGTTAGGCCCAGGATGGATTGCACGTCATTGCACAAATGTTAGAAGGGGTACCGTATCCCTGGATAACATGTATGGATAGCGTACACATTCAAAATATATGGCTATACAGCATGAGGCAGGCTCAGACGGTGTTAGGCCCAGTATGGATTGCACGTCATTGCACAAAGGTTAGAAGGGGTACCGTATCCCCGGATAACATGTATGGATAGCGTACACATTCAAAATATATGTCTATACAGCATGAGGCAGGCTTAGACGGTGTTAGGCCCAGGATGGATTGCACGTCATTGCACAAAGGTTAGAAGGGGTACCGTATCCCCGGATAACATGTATGGATAGCGTACACATTCAAAATATATGTCTATACAGCATGAGGCAGGCTCAGACGGTGTTAGGCCCAGGATGGATTGCACGTCATTGCACAAAGGTTAGAAGGGGTACCGTATCCCCGGATAACATGTATGGATAGCGTACACATTCAAAATATATGTCTATACAGCATGAGGCAGGCTCAGACGGTGTTAGGCCCAGTATGGATTGCACGTCATTGCACAAAGGTTAGAAAGGGTACCGTATCCACGGATAACATGTATGGATAGCGTACACATTCAATATATATGTCTCAGGAGGCAGGCTCAGACGGTGTCAGGCACAGTATGGATTTGACGGCCCAGATTACACAGCGGAGGAGCAGGGAGAGGTAAAGATTGCAAATGCTGGGGCCCTGGCCAAGCAAGGGGGGCCCACTCGTGGGCGTTGGTACTGGCACTGGGCCCCTCATAGTACAGCGGTGTGTCTGACGGCGGGTGTGCACCACCACCGTCAGAGACACTTGATTGCACTATGAGGGACCCTGTGCCAGTGCGCGCGCCCAAGAGTCGGCCTACCCACCTGTCCAGGGCAACGGCACTCGCACGGTGTCGTGCGCTAGGTGGTGACCCCGGCCATGGGGGGGAGGCAGCACAGTTTAGGGAGTTTTAGAAAGTGGCATATGTTAATGTTGGACATTCAACTGATGCAAAAGGCGAAATAGGTGAAGTACCAGGAAGAGGTGGACCAAAGCAAGCCATTTTTCTGTCACCCTATGTGTCATCAGGGGAAGGTGGGACAAAATCCTTGGAAACCCATGCGTGGTTCATTTTAATGAAGGTTAGATCATCCACATTTTGGGTTGACAGACGGGTCCTTTTTTCTGTCAGGATTGATCCAGCTGCACTGAAGACTCTTTCCGATAGCACACTTGCAGCTGGGCAAGCGAGCTCCTGTAAGGCATATTGGGCCAATTCAGGCCAGGTGTCCAGTTTAGCGGCCCAATAGTCAAAGGGGAATGACCTATGTGGGAGAACATCGATATGGGAGGAAAAGTAGTTTGTAACCATAGTTGACAACTGCTGTCTCCTGTCACTTTCCATCGATGCAGTATTACCAGTTGTGTGAGCGGTATTTGAAAAATCAGTCCACAACATTGTCATGAAACCCCTGTCTCCAACGCCACTTCTGCTGTGTGCACCACGAACACCTCTGCCAAGCTGCCCCCGGCCCGTACGGCTCGTGTGAGAACCATCACCGCTGCTGTGTGCTGGGAATGCCTCAAGCAACCGATTTACCAGAGTTGCTTGTTTATTAGCCAATATTAGGTCAAGGTTCTCCTGTGGCATGATGTTTTGTAATTTGCCTTTATAGCGTGGATCCAGGATGCTGGCCAACCAGTAGTCATCATCGTTCATCATTTTGGCAATGCGGGGGTCCCTTTTTAGGATCCGCAAGGCATAATCTGACATGTGGGCCAATGTTCCCGGTGTCAATGATGCACTGCGAGTGCTGGGTGGAGGAGCACTTTCTGGCAAATCCACATCCCTCCAGTCACGCACAAACCCTGTACCAGACCTTGCCACGCCAACATTTTCACTTGCCCCACGAGATGCATCCTCCTCCCCTAAGTAATCATCCCCATCATCCTCCTCCTCCTCCTCCTCTTCTTCCTCCACCTCGTCCAGGAGAGGTCCCTGAGCAGACAATGGCTGAATGTCATCAAGGATTCCCTCCTCCTCTTCCTCCTCATCAACATTGGCTGCAGAAGCCTGCTCCTTAAGGTGCGTCAAAGTTTGCATGAGCAGACGCATAAGTGGGATGCTCATGCTTAGGATGGCGTCGTCTGCGCTTACCAGCCGTGTGCATTCCTCAAAACACTGAAGGACTTTACAAAGGTCTTTCAGCTTCGACCACTGCACGCCTGTCAACTCCATGTCTGCTCTCAAAGTGCCTGGCCGTGTATCCTCCCACAAATGCATTATGGCCTGCCTCTGCTCGCACAGCCGCTCCACCATGTGCAGGGTGGAGTTCCACCTTGTTGCAATGTCGATAATGAGGCGGTGGTTGGGAAGGTGGAGCAATCGCTGCAGCTTCTGCATACGAACGGAGTGTACAGGCGACCGGCGGATGTGCGCGCACAGTCTTCGCACCTTCTGGAGCAGGGCTGTTAACTCCGGATAATTTTTGAGGAAGCACTGCACCACCAGGTTCAAGGTGTGAGCCAAGCAAGGTATGTGGCTGAGTTTTGAAAGGGCTATGGCTGCCACAAAATTACGGCCGTTATCACTAACTACCTTGCCTGCCTCAAGATGTACACTGCCCAGCCATGACTCAGTTTGTCGCTTCAAGTACTCTGCCAGCACCTCGGCGGTATGTCTGTCGCCCAAACACATCATCTGCAACACAGCCTGCTGACGCTTTCCACTAGCTGCTCGATAGGGGGACACATCGTGTGCAACAGTGGCAGCTGCAGATGGAGTGCTCGTACGACTGCGCTCTGTGGACGAGCTGTCGCTTCTGGAGGAGGAGGAGGAGGAGGTTCGAACGCCTACAGCCAACTGTTTCCTATACCGTGGGCTAGGCAGCACTGTCCCACCACCGCTGTCCCCTGTGGACCCTGCATCCACCACATTAACCCAGTGCGCAGTGATGGACACGTAATGGCCCTGGCCATGCCGACTGGACCATGCATCAGTTGTGAGGTGCACCTTTCCGCTCACTGACTGCTTGAGTGCATGGACAATGCGGTCTTTCACATGATGGTGGAGGGCTGGGATGGCTTTGCGAGAGAAGAAGTGGCGACTGGGTAGGTCATAGCGTGGTACTGCATAGGCCATGAGTTCGCGGAAAGCTGTGCTTTCCACCAACCGAAAGGGCATCATCTCAAACGAGATTAGTTTGGCAATGTGGGCGTTCAAACCCAGTGTACGCGGATGAGAGACTGAGTACTTTCTTGACCTACTCATAGTGTCTGGGAGGGTGAGCTGGACTTGAGAGCTGCATATGGTGGAAGTAGCGGTGGACAGGGCGGACTGAGAGAGGGTTGATGATGGTGATGGAGTTGGTGTTCTTTCTGATGGCCTAGAATCAGTCTTTCGTTGATATAACAGTGGGATTCCCTGACTGCTGTGGCCTTGCAACGACACCTCAACATTTGCTGCTGTGCTAACCGGTGGGCTTACAGTGGGGGAAACAATGTAGCGTTGATGACTACCTTCGTTGTGATCAGTTGCACATGTGGCACTTGAGGTTTGGTGTTGTGTCCATGCTTGCAAGTGCATGCTGGTTAAATGTCTAAGCATGCAACTGGTATTCAAATTTTTCAGATTTTTCCCTCGGCTAAAGGTCTTTGCGCACTTCTTACAGATAACCTTGGCCTGATCATGAGGATTTTGTTCAAAAAACTGCCACACTGCACTCTTCCTACTTTGGCAGACATTTTGCGGCCTAGCACGCTGTGATCTTTTGACCCTCTGGACAAGCTGTCCAGCAACTCTTTTGATGTTTGGAACCTGTCTTTGGAGTGCTCCGGGCCTGCCAGATAACAGCTGTTGCGATGTCGATGTCTGCTGTGGATGCTCCTCATCTGAGCTATTGGAAGCAGCACCCTCTTCCCCCAATGGATGCCAATCTGGGTCAACAACTGGGTCATCCATCACCTCCTCTTCTATGTCATGTGCACCTTTCTCTGTGTCACCGTGTATGGTGGTATAGTGTGCGGGAAGGGGCACCTGAGTCTCATCAGGGTCAAAATCTGGCTCTGTACACTGCGAGGACAATGTAGTGCTCTGAGTGAATGTACCAGCAGAATCATCCATCAGCGGCTGTGCATCAGTGCACTCCATGTCAGATTCATCTTGGCCTGGGTAATTCACCATTTGACTTGATAATCCAGGCATGGTATGTGAAAACAGCTCCATGGAGTAATCAGTAGTATGGCCTGCGTCATCCTTCAATCTTGGTTGGGGTGAAGGACACAAGGAAAGGTGTGGTTCATGAACATGAGCCTCCAATGACGACTCGGTGCTTTTACTTTTTACAACTGAAGAAGAGGAGGCGATAGAGCTGGAGGCTGAGTCAGCAATGTAAGACAAAACTTTTTCCTGATGCTCTGCCTTTAAAAGCGGTTTGCCAACTCCTAGAAAACTAAGCGTTCGAGTCCTTATGTAGCCAGACGATGACGCAGGGTCAGCACCTCCTGCATTCGGTCCTATTTTGCTCTTGCCACTACCATCAGATCCACCACCAACACCATCATTACCAGCTGCCAACCCCCGCCCAATTCCACGGCCTCTTCCACCAGCCTTCCTCATTTTTGGTAGAAATGTAGACAAAATCCAACAAACTATATAGTAATGTAAAACAAGGTACAAGGTGTCTATAGGACAGGGGAGTTTTAGAATTTCTGCAGACACTTGTGGACAGTGGACACTTGTGGATTGTGTGCGGCCCACTGATATCTGAGCGCTATGTGACACGCTCGATGGCACAGCTGCCTGTGACCAAAGTGACGAGAGGATAATGGAGATTTTGAATCTCTGCGTACACTTTTGGACACTGGACACTTGTGGATTGTGTGCGGCCCACTGATATCTGAGCGCTATGTGACACGCTCGATGGCACAGCTGCCTGTGACCAAAGTGACGAGAGGATAATGGAGATTTTGAATCTCTGCGTACACTTTTGGACACTGGACACTTGTGGATTGTGTGCGGCCCACTGATATCTGAGCGCTATGTGACACGCTCGATGGCACAGCTGCCTGTGACCAAAGTGACGAGAGGATAATGGAGATTTTGAATCTCTGCGTACACTTTTGGACACTGGACACTTGTGGATTGTGTGCGGCCCACTGATATCTGAGCGCTATGTGACACACTCGATGGCACAGCTGCCTGTGACCAAAGTGACGAGAGGATAATGGAGATTTTGAATCTCTGCGTACACTTTTGGACACTGGACACTTGTGGATTGTGTGCGGCCCACTGATATCTGAGCGCTATGTGACACGCTCGATGGCACAGCTGCCTGTGACCAAAGTGACGAGAGGATAATGGAGATTTTGAATCTCTGCGTACACTTGTGGACAGTGGACACTTGTGGATTGTGTGCGGCCCACTGATATCTGAGCGCTATGTGACACGCTCGATGGCACAGCTGCCTGTGACCAAAGTGACGAGAGGATAATGGAGATTTTGAATCTCTGCGTACACTTTTGGACACTGGACACTTGTGGATTGTGTGCGGCCCACTGATATCTGAGCGCTATGTGACACGCTCGATGGCACAGCTGCCTGTGACCAAAGTGACGAGAGGATAATGGAGATTTTGAATCTCTGCGTACACTTTTGGACACTGGACACTTGTGGATTGTGTGCGGCCCACTGATATCTGAGCGCTATGTGACACGCTCGATGGCACAGCTGCCTGTGACCAAAGTGACGAGAGGATAATGGAGATTTTGAATCTCTGCGTACACTTTTGGACACTGGACACTTGTGGATTGTGTGCAGCCCACTGATATCTGAGCGCTATGTGACACGCTCGATGGCACAGCTGCCTGTGACCAAAGTGACGAGAGGATAATGGAGATTTTGAATCTCTGCGTACACTTTTGGACACTGGACACTTGTGGATTGTGTGCGGCCCACTGATATCTGAGCGCTATGTGACACGCTCGATGGCACAGCTGCCTGTGACCAAAGTGACGAGAGGATAATGGAGATTTTGAATCCCTGAGTACACTTTTGGACACTGGACACTTGTGGATTGTGTGCGGCCCACTGATATCTGAGCGCTATGTGACACGCTCGATGGCACAGCTGCCTGTGACCAAAGTGACGAGAGGATAATGGAGATTTTGAATCTCTGCGTACACTTGTGGACAGTGGACACTTGTGGATTGTGTGCGGCCCACTGATATCTGAGCGCTATGTGACACGCTCGATGGTACAGCTGCCTGTGACCAAAGTGACGAGAGGATAATGGAGATTTTGAATCTCTGCGTACACTTTTGGACACTGGACACTTGTGGATTGTGTGCGGCCCACTGATATCTGAGCGCTATGTGACACGCTCGATGGCACAGCTGCCTGTGACCAAAGTGACGAGAGGATAATGGAGATTTTGAATCTCTGCGTACACTTTTGGACACTGGACACTTGTGGATTGTGTGCGGCCCACTGATATCTGAGCGCTATGTGACACGCTCGATGGCACAGCTGCCTGTGACCAAAGTGACGAGAGGATAATGGAGATTTTGAATCTCTGCGTACACTTTTGGACACTGGACACTTGTGGATTGTGTGCGGCCCACTGATATCTGAGCGCTATGTGACACGCTCGATGGCACAGCTGCCTGTGACCAAAGTGACGAGAGGATAATGGAGATTTTGAATCTCTGCGTACACTTTTGGACACTGGACACTTGTGGATTGTGTGCGGCCCACTGATATCTGAGCGCTATGTGACACGCTCGATGGCACAGCTGCCTGTGACCAAAGTGACGAGAGGATAATGGAGATTTTGAATCTCTGCGTACACTTGTGGACAGTGGACACTTGTGGATTGTGTGCGGCCCACTGATATCTGAGCGCTATGTGACACGCTCGATGGCACAGCTGCCTGTGACCAAAGTGACGTGAGGATAATGGAGATTTTGAATCTCTGCGTACACTTTTGGACACTGGACACTTGTGGATTGTGTGCGGCCCACTGATATCTGAGCGCTATGTGACACGCTCGATGGCACAGCTGCCTGTGACCAAAGTGACGAGAGGAAAATGGAGATTTTGAATCTCTGCGTACACTTTTGGACACTGGACACTTGTGGATTGTGTGCGGCCCACTGATATCTGAGCGCTATGTGACACGCTCGATGGCACAGCTGTGACCAAAGTGACTAGAGGATAAGGGAGATTGGATTGCTTTTAAAAAAGCAGTTTGCGGAGCAGTGGGTAAACAGCAATGCCAGCGTGTTAGGAAGCCTTAAAAGGCAGCCAAACAACCAACACCACTGATACACCACAATATAGCCTCCCCTTGCACTGCACACACAGTGACTTGTGTGTTGTGCAGGCCAAATCGCTAGCAGCAGAAGCAGTTTTTTTGTCTTCTCCCCTGCCTAACGCTCTCCCTACAGAATCAGCAGCAACCTCTCCCTATACTAAGATCGGCAGAAGTAAGATGGCGGTCGGCGTGCACGCCCTTTTATACCCCTTGTGACGCCCACCAAAGCAAGCCAATCACTTGCATGCCCTTCTGAAAGATGGTGGTGACCCGTGCCTATGTCATCACGTTGCCCACAGTGTCCGTGGATCCTGATTGGCTGAAAAAGAGCGCAAAACAAACTTTTGAAACGCGACTTTGGCGCGTAAGTCGCCGACCTCGTGGCCGACCTCATCCTAGGGTCGGGTTTCGTTTCATGAAACCCGACTTTGCCAAAAGTCGGCGACTTTTGAATTTTTTCGACCCGTTTTGCTCAACTCTAGTATCTATTGCTGACAGAAGTGTGAGAAGACGTGCTACAATCCCATTGGCTCTCGCTGAGTCTGGTTAGGGAGCGCTGATAAAGCTTGGTTGCAGAGTCATAAAGTTCTTTATATAATCAGTGATGATCGAGAATGAAAACCATTAACCATTTCACGACCAGACGGGGGCTCTGAGGCCACAAACAGCGATACACATCGGCCTCTCTTATTTTTATTATTTTTTTCTTTATTTTCTCATTATTTCTTTTTCTTGCTGATTTCGCGCCTTTGATTCCTCAGCACTTTACAGACATTATCATTAAAGTCTATGGAGCTCCGTGTGACATGGATGAGAAGCCGGGGACAGACTTTGTCCTTACAGTTTCCCATCCGGTTAGGGCCGGTGCTCACCACCGTGTTTTTGGCGCGAGCGCTGTCCATGAGAGAATAGGATGGCACTCGGACCAATATTACTCAATGGGGCAGATGAGCGACTATTGTCGTGACTGATTCTGCGTGTGATAAAATATTGCAGCGTGCGCACATTTCCTACCAAATCGGATGAGATTCATTCCAGTTTATCGGTGTGAGAGAAACAATCCGGATGCCGCGAGGAGCCTCAGCATAGCGTCCGATATTTACAGACACATCGCGATCCTGTGATATAGGAAGCTGTAAATGATCAATAGCTGCTGCTGTAGAAATACAGATTCATGGGGAGAATAAGCGAAAAATTGTCCCATTTTTCTGGGTGATAATTTTTTTAGACGGTCGTGTGACCCTATACATTACCTAGAGTCCGTGCCCAAAAAAGTCAGACCAGTCGCCTCAGTTTTTACAAATGGATGAGCCATGGCGACTTGCTGGATGAATGATCTGTGGGAAGATGGATCTTGTGTGAGCCCAGATAGATCCACCAGGGTTTCCTGCTGCACCGATCTCTATGGACTGTATATATTAGGATATCTAACGGCTTTGTGTTTTCTTACTACAGAACCACAGTTTTCACATCGGATCCTTTTGTCCATCATAACTATTCTTCACCTGGAAACTTCAAAGTTTCCCTTCTTGTTCCTGCTTATCTCCATGATGCCAATTACCAAAGACGAGAGAACACCGGGAACTTCACGGCCATGTTATCCTTACAAGGTACATGTTGTTGGGGGTCTTGATCTTGGTTCTCTTTTGGCAGATCTTGTTCTCACTAATGAGGGATATATTGTGGAGGGGGATCGGCTCTTTGGGCGCTGACATGGTTATGTCCTGGGCTTGTGGCTATACGTAGGAACCCATCTGATGAAGAAGCAGCAGTGTAAGGCTGGTTTCACATTAGCGCTTTTTAAGCGCACGCACGGCCGGGGGTAGCTCCGCCCCCGAGCCGGCTCTCTGCCCGGCGTGCCCGCCCCTTGCTTGTAGCGCCGCCTCCTAGCGCACAGCGGCGCCTGCGATCGGCGCACCCTATCTTTAGCATAGGGTGCGCAGATCGTGCGCAGGCCGTGCGCTAGTTGCGCTTTGACCTGCGCTGCGCACTTTTGACGGTGCGCCGTGCGCGCCAAAATCCGAAAAGTTTGATTTTGGCGCGCACGGCGCACCGTCAAAAGTGCGCAGCACAGGTCAAAGCGCAACTAGCGCACGGCCTGCGCACGATCTGCGCACCCTATGCTAAAGATAGGGTGCGCCGATCGCAGGCGCCGCTGTGCGCTAGGAGGCGGCGCTACAAGCAAGGGGCGGGCATGCCGGGCAGAGAGCCGGCTCGGGGGCGGAGCTACCCCCGGCCGTGCGTGCGCTTAAAAAGCGCTAATGTGAAACCAGCCTTAAGCATGGCAAAGGGTCAGAGCAGCAACAGAAAGGTGGCAACACACATTAGATGAATGTTGGTCCAACCTGCTGGTTTCGGTGGGATTGGATGGCCACCACGGACTTGAGAGAAAGAAGGATCAGGCATATTGAATTTCAACATGCTCAATCCTTTTGTTCTAAAGCTGAGACGCAGTCAAGGTATCTGTCAGCAGCCAAATCCTAATATTGTGGATAGGGAAGGATGAAGATGTATAACATCCGGCCCCCGGTGTACAACATTCGGCCTCTCGTCCCCAGTGTATAACATCGAGACCCTCGCCCCCGATATATAACTTCCTGCCCCTCACCCCAGGTGTATATCATCCAGCCCCTCACCCTCGATGTATAATATCCGGCCCATCTCCCCAGGTGTATAATATCCGGCCTCACTCCCCAGGTGTATAATATCCGGCCCCACTCCCCAGGTGTATAATATCCGGCCCGTCGCCCCAGGTGTATAATATCCGGCCCGTCGCCCCAGGTGTATAATATCCGGCCCGTCGCCCCAGGTGTATAATATCCGGCCCGTCGCCCCAGGTGTATAATATCCGGCCCCACTCCACAGGTGTATAATATCCGGCCCGTCGCCCCAGGTGTATAATATCCGGCCCGTCGCCCAAGGTGTATAACATCTGGGCCCTCTGTCTCTGGTATATAATATCGGTCCCCTGGACCCCGGTGTATAACATCCGACCCCCTGACATGCCATCTGCCTTTACTAACCTGTGACAGAATGGCTGGTGGAGCAGAGCGCCCTGATACCAGCGTGATCCTGTAGTAGGAGCCACTGGTGTAACAAGTCTGTTCCTGACATCTCTTCCCTCCTAAATCTTGTCCCATTACCTTGAGTGATATTATTGAGAAGTAGAAGGAACCGCAGCAACTCAGCCATGAAGTAGAGACCCCGTAACGTTACAGAGCGGGGGGCAGAGTGCTGAGGAGCAGAGGGAAGAAAAGTCAGCAACGATCTGCTGACTCCATAACTGCAGAGTTCAGACCTCCTCTGATATTAATATCAGCACAAACACTGCGCCCCCACCAGGAGCTTCATGGCTTAGCAACTGCATGCAGCCGTACATCACCAAGCACAATCCATAGCATCAGATGGAGGGTGGTAAAGTGCCACCATTGGACTGTGAAGCAGTGGAAATGTGTTGTGTGCGGTGACAAATCTACTCTGTTTGGCATCTGATGGTTGAGTCTGGGTTTGGAGAATGTGAGGAGAACGTTACCCACCTGACCACATTGTGCCAGATGTACACTTTGGTGTAGGAGGATAACGCCATGGGCTTTTTTTTCTGAGGTCGACCTCGGTCCTTCCATTCAACTGAAAGGAGAAGTTAAAGGAAACCTGTAATTTACTTGCAGTCGTAGGGGTAATCTGCAGGTAAGTAGCATTTTGTCATGTAGCCGATTTATGAGCTAGACCCTGCTGTAATCTATATATCTCTAAAATTGAATGTATGTGTGTATCACCAACCAATCACGAAGCATCTTTCATTTCACCAGAGCTGTTTAAAAGAAGCTGAGCTGTGATTGGTTGCTATGAGCAATAGTTCTTCCACTCCACAACACCTCAGCAGACACTGACTGGGTGGGAGAAATCTATCAACCCCGGGAACATAAGCTCCCAGCCATTGTCTGCCCCCCAGAAAGGAGCAGAGAGCACATGACAGAAATGAATCACCCCCTCCCTGCCCATATCCCCATCACACATCCTCCATCCCATAGGCACATCTTCCCTCTTAAAGGGATCTCTGGTATGGAAGTCAGGGCAAATCCCTCAGCGCTCTGATTCTGACCTCAGGCTTCTATTAAAGGGAACATTGGTATGGAAGTTAGGGCAAATCCATCCAGCGCTTTGGTTCTGACCCCAGGCCTCTCTTAAAGGGATCCCCGGTATGGAAGTTAGGGTAAATCCCTCAGTGCTCTGATTCTCACCCCAGGCTTCTATTAAAGGGATCACTGGTATGGAAGTCAGGGCAATTCCACTCAGCTCTTTGGTTCTGATGCCAGCCCTCTCTTAAAGGGATCCCTGATATGGAAATTAGGACCGTTCCGCTCAGCGCTCTGGTTCTGTCCCTAGGCTGACGGGATGATGTGGGATATTAGTGGTAGTAGTCGAGTGGCTGTGACGGGATGATGTGGGATATTAGTGGTAGTAGTCGAGTGGCTGTGACGGGATGATGTGGGATATTAGGGGTAGTAGTCCGGTGGCTTTGACGGGATGATGTGGGATATTAGGGGTAGTAGTCGAGCGGCTCTGACGGGATGATGTGGGATATTAGGGGTAGTAGTCCGGTGGCTCTGACGGGATGATGTGGGATATTAGTGGTAGTAGTCGAGCGGCTCTGACGGGATGATGTGGGATATTAGGGGTAGTAGTCCGGTGGCTCTGGCTAATGGAATGATGTGCGATATTAGGGGTAGTAGTCCGGTGGCTCTGACTGACGGGATGATGTGGGATATTAGGGGTAGTAGTCCCATGGCTCTGGCTGACGGGACAATGTGGGATATTAGGGGTAGTAGTCGGTGGCTCTGGCTGACGGTATGATGTTGGATATTATAGTGAATGTGGCTATGCGGAGTGGGCGGGGCTCTACACTCAGCTTTATATATATACAGTAGATATAAACATTATAATTTGTTATAACTAACAGACGTAGTTAGTCACTATGCCCGGGCAACGCCGGGCTCTTCAGCTAGTTAAATAAATAAAAAGCAAACGTGCATCTAAGTAATTCAGAGTTCTTAGTAATACTGTATTTGATCAAATATAGCATAAAAGTCGTCCCACCATCGACACGGTGACTCTGTAATCGGGGCGCTCCTACACTGTCTAATATTAAAAACCTTTATCATGTGTCAAAGTTGACGTCAGTGTGTGAATAAGGGCAGACAAAAAGAGCAGAGAGAAAATGTGGTTTTATTCCCCCTACAGCTACTCGTTTCCAGTTCTCGAGGTGGTACAGGGAGCAATTACAATCACTGCTCAGCACATAGTGATCGTGTTGTGATCAATTCCCCTGCACCGTTACTGACAGCGTGCTCTACAGCTTGTGTGTGCATCATATGCATACAGTGCTGGCTCTCAGTCATTGTGCAGAGGAATAAGTACAGCCGTGCTCACGGCATAGAGAGCGGTGACTGTATCCACTCCATGCAGCCTCTATGACTGGGAGCAAGCGGCTGCAGGGATAATAGAACTTCACTTTCTCCCTGTAGCTGTGCTCCACTAAACCCACCAGACATAAGCGCTATTTACCTGCAGATTAACCCTATTTCTTAAATTGAACCTGTCACCTCGTTTTTCAGATATAAGATTCAGCCACCGCCATCAGGGGCTTATATACAGCATTCTATAATTCTGTAGATAAGTCCCGATATAACCTGAAAGATAAGAAAAACAAGTTATATTATACTCACCTGGGGGGGCGGTCCGGTGCAGTCCAATCCTATGGGCATCGCAGGTCCTGGTCCGGCGCCTCTCATTTTGTCGTCATCTTTCTTGCTTCCTGTCGCGCTCCTGCGCAGGCGTACTGATTTGTCCTGTTGAGGGCAGAGCATGGTACTGCAGTATGCATGCGCCGAGAAAGGTCAGAGAGGCCCGTCGCCTGCGCACTGCAGTACTTTGCTCTGCCCTCAACAGGAAAGATCAGTACTCCTGTGCAGGAGCCGCAGCAGGAAGCAAGGAAGATGACGCAATCGCAAGAAGATGGGAGGCGCCAGACCCGGACCTGCGATGCCCATCGGACAGGACCGCCCCCCCAGGTGAGTATAATATAACTGTTTTTTTATCTCTCAGGTTAGATCGGGGACTTATCTGCAGCACTACAGAATGCTGTAAATAAGCGCCTAAGGGTACGTGCATACGTTGCAGATTGCTAAGCGGATTTTTCTGTGCGGAATCTGCTTATTTTGGCAGAATCGGCAGGTCAAAATCCGCGCATTTTTCTTGCGGTTTTCCTGCGGATTTGGCATGTGTTTTTACACCTGCGGATTCCTATAATGGAATGGGTGTAAAAACGCTGTGGAATCCGCACAAAGACTTGACATGCTGCGGAAAATAAACCGCTGCGTTTCCACGCGGATTTTTCCGCAGCATGTGCACAGCGGTTTTTATTTCCCATAGATTTACATTGTACTGTAAATCGCTAGGAAATCTGCAGCGGATCCGCAGCAAATCTGCAACGTGTGCACATACCCTAAAGGCGGTGGCCGCATCTTAGATCCGAAAAACGAGGTGACCGGTTCGCTTTAAGGTAAATAGCGTTTCTGGAGGTAACAAGTTCCTTTTAAGGCCATGTTCACACATTGCGTTTTTATAACACAAATTTTAAGCTGCGTTTTATAGTGCCAGTAACATGTATGACATTTCAGAAATCTCATCAACACACATTGGTTTTTTTTCTGACTGATTTGGAAAACTGCTGCGTTATTTGAAAACTGCAGCACGTCATGTGTTTCAGCGTTTTTCATCCATAGAAAACAATGAGTAAGTGAAAAAAAGCAGGTATAGGGTTTTGCTGCAATTTTGGTGCAAAAACCTCCTGAAAGTTGCAGCATGTTTTTTTTGGCAGGCATTAACTTTATCAACATGCGCAAGAGACAAGTGTACTTGATAAAAAAGCAGCAAAAAGGCAACAAAAAATGCAGAAAAACCTGTTTTTTATAAGCAGCTTCTTTCCTGCTAAGATAGCAGGTTCTGCCTGCATAAAAAAGGCAATGTGTGAATACAGCCTAATAGTTCATCATACCAAGACATTTTGGACAATTTTAGCCTCCAGACCCTTTCCTGTTCCCTATGACTGTGTCCAGGGCCGTATTTGCCACTAGGCACTCGAGGGCACGTGCCTAGGGCGGTACGATTGGAGGGGTGGCACTAGAGCAAGGCAAGTTTTTTTTTTGTTTTTTTTTTTACTATAGTCCGGGGGGCCAACCCGCCCTTCCTGCTTTATGATGGGGGCGGTATAGCCGGGGAGCAGTGATCACAGGAGTTTTTGTGTTGGAGAGCAGTAATGACATGTGTGCAACATCTTGGGGGAGCAATGGGGGCTGGTACTGCTCTGTGCATCTCCAGGGGATGCATGGCCCCAGCAATGCCTGCAAGTCCTGGCACCTTCATCATGTCACTGTGCTGTCAGCAGATGATCTGCAGCCGCCTGTCATGTAGGGGTCACTATGGGGGATAATACTAGGTGGTCCCTAGAAGGTAATACACAGGTCCAATATGAGCCCTGCCATCCAGAATGGCGCTGACACAACCCTGTCATACAGTCTGCGCCTACATGTGGGGTTGCCAGAATTTATGACTGATTGTTATTGTGACATTTCTGATATATAGCAGCTTGTCCACCATTTTCTTTTAGGCGGCGCTGTACGTAGTGGTGACGGGATATATGGAACTGTTAGTCTATGTTCACATGTTGAGTTTTTTTTTTTAATGAAAATTTAAAGCTGTATTTAAGCGGCTTACAAAAAGCAAGTTTTGCTGTGTTTTTGTTGTCTCTCATGCTTGTTGATAAAGTTTAGTGCCCCCCACCTCCCCAAAAAAGTCTGATTTAACTCTCAGATTTTTGCACCAAAAACTGCTACCTGCGATTTCTACTGTGTTTTTAAAAACTGCTAATTATGCAAATTGTCTCTTCAGAGAGGAAGAGGACTAGAACTCTAGTGCTACCTATTGGAAGTGACAATCCTAAAAGTCAATGTTGACCCTTTAACGAGCCTTGTTACATGACTTAGGATAAAAGCCAAGCCAGAATCTCAATTTGCAGACACTGTTTCGGGGTACTGCCCCTCGTTAGTGCAAAGTGTGAGATCTGGTTTGCTGTGTGAGAGGCGTCTTACTGATATCCAAGAAGTATTATTTCTCCTTGCGGAGAATGACATGCTAAGCATGTCGAGGTGAGGAGACTTAAAGCCGCAATGCTCCTCTGGGAAATATGCTAATTATGCAAATTGTCTCTTCAGAAAGGAAGAGGACTTGATGTTGTGAATTCTCTCTCTGGCTTCCCTCTGGTGATTACTGAAGATAGTGGAGCTGGTCAGATTGAGCGTTCTCTTTCTGGGCTCCCTCTGGTGGTTACTGGAGGTAGTGGAGCTGATCTGATTGACAGAGGCTTGCCACCTGATAATGAGGAAGACGATTGGAGATCTGGGGTTTCTGATTGGGATTTAAGACAGCTGACTCCCTCTATCCCTGCTGGTGATTTTCTTCCTGTGCCTCCTGAGGTCTGATGTCTCCTGCTCTTTCCCTGCATGTTCAGCTAAGTGGTTCATTTGCTATTCTGTTTGCATTTAATCTGGGGTTTTTTTATTTCTGCTTTGTGCGGGTCAGCTAGCTCCGGCTGAGGCTATGCTGAATCGCCGCCTATATGTTACTGCATGTGCCAGTTTGTTTTGTCCCCTGTTATATTGGTCTCTTTTTGCCCTGCTTTCAGAATATACCACAGTGCTGATATAGTGGGGGGCGAAGTCTTGTGACTTCAGTGTTTTTGTGCATCAGACGTGTTGGACTTTCCTTTCCTGTCCTGTCTAGTCAGTGTGGGCCCCATCGTTTGCTCAGTCTATTTTTCTGCCTGCGTTTGTGTTTTTAACTTGTCTCACCGACAATATATGTTTGGGGTCTGCTCCGGGGCAGTTTGGATTTCCCCTTTCTTGCTTTAGGCTTAGTTAGCTCTCCGGCTGTGCCGAGGCGTCTAGATCATCGTAGGTACGCTCCACGGCTACTGCTAGTTGTGTGGACAGGATCAGGGGTCTGCATCCGCTTAGTTACCAACCTCTCTGGTTTTCTGTGGCTTAGCCTGGGCCTGCTCTCCTCGGTGACCCATTAATAACACTAGAACTCTAGTGCCACCTATTGGAAGTAGCAATCCTAAAAGTCAATGTTGACCCTTTAATGAGCCTTGTTACATGACTTAGGATAAAAGCCAAGCCAGAATCTCAATTTGCAGACACTGTGTTTCGTGGTACTGCCCCTCGTCAGTGCAAAGTGTGAGATCTGAATCATTGCGGCTTTAAGTCTCCTCACCTCGACCTGCTTAGCATGTCAGTCTCTGCAAGGAGAAATGATACTTCTTGGATATCGGCCAGACGCGTCTCAGACAGCCATTTCACTGTGAGGATTCTCCTGTGCCAGCGTCGGGCGTGTAACTGCAAAGATGTGATTTGCAAAAAAAAAATCACATCTTTGTGAAAACGTAAGTGTGATCATTGTACCGTGAAGTGATTTGTAGCTAATACACAGCAAGGATGGGTTCATAATGAAGGTTTCTGCCATACAAATTCACACACTCAGCTATAGTGCCTAGGTAATATCACTATGATAGTACTCCCGGAGTCACAGATTGAGCATAGTGAGCTATACTCACTAGGAGAGTCTCCCTTATTATTAAAACATAACATTTAATACAACCTTTTTCATAGAGGGTCCACTTTTTCATGAGAAGGGGAGGGATAGGATAGAAATCATTTTCTCTTGCTCCCCGTCGTGCCCCGTATAGCTCCTGGGCATACCAATGGCCCACACATGGGCTGAGGCACAGACAGCCACATTGGCTCTAGCGACCTTCTGCCACTGCAGGGCCCTATAATGATGATGGATATACAATAATAATTCTACCACAGAATTCATTTGGGTAGTTCCCCTGATGAATCCCCAGAAACGGGGAGGAAACGCGTAGGGAAGTTGCAATCTATCTGTGGATGATGGGTTATCCATAGTAGGGCACACTTGAGGCCTGTCCTTGTAAGGACAGGAGCTATACAGGGGCACGACAGGGAGTCAGAGAAAATTATTTCTGTCCTATCCCTTCCCTTATCATGAAAAAATGGACCCTCTATGAAAATACATCTACTACAATGGCGAGACCAAACCATTTTTTAACTTGAGCACTGGTATGCACGAGCATTTTATACACTTGGTTTTCTTTGTGTCTTTTTTGTCCATGATTTTAGTTTTGTATTAAAAGTTATGTTTTAATAATAAGGGAGACTCTCCTAGCTATACTCAATCATGCCATACAAATTCATCAGATTAAGAGAGCTGCTGTTAAAAATGTTTGCTCTTTCTAATGGTATTTTAAAGCTGCTGGTGTCTCTGGAGTCTGTGAACCCCAAGGTGCAGGATTCTCCAGCTGCCCCTAACATACCCCTGCAGGTGTGTGGGCTGTACGGTCTGGGTCTGGGCGCAGTACTCATATTGAAGCTGGCCTGTACATCTGATAAGCCCCCACAATGCACCGGACGGGAACTGATGTCCGGCTGCGCATCATACTGTGAGGAGGAGGCGGCGGGAATTCTAACATAGGGGGCGAGAAGAGAAGTAATGATGACGCCCAGTGGGGCGTGATAAGAGCAGCGAGGGGGAGAGAATGGAGACTCGGAGACTGTCCATCCCAGTCTACTCCGTAGCCTGGAGCCCTCATTATCATAGGAATATGTAATTTAATTGTTTTTCGAAAGCTTTATAGTGTAGGTTTAGGTCAGAGAGGGAAGGTTAGGGATGAGTTAGCAAGGTGCAGGGACAGGTAGTGATGGCTACTTACAGACGTGTGCTGCACTTGCGGTTTTGCACTTGTGGTGAGACAAAAAAAACACTGCTAGCAGCATTTTTTTTCATTGCTGCAAGTACCGCATTTGCCAGATCGCGGCAAAACCGCAAGTGCCTCACATGTCCGCAAGTCCCATAGGGAATGAATGAGGCCGAATGCAGAGTTGCCATAAGTGATCCGTTACGTGGCAGAGGCGGAAAACTGCCAGATCTGCCGCGAATGGGAAAAATCGCTGATGTGAAAGTAGCCCAAGTCACTGCCGACAGTGTCTGCATTAGTCATACTCACCAATGGGGGAGGCAGCAGGAAAAGTGCCTAGCGCAGCCAAACTCTAAATACGGCCCTGACTGTGTCCCAGTGCACAAATTCCATAAAGATATGATTGAGGGAGTTTGGCATGGAAGAACATGACCTGCCGACCTCAGCCCCATCCGACACCTTTGGAGTAAACTAGAATGGAGATTGTGAGCCCGACCTCTCCAATATCAGGGTCCGACCTCACGAATGAGTCGCCCTCCCAGGGCTGTGGGGCACTCAGTACCGGGCCGGTGTCAGTGGGATGTGTCACAGCAGCGGTGACCCGGGCCGTGGCCCTGGGCGCCCAAGTAATGGGAATGAATGTAGTTAATGGAATGGAATAGTTTGTGACGCCACCTGTGGTGCTCGGCAAGGGAGGTGTTAAGCCGACGCTGCATGCAGATCCGCTGGGACTGATGGTAGGGTGCAGCAAGGGTGTAAAAGCTCCCCACAGGTGAAGCTATAGTCCCAGGGCAGTGTAGAGGTGGATGACACGGTGATGTAGCAGTGCCATAAGGGTAGGAAGCAGACAAGACACAGCGGGGTGCAATTTCTGTACCTTTACTTGATAACTGCAGTCCAGGGTCCTGATTACAGATGGTAATGGAGCAGGCTAGCCTGGAAGCAACTCAGGGATTCTCTCTCAGCAGACGGGCTGTGCAGTCTCCTTCCTTACGCTTGTTTGAATGAAGCACCAGTACTAAGTTACTCTGAAGTTCCTCCTGTCAGATGTTCCCAAGAACCTTACTTGCACGGCAGACAGCTGTAGCCTCTCTCGGGGACTCCTCGCTCTCTGAGTCCTGGCTCTCTATCCAAGCTGCTGGTGTGCCTCGAGTCTTAGATGGGAGCAGGGCATTTACAGCCTCCTACTCCTCTGGTATCTGCTGTAGGACCGTCAGTGTCCATACAGCCATGGAGACCAGGCTCCAGTTCGTGCGCTCTCAAGCTGAGGGAGCTCGCCTTCTGCAGCTCAACCTCCAGCTTCTCTTTACACGTCTGCACACTTCACCCTCCGCAGACTCACTGAACTCTACTTTCTCCTGGCCCTCAGAGAGCACTCCTCACCTTAATCTTGGTTCAGAGCTCCCCCTGCTGGCCAGGAGTGGAACTGTGTTGCACGTATGGATTGACTGCGAGAGAGACCCATCATTGCCTCCAAGCCTGGCATTACCCTCCCCTGAAGGAAGGCAAAGCCACTGTGGCGACCATACTCCAGGGGGCACCATATTCCCCCCTAGTGCAAGTCGGCACTCCTGGGCTGAACAAAAGCAAACATGAAAAACATATATAAACAGTTATACATTAATAATTGTACAAGATTTGTAAAAATGAAAAATGTACAAAAACCAAGTGCTTCAAAAATGGTCCTATGATGATAAGTCCAGCATCAATGTCCATGGTCCATTCCTGGGCAAATGGTGAAAGTTTTTGACCACACACAAGTCCTGTGGTTCAGTGTCAATAAAACAAATTCCAAGGGAAACTCTTACAGGTTACCTGTAGGCACAAAACTTGAAAAACAGTTACATATTTACATTTCAATAATTTCAACATTTACATTTAACTATATATACGATATCTAAGGGGCGGTATACCTTGTGTAGTGCGGGTAGACCTGTGTAAGACTGGTGCAGTGGGTAATGTACTGGATACACTACTGGGAGTCCTAGGTAACACAGGGATACTAGACTGACTGCGACCTCTAAGACTCACCTGGGGTACAACAGGTTCACCACTGGCAGGGCGAGGGTTCTCTGGCTCCACTGCTTGTGTGGCATCTGCTACCTGATTCTCCTGATTCTCTTGAGTCACATCTTCCTGTGCTACCAATTGGGGAAACAGCAACACTGGCACCACTATAGCATCGTTCACCTTAGTCCAATTCGCAGGGAATTCCCCAAGCACTGTGCTGACCTTCTCTTGTTCCACTATGGGCTGTATGTTATCTGGTTCTTCTCTTCTTTCTTTTAACTGGTCAGGACACAACTTCAAATGATCTCTTGATACCGCTGCCGAGGTCTCTCCTCCATCTTTACTCACAAGGCATACCTTAGTATTGTCAAAATTTGAGGGCAGAATGGTATAAGGTTCAGCTTCCCACTGATCATCCAATTTGTGCAATCTTCTCTTTCTTTTCAAGACTTGCTCCCCCGGCGACAAAGGAACAGCAGGTGCATTTTAATTGTAAAGCTTCTCCTGCTTTTGTCTTGCCTGGGCCAAACTCTTCTCCACACATTCTTGAACTCTTCTGTACTGTTGCTGCCTCTCCGTGTCCCAATCAGCATCTGTGGACGCCACTTCAGGTGTCAGGACTCCCATGTCCAAGTCAATAGGCAGCTTACCAGGTCTTGCTCTCATTAGATAGGCTGGGGTACAGTTGGTAGAGTTCACTGGGATATGGTTGTAGAGATCCACCAGATCGGGCAACTTCTCTGGCCACAGATTCCTCTCCTCCAAGGGCAAAGTCTTCAGGAGGTCAATCACTACCTGGTTAATCTTCTCGCACATGCCATTGGTCTGTGGGTGGTACGGTGTTGTCCGGATCTTCTTACAACCATACATGTTACAGAATTCTTGAAACACTTCTGCCTCGAAAGCTGGACCTTGATCTGTCAGGATACCCATGTGGTCTACAGAAGTGCTGTTGGAATGCTCTGGCTGCTGTCCTGGCAGTTTGATCTTTGACAGGCACAACTACCAGGAATCTTGAGTAGTGGTCCACAATGGTAAGTGCATAGATGTAGCCTGACCGGCTTGGAACCAGCTTCATATGGTCCAGGGCTACCAACTCAAGGGGCTGTTTGGTGATGATTGGCTGCAGGGGAGCTCTCTGGCTGTCTCGATCCTTTCTGCGCAGGTTACATTGTCCACACTCCCGGCACCACCTCTCAATGGTTTTCCTCATACCAGCCCAGTAGAACCTCTCTCGGAGCAATACTTCCAACTTCTTCCATCCAAAGTGTCCAGCTCCATTGTGGTATGCTTCCAGGACCATTGATGCCTCTCTCTTTGGGACTATCACCTGCCAAACCAGCTCATGAGTGCGGGCATTGATACTCCTCCGACACAGCTTCCCCTCATAAATGAACAGCCGGCCTCTCTCCTTCCACAACTGCTGAGTTTCTTCAGAAGCATCCGACACTGGACGTGTGTCAGCTCGTGTCAGCAGCTCTTTCATCAGACGGCCTGCAGGGTCACTATCTTGCGTTTCTGCCCAGTCATGATGGGGCAATGGAATCAGGGTGACCTCCTTCAAGCCAGACCGTCTGTTTCTTACTCCTTGAGCACGCTGGGCCGCCAGTGGCCGGTGGAAGGGAGGTAGCTCTATCTCCTCAAGAGCCTCAGGGTCTTCTCCTGCATCTGGTAGGCTGGCATTCTGGACAGCGCATCAGCATTGGCATTCTTGTGCCCTGCCCGGTACTTGATGGTAAACTCAGTTCGATAGCCGAGCCATCCATCGCTGTTCCAGTGCACCTAGTTTTGCAGTATCCAAATGCGTCAACGGATTGTTGTCCGTGAAGATAGTGAACTTGGCAGAGGCTAGCTAATGTTTGAACCTTTCAGTGACAGCCCAGACTATGGCAAGGAACTCCAGCTTGAAAGAACTGTAGTTATCAGGGTTCCTTTCAGTGGGGCGCAGCTTCCTGCTGGCGTAGGAGATCACTCTTTCCTTTCCATTCTGTACCTGCAACAGTACTGCCCCTAGTCCCACTTTGCTGGCATCTGTGTAGAGCACAAAGGGTTTGTCATAATCTGGGTAGGCCAGATCTTCGTCTCCTGTGAGAGCCATCTTCACTCTGGTGAAGGACCTTTCCAACTTTTCAGTCCATTCAAAGGTGGAATTTTTCTGTTTGGTCTTCTTGGACTGCCCCACCAGAAGGTTTTGCATAGGGGTGGCAATTTCAGTAAAGCCCTTGATGAATCTTCGGTAGTAGCCTACCAGTCCAAGGAATTGGCGTACTTCATGAAGGTTGCTGGGCTTCGGCCAGTCCCGGATAACTGTGACCTTGTCAGTATCTGGTGCCACACCTTCTGCACTGACCACATGTCCGAGGTACTGCACCTTGGGCTTCAGGAGGTGGCACTTGGAGGGCTTCACCTTCAGGCCAAAATTGGATAAAGCTTCAAACACTTCAGCCAGGTGCTCCAGATGATCTTCATAGATTTTGGAGAAAACAATGACATCATCCAGGTATAACAGGACCGTCTCAAAGTTCATGTGTTCCAGGCAGCACGCCATCAGCCGTTGAAATGTTCCTGGAGCAGTGCAGAGCCCAAATGGCATTTAATTGAACTCACAGAAACCCATTGGAGTGGTAAATGCTGTTTTCTCCTTGTCTGCCTCTGCCACGGGAACCTGCCAATACCCAATAGTGAGATCCAAGGTGGAAAAGTAATTAGCAGTTTTAAGTGCAGCTAATGATTCCTCAATTCTAGGTAATGGGTAGGCATCTTTATGTGTAATGCTGTTAATTTTCCTGTAATCAACACACATTCTCATGGTACCATCCTTTTTCTTTACAAGCACTATTGGAGCTGCCCAGGGGCTACAACTGTCTCTGATGACCCCTGCCTCCTTCATCTCCCTCAACATACTCTTAGCACACAGGTATTGTGTTCGGGGTATAGGTCTGTACCTCTCTTTTCTGGGTGTATGGTCTCCTGTGGGGATATGATGTTGAACCCCTTTTGCCTGCCCAAAATCTAGTGGGTGTTTGCTGAATACCCGCTCATACTCTTGTGTCACTCTGTAAACCCCATTTTTCTGGTATGAAGGTGTAGAGTCAGTTCCCACCTGCAGTTGCTGACACCACTCATCTGGCTGCTTCACAGAGCCATTGTCCTCCACCCGATCAGATGAGACCAAGGGCTCTGCTGCCTGCAAAGAGTTGTTATTAACGGTGAGCAGCTTAGCAACTGTGGCGTACCGAGGTATTGTGGTTTCCTCTTCCCCACAATTCAAAAGGCGTACAGGTACTCTCCCCTTTCGTACATCAACCACCCCTCTGGCTGTCAGGACAGTGGGCCTGCTCTCGGAGTATACTGGTTCTACCAACGCCTGGTAATCTCTCCCTCTAAGACCTATAGCTGCCCGACACGAAACCAACATTTCACATCTGGGGGGGTATTGCAATGGGAAAAGCATCACTCATTCTGACGCTGCCAATCTCTCCACCAGAGAGTTCTACCTGTTGCTTTTGCATCAGGGCTCGGATCTCCTTCTGCAGGACTCGTTGTTCTCCGGAACCAGCAGTCTCAGCCACCTGTTGCAACAAGACAATAACCTCGGACAGACAGTTTTCAATTACATTTGTACAAAGAGTCATCATGGGATTACATTCACGTCGATCAATATCAACAACTATTAAACCTTGAGACTTTAGCTCTACCCGCCCCACTTTGACAGTAATTTCTTTACATCCTATCTGCGGTAAAGACTGACCATTACTGGCAACTACTGTCAGTTCATCAGTTGGGCCACGGGTAAGTTCTGAATCAGCCCAATATCTCTTGTACAGAATGTATGTTATAGTGGTCACCTGGGAGCCAGTGTCCAGCAAAGCGTTCATGGGGATGCCGTCAATCACCACAGGAAGGCTCGGTCTCCCTCCCACATACTTGGCTCTCCAGTTCTTTGGGCCTGGGGATCCTACTCCTGGGGGGTTGGTCCTTTACCCCAGGGGTTGCTCGTTTAAAGGACAGTACCTGGCAAGATGACCTGCCTTGTAGCAGCGACGACAGATGGGACGTCCGTCCTGGTCATAGCGATCGTTATTCCTTCCTCGAAGTGGCGGGGTTCTCCTCCTCTGGAGCCACGGGACATCCTCAAGACTGGAAGCAAGCTGGATCTTTTCTTTGGAGGACACTTGTAGGGACTGCACGGTTTTAGTAAGTGCAGCCATTCCTTTGGTCAACTCCTGGACTTGAAGACGCAGCTCCTCAGTGGGATCTTTATCCAGAGTTTGTGCATCAGCCTCCACAGGGATGGAAGGAAAAGATGTTGCTTCTTGATGGTAGGTGATCGCTGGGCGCCTAGGGGGCGCTGGATGGCTGTCAGTGGACTCCTGCATTACCCGAATAGCCCTGTCCTTAAAATCAGCAAAGTTCAGATCAGGGTTTTGCAGGGTTATAATACGCAGCTGTCCTCTGTGGGTACTGGATAGGAGTCCTTCAATGAACTGCTCCTTTAACAGTTTATCTTCTTCCTTTACACTGTCAGGATCAACTTGCTTAACTGCTCGCAGCGCCTCCTGCAGGTTGAGCGCATAGTCCCTTATACTGTCCTGTGCCTTCTGTTTACAGCCAAAGAACCTCATCTTGATATCAGCTGCAGGGCGGGTGTCAAAGGTGCTCCTCAGCTTGGCCAGGATCTTCGCAACAGTCTCTTTATCAGTGTCCTGCCAGGCTTTCACCTCTCTCTGTGCTGCACCCGTTAGCTGTCCAATCAGGATATTTACTTTCTGGTTCTCAGTCAGAGGGTACACTTTAAACAAACCTCACAGTCTCTCTTTAAATTCACTCAGGGTATGTGACTCACCCGAGTACTGCGGTAGCCAGGCCGCTCCCGGTATGTAGGGCATAGACAGCAGCATTATGGGGACCGCTGCGGCGGGTGCTCCACCTGGCGGTACCGCGGGGTTGACAACGGCGCCTGCCACTGCATCGCCATTCGGCATGGACATCTCCCCCCCTAGTTAACGTTAGCCAGGGCCGGGGGTTGTGTGAGCTCACTGGCGGCCGCTTCACAGGCCCGACGCTCCAGGCTGTAGGTCTCAGCTCCTCCTCCTCTCGCGCGCTGTCCTCTCTTCCCGCGCGGCACTTCACTTCTTCGCACTCTGCGGCAGGCTCCGCCCACGAAGGCCCATCTCTTTCTTCCCGCGCACGCCAAGCAGCGCGGCAATGGCGGCTTCCGGCGCCAATTTCACACACAGTCTTTAAATACAGTCTATGCCACAGGGGACCCAGGGGGTACCGGGCTCCGTAATCCTGTTCGTGACGCCGCTGGGACTGATGGTAGGGTGCAGCAAGGGTGTAAAAGCTCCCCACAGGTGAAGCTATAGTCCCAGGGCAGTGTAGAGGTGGATGACACGGTGATGTAGCAGTGCCGTAAGGGTAGGAAGCAGACAAGACACAGCGGGGTGCAATTTCTGTACCTTTACTTGATAACTGCAGTCCAGGGTCCTGATTACAGATGGTAACGGAGCAGGCTAGCCTGGAAGCAACTCAGGGGTTCTCTCTCAGCAGACGGGCTGTGCAGTCTCCTTCCTTACGCTTGTTTGAATGAAGCACTCCAGTACTAAGTTACTCTGAAGTTCCTCCTGTCAGATGTTCCCAAGAACCTTACTTGCACGGCAGACAGCTGTAGCCTCTCTCGGGGACTCCTCGCTGAGTCCTGGCTCTCTATCCAAGTTGCTGGTGTGCCTCAAGTCTTAGATGGGAGCAGGGCATTTACAGCCTCCTACTCCTCTGGTATCTGCTGTAGGACCGTCTGTGTCCGTACAGCCATGGAGACAAGGCTCCAGTTCGTGCGCTCTCGAGCTGAGGGAGTTCCCCTTCTGCAGCTCAACCTTCAGCTTCACTTCACCCTCCGCAGACTCACTGAACTCTACTTCCTCCTGGCCCTCAGAGAGCACTCCTCACCTTAATCTTGGTTCAGAGCTCCCCCTGCTGGCCAGGAGTGGAACTGTGTTGCATGTATGGATTGACTTCGAGAGAGACCCATCATTGCCTCCAAGCCTGGCATTACCCTCCCCTGGAGGAAGGCAAAGCCACTGTGGCGACCATACTCCTGGGGGCGCCACATATGCTCTTCTAGATGAAGGGGCAAAAATTCCCACAGACGCCGCCAATATCTTGTAGAAAACCTTACCTGTAGAGTGGGAGCCATTTTATCAGCAAAGGAGGCACCGACTCCATATTAATGCTCATGGATCATGATTGTGAGGTGATAATGGCTGGTGGTAAAGAGAGGGTGTACTGTGGAGGGGTCACAATACTATTCTCCTCCATCCAGCGTATGTATCGTAGGTGGACTGGAGTTACCGGTTCAATTTGCCATGTACACAAAGAAGCGACATTATCAGCTCATAGTGTGGACTATAGCAACATGGAATAGTTGGTAGAGGATGTATCACATGACGGCCATTTTTAATTTCTTGAAGCGTCCTCTATCGTTGAGTCGTGAATTATAATATTGATTATTGAAGAGAGCTGCAATGTTCGGACATGGCCTTATGCTGCGGAAGTCACCGCTAAGGTTCATTACAGAGGGTGAAATGTTCTGCAGGCCAGCTACATTTCCACAATGTTGCTGCAGATTTTTCTCTCTAAGGCTATGTGCACACGCTGCAGATTCTGCTGCGATTCCGCAGCGTTTTTGGCCCTGCGGAGCTGCAGCAGTTCCGCAGACATGGTACATTACCATGTTACCCTATGGGTTTTAAAAACCGCTGTGCTCACTCTGCGTTTTTTTCAGCGCGGTTTTGCTGCGGTTTATAAACCGCAGTATGTCAATTGTTTCTGCGGATTCCGCTGCGGTTTCACACCATTTACATAGTAGAGGTGTGAAACCGCAGGGGAAAACCGCAGGAAAACCGCAGGTCACTTTACCTGTGGTTTTACCTGCGGTTCCGTGCGGAAAAACCCGCAGGTGAATCCGCAGCGTGTGCACACAGCCTAAGGCCACATGCACACAATGAGTATTTGGTGAGTTTTTTACCGCAGAATTTGTAAGCCAAATCCAGGAGTGGGTGATAAATAGAGAAGTGGTGACGTGTTTCTATTAGGCCACGTTCATACGGTCAGTATTTGGTCAGTGTTTTTACCTCAGTATTTGTAAGCCAAAACCAGGAATGGGTGATAAATAGAGAAGTGGTGAAGTGTTTCTATTAGGCCACGTTCATACAGTCAGTATTTGGTCAGTTTTTTACCTCAGTATTTGTAAGCCAAAACCAGGAATGGAACAATCAGAGGAAAAGTATAATAGAGACCCGTCACCACTTCTGTATTTATCACCCACTCCTGGTTTTGAATTACAAATACTGAGGTAAAAAACTCACCAAACACTCCGTGTGTGCACATGGCCTGAAAATCCACTCCATTTTCATTGTGGAAATGTAAAGCCACATGCACACATTGAATATTTGGTGAGGTTTTTTTTGTTACCTCAGATGAAACCTTAGTACACACGAGGAGAACCTACAAACTCCTTGTAGATGTTGTCCTTGGTGGGATTTGTACCCCATATTTCAAGGAACAGTGATAACCACTGAGCCACTGTGCTAACCACTGAGCCCCCATACTGCTGTTTTTTTCATAATTTTTTTCAAATACAGTTTTGTATGTTAAAAATTGCAATGTATCTGTAAAAATCGGATGGTATATGGGTGACCCGTATGGGATACGATGATTTTTGCACACCCATAGATTTGAATGGGGGAGTCTCATCCAAAGCATAAAAGAAATTAGTGCAATTTTTTTTCATGTGGACATTCGGTCCGGGTAACAAAAATTGTTAATCTGAAAAACCTACATTGATCTAACTGCTGTCCCTGTCATTAGTCCGTGGCTACTATATCAGAGCGCTGCATATCTCCTGCTTCCTGTGGCATCGCCAGCTCCATGTAGGCTTCATATTGTCATGCATGACGTTGCTGTGTTCCTTCCCTTCCGAGCCCTGCTGTGCACCCAAATCGTAGTATTCACCCTCATATTGGGTATCAGCATACTCAGTAGAAATTGTACAACAAATTTTTAGATCAAATTTTCTCCTGTTTCCCTCATGAAAATAAAAAAATTGGGACTAAATTATATTTTTGCGTTTAAAATGTGATTTTTTATTTTCACAGATCTGCGTTATAAACTTCTGTGAAGCACCTGGGGGTTCAAGGTGCTCACTTCACATCTAGATAAGTTCCGTAAGGAGTCTAGTTTCCAAAATGTGGTCAATTGCAAGGGGTTTCCACTATTTAGGCACATCAGGGGCTCTTCAAACGCAACGTAGCATCCGCTAATGATTCCATCAAATTTTGAGTTCAAAAAGGCAAACAGCGCTCCTTCCCTTGCGAGCTTGTCAATGCGCTAAACAGTAGTAGTCAATTACATATGGGGTATATGCGTGCTCAGGAGAAATGGCACAACACATTTTGGAGTGCATTATTTCTCTGTTACCCTTACAATTTGGGTCTAAAGTAACATTTTTGTGAAAAAAGTTAAATATTCATTTTTTACTTCCACATTCCACTAATTCCTGTGTAGCTTCTTAACCCCTTTCTGCCAGATGACATAATATCCCATCCATGTGCCCTGGGCCTTAAAGCCCATGGATGGGATAGTACATCATACATGATCAGCCGTGCTCATGGGGGGAGGGATCCAATGGCGGGATATCCTTAAAGACAAAAATGTCCAGGAAGGATGGGAAATCTTGAAAAATGAAATTCTCAAAGCACAAATGTTAACAATTCCGAAAAGAGGGAAGAATAGGAAGCATTTAAGGAAACCTGGATGGATGAACACAGAACTTAAGCACATGCTAAAAAGGAAGAAAAAAATGTTTATAAAATGGAAAGAGGGAGGCATATCTAAAGAAGAATATAATGCTGTCTGCAGAACCTGCAGGGCACAAATCAGATTACCTAAAGCTGACAATGAATTGAGGCTTGCAAGAGATGTCAAAAGCAATAATAAAGGATTTTGGGGATATGTCAAAAGTAAAAGAAAAGTCAAAGATGCTATAGGATTTTTACAGGATGAAAATGATGAAATGGTAAGACAGGATGTTGAGAAGGCCGAACTTTTAAATTCCTATTTTGCATCTGTTTTCTCTCAGAAAGGAAATGTAAAATCAACTGTTCTTCACTGTCCTATTAAGGGAATAGAAGAATCCAGGATATCTATAAACAGAAAGATAGTGAGGAAACACTTAGCTAACCTAAATGAATTCAAGTCTCCAGGTCCAGATGAATTACACCCCAGAGTACTGAAGGAGATAGCAGAAGAAATTTTTGAACCCCTCTCCATAATCTTTGAAAATTCTTGGAGAGCAGGAGAAGTCCCAGAAGACTGGAGAAGAGCAAATTTTGTTCCTATCTTCAAAAAGGGGAAGAAGGTGGACCCAGGCAACTATAGGCCGGTGAGTCTGACTTCTATACCAGGAAAGATCTTTGAACAAATTATTAAACAACATGTATGTCAGTACCTGGATAAGAATGAAGTGATTAAACAGAGTCAGCATGGGTTTGTAACTAATAAGTCATGTCAGACTAACTTAATTTCCTTCTATGACGGAATCCTGGATTGGGTGGATCAAGGAAATGCTGTAGATATAGTATATCTTGACTTCAGCAAAGCATTTGACAAAGTATCTCATACAATCCTTATTGAAAAAATGACTAAGCATGGAATGGACAAGGCAACTGTTAGGTGGATTCATAACTGGCTTAGTGATCGGACCCAAAGAGTGGTCGTAAATGGCTGCACATCCAGTTGGAAGAATGTCTCAAGTGGGGTACCACAGGGCTCTGTCCTGGGCCCTGTATTGTTCAACATCTTTATCAACGATTTAGATGAAGGAATTGAGGGTAAACTGATTAAATTTGCTGATGACACAAAGCTAGGAGGGATAGCTAATACTAGAGAAGAGAGAGAGAGTATTCAGAAAGATATAAATAAACTGGAGAAGTGGGCAGCAACTAACAGAATGGTTTTTAACAGGGAAAAATGCAAAGTACTACATCTGGGCAATAAAAATGAAAAAAGCATATACAGAATGGGAGGAATAGGGCTAAACAACAGCACATGTGAAAAAGACTTGGATATACTAAAAGATCACAGACTGAATATGAGTCAAAAGTGTGATGCAGCAGCAAAAAAGGCAAATGCAATTCTAGGATGTATTAACAGAAGCATACAGTCTAGATCACGTGAAGTCATTATTTCCCTCTACTCCTCTTTGGTCAGACCTCATCTGGAATATTGTGTCCAGTTTTGGGCACCACATTTTAAAAAAGACATCAACAAACTGGAGCAAGTTCAGAAAAGAGCGACCAGAATGGTGACCGGTCTGCAAACCCTGTCTTATGAGGAAAGGTTGCAGGATTTGGGAATGTTTAGTTTGCAAAAGAGAAGACTGAAAGGAGACTTAATAGCTGTCTACAAATATCTCAAGGGCTGTCACATTGTAGAAGGATCAACTTTATTCTCATTTGCACAAGGAAAGACTAGAAGCAATGGGGTGAAACTGAATGGGAGGAGACACAGATTAGATATTAGAAAAAACTTTTTGACAGTTAGAGTGATCAATGAGTGGGACAGGCTGCCATGAGAAGTGGTGAGTTCTCCTTCAATGGAAGTCTTCAAACAGAGGCTTGACAGACATCTGACTGGGATGATTTAGTGAATCCTGCTTTGAGCAGGGGGTTGGACCAGATGGCCCAGGAGGTCCCTTCCAACTCTACGATTCTATCACAGCAGCAGCATTCCGGGAGCAGGCAGAGGGGCTGTCAGCTGTGACAGCCCCTCTGCCTTTGGATCGGCGACCCCACGGCATGAGGCCGGGTCCTGATCGCTGCCATGGAGACCCGATGTCGTCACGACAACATCCAGGTCTCCACTGGTGAGAGACTTCTTGTCATGTGCAGTGATGACCAGGAAGTCTCTCAGGTCAGTATACAACTCCATGCAGTGCTGACAGCTTCTATAGTATGCAGATCTCCATGCTATACTTTAGAAGCGATCAGTACAAAATGAGTGTCCCATAGTGGGACACAGTGTAAAAGTAAGAATGAAATTAAAAAAAAATACATTTATAATTGTAAAAATATTAAAAAAATAATAAAAAATAATAATAAAAAAGCAATATTTATTCAATCAATAAATATTTAAATAAAAAAATCTACACATATTTAGTAATGACCTGCCCTATAAACCTATTCCACTAGTTAACCCCTTTAGTGAACACCATAAAAAAGGCAAAAAAACAATGCTTTATCATCATACCGCCAAACAAAAAGTGGAATGACACGCGATCAAAAAGACGGATATAAATAAATGTGGTACCACTGAAAATGTCATCTTGTCCCGCAAAAAACAAGCCCCCATACAGTGTCATCAACAAAACAATAAAAGTTATAGCTCTCAAATATCAAAATAAAATTTTTTATATAAAAGTTTTTTGTATAAAAGAGCCAAAACATAAAAAATGATATAAGGCTAGATTCACATTTGCTTTCAGGAAGGCTGCGGATGGCTGCCTACTTCCTCTTTTCTTCCTCCCTGAAGCTCCGCCTACTTCTGTATGCGTCCTGCGTTTCCCTGCGTACCTATCTTTAACATTGGGTACGCAGGGACATGCTTTGTATGCGGATGCGCAAAAAAACAAGACTTTACATGACTCTGGGCCAAAATATGGAAAAATTATAGCTCTCAAAATGTGGTGATGCAAAAACTATTTTTTGCAATAAAAAGCATCTTTTAGTGTGTGACAGCTGCCAATCATAAAAACCTGCCATAAAAACCCGCTCTAAATAGCAAATCAAGCCCCCCTTTATCACCCCCTTAGTTAGGGAAAAATAATAAAATAAAAAATGTATTTCCATTTTCCAATTAGGGTTAGTATTAGGGCTAGAGTTAGGGCTAAGTTGGGATTAGGGGTGTGTTAGGGTTAGGTTTGTGGATAGAGTTGGGAATAGGGTTAGGGGTGTGTTGGATATACGGTAGGAGTTAGAATTGGGGGGGGATTTCCACTGTTTAGGCACATCAGGGGCTCTCCAAACGCGACATGGCATCTGATCTCAATTCCAACCAATTCTGCGTTGAAAAAGTCAAATGGTGCTCCTTCCCGTCCGAGCTCTGCCAGTGCCCAATTCCAGCCAATTTCGCATTTAAAAGTCATACGGTGCTTCTTCACTTCTGAGCTCTGCCATGCAGTGGTTTACCCCCACATATGGGGTATCAGCATACTCAACACAAATTGCACAACAACTTTTAGGGTCCAGTTTCTCCTATTACCCATGGGTAAATAAAAAAAAACTGGGGGTGAAAATATCATTTTTGTGAAAAAAATTATTTTTTATTTTTACGGCTCTACATTATAAACTTCTGTGAAGAACTTGGGGGTTCAAACTGCTCACCACACTTCTAGATAAGTTCCTTAGGTGGTCTACTTTTCAAAATAGTGTCACTTGTGGGGGGTTTCCACTGTTTAGGCACATCAAGGGCTCTCCAAACACAACATCGTGTCCGATCTCAACTCCATCCAATTTTGCATTGAAAAGTCAAACGGCGCTCCTTCCCTTCCGAGCTCTGCCATGTGCCCAAACAGTGGTTTACGTGCATATATGGGGTATCAGCGTACTCAGGACAAATTGTACCGGGTTGGCCATTTATATGGATACACCTAGGTGGGCCATTTATAAAATGGCCGCCATGGTCACCACCCATCTTGAAAAGTTTCCCCCCTCCCATATACTGATGTGTCACAAACAGGAAGTTGATATCACCAACCATTCCCTTTTTGTTTTACGTGTATCCATATAAATGGCCCACCCTGTACAACAACTTTTGGGGTCCAATTTCTCCTGTTACCCTTGGTAAAATAAAACAAATTGGATCTCTGATTTTTGGGATTTTGTGAAAAAAAATTAAATGTTCATTTTTTTAAATCATTCAAAAAATTCCTGTGAAGCACCTGAAGGGTTAATAAACTTCTTGTGTTTTTGAGCAACTTCAGGGGTGCAGTTTTTAGAATGGTGTCACTTTGGGGTATTTTCTATCATATAGACCCCTCAAAGTGACTTCAAATGTGATGTGGTCCCAAAAAAAATGGTGTTATAAAAATGAGAAATCGCTGGTCGAATTATAACACTTATAACTTCCTAACAAAAAAAAATTTTGGTTCCAAAATTGTGCTGATGTAAAGTAGACATGTGAGAAATGTTATTTATTAATTATTTTGTGTGACAGATTTCTCTGTTTTAAGGGCATGAAAATTCAAAGTTGGAAAATTGCGAAATTTTCAAAATTTTCGCCAAATTTCTGTTTTTTCACAAATAAACACAAGTCATATAAAATAAATGTTACCACTATCATGAAGTACAATATGCCATGAGAAAACAATGTCAGAATCACCGGGATCCATGGAAGCGTTCCAGAGTTATTACCTCATAAAGGGACAGTGGTCAGAATTGTAAAAATTGGTCCGGTCATTAACATGCAAACCACCCTTGGGGGTAAAGGGGTTAAAGGTTAATAAACTTCGTGAATGTAATTTTGAGCACATTGAGGGGTGCATTTTTTAGAATGGTATCACTTTTGAGTAGTTTCTGTCATATAGACCCCTCAAAGTCACTTATGTGGTACATAAAAAATGGTTTTCTAAATTTTATTGCAAAAATAAGAAATTACTGGTCAATTTTTAACCCTTCTAACTTCCTAACAAAAAAAAATTAATGTTTCAAAAATTATGCTAATGTGGGAGAAAGAGTTGGGAAATACAGAGGGAGATAAATGGGAAATAATAATGGAATATATACCCAAGTTGTCACTGAGCGAATCGGCCAGACTGTCTGAGTTATATGTGCTCCATAGAGTGTACAGGACTCCAGATAGGCTATTCAAGGCCGGGATGAGACAGATCTCCGAATGCCAGAGATGACGGACCGAAGGGGCTGGGATTGTTCACATGCTATGGCAATGTCCAAAATTAAATACGCTTTGGGTGGAAGTGACGACTGCAATTTGAAGGGTATATAATTGTAGAATTGAAAGGGAGCCTCTGGTGTGTATCTTGGGGTATATAGAGGATATCGGGGTATCGAATTACCATAAGCTAGCAATAGCTAGATTATTATATGTTGCGAGGAAACTGATTGCCAGATGTTGGATAAGTGAAGAACCACCAATAATGCGGGAGTTCTATAGGCAGTCTGACTACATTATGGGTATAGAAAAGAGTATATACGCTAAAAGGAAAAAGGTTGGTACCTTTGAAACAATATGGAATCCCTGGGCGGAGAGGTGCTGACCTCAGAAGATCAATGCTGCATTATTGTGTACTGTTATTTAAATAGTTGTATACGTGTTTTACAGAGGGAAGGGGGGTGGGGGAAAGGAATGGGAAGTATGTTTTGTAAAAATTTATAGCTTGTGTATACTTTTGACAGATTGAATATGCTGGTTGTTTTATATTTTGTTATGCAATAAATATTTATCTGATTTTTTTTTTAAAATTGCGCTAATGTAAAGCAGACATGGAGGAAATATTATTGTTTTAACTATTTGGTGTAACATGACTGTCTAATTTAATGGAATACAAAAAAAAAGTGAAAGTTTGGAAATTGAAAAATATTCTAAATTTTTTCACAAATAAACGCAATTCATATAGAGGAAAGTATACCTCTATCATGAGGTACAATACAGTGGGGAAAATACTTTTTTGATACACTACAGATTTGGCAAGTTTTCCCACCTGCAAAGAATGGAGAGATCTGTGCAATGAATTCAGGTAGTAATAATAATCTTTATTTTTATGGCACCAACATATTCCGCTGCACTTTACAATTAAACAATAATAAGTGTGGTGTAGTGACCACTATGTCCGCTAGGGGGCGCTGTGTGAGTGTCCCAGGAAGGGCCTACAGCCATATCCATTGTGGTAATGGGTATAGGATGCTGAATGACCGTTATGTATCAGAAGGTAGGTGGCTTTGGGATGGAAGCTGGAAAATGTGTGTTGATCGGCAGAGGCACTGCTGAGCTGTTGTTACACTGTGTCAGCGAGAGCTATCTACAAATCCACCAAGGGGTATGTTTGAGTGTCATAATAAAGTATATGTGTGTGAATGCTTGAAGGACCTGTGATGAGGTCATAGCCATGTGGCCCGGTGGGCAAGGTAATCAGAGTAGATCACATGAGAGAGAGCACATGGATCTGATTGGGCCATGTGGAAGGTCCCGGCAGGCCTCTGTGGAGGAAGATGTGCTACCTTCCTGAAGACCATGTGCTGAGGCTGCTGACCCAGTGAGGCCTGTGGATATTGGCTGTATGTGAGGATGGATAAGCCTCCTGTGTTTGCTGAGGCTCCAGGACTGAGCCTGAAATCATGGACACTTATGCTTGCTTCTGCCAGAGCTAAAGGCTATTCATTGTGTTATGTGCTGCTTTATGGGTTATGAAGCAATAAACCCTATGAACTTTTAAAGGAACGTGCCTCCTGATTGACTCCCGTGGCTCCTGAGCGAGTTGAATCCCTACATAAGGTAATGAGCGCAGAGTAGGAGGGATTCTTAAAGAAGAGTGAACAGGTCTGTGAGAGACAGGCTGGTTGGTAGGTGATCAAATACTCATTTTATGCAAATACCGCCACACCATGACCAGACCACATATTACTACCATAGTGACCGAATAATATCACATACAAGGAACAAATACCACCGCACCATGCCCAGACCACATATTACCACCACATGGTGACTGAATACTACAATACTCATCATTAATAAAAAAAACATAATACTATCACTATAATTGGATTAACAGCACCAAAATATATGAGCATTAGACCAAAAGCAAAAAATTATCAAATTTTATTGGTTAACATGTTATAATAATTGTAATAAAGTCCTTTCCTTTGTGTGCATGGGTGTATGTGTATATATATATATATATATATATATATACCCATGCGTGTATGTATATATGAGTGTGTATGTATATATATATATATGTATGTATATATGCATCTATGCACATGACTGCATATATGCCATTTATTTTTGCTTAAGACTTTGAAACTCTTTTCAGCTGATGTAATACATGGGTGTTACCTTTGGGTGTTACTTTTTGTGAATGTTAGCTGGCTTTCCTTGCCTTGCGTGACTTCTCTGGTAACTGTAGATAAGAATTTCTAACAAGCTAAGCATATTCCATGTACTCTTTTCTGCAAACGCATTGTTTCAACACCCTTTCGGCTTTGCTATTTAAACTCTTAAGAATATGTATTGAGTTAGACAGAGGACGGCCCACACCTGGTGTGGCTGTCATTCTCTCCATGCCGGCATGTCCAATAAAGAAGCATCTTACTTATTCAGGTCTGGATGATTTCTAATTGGAAGACTGAAACTCCCTTGACATTTTGGTGCGTTGGCCGGGAATCCAACACCTTTCCCTCACCGGTGAGTACTGTAAACCGTGCACGGGGGAGTCTGGGACTCCTTAAGTAAGTCCTCCGCCTTGACATTAGGCGTCACCAGGGGCATTAATCAGTTATCCCGGTCTGAGGGAAAGTGACGGATTTCGTATAGTCTAAGAATCTCTGGGAATCGTCTGTATCTGAATACAGGTAAGAACATTTAATAATTTTCATTATATTCGGTAACCTTGTTAATCCAGTATGAATGTTATTCTTGGAATTGAATGGGAACTGTGATTGTAGACGTTTCCAATTGGGGTTTGTGAGAGGCTCTTGTAAGTTGGAAGTTTACATGCAATTGGAGTTATAAGAACTCCTGTAAGTTGCTAAGCTCCATAAGAATGGGGTTTGTTGTTCTTGTAAAATATTCCGAAGAATGATAGTATTTTTTTTTTTATTATTTTTATTTTTGAATGGGTACAAAGCCAGTGTGAGAAGGCTACTGTGGAATAAAAAACTCCGTGTGCACGTTAAATTGATCTAGATGGGAGAATCGAGGGAGATTCTCGTCGGATTAAGGAATCCGCTGGATTAACCTAAAATAGAACCCAGTATAAGATGAATTTTTGCCGGTATTCTGTTTTGTCTTCTGTACTTTGTTGAATGTTGTTTCCTGTTAAGTGTGCAGTTTTGTCTGTCTTTTAAAATTACATAGAACTAAAACACCATAAATATATGTTTTATGTTACACATGAGACTCCTTGAATGTTATCTTGAGTGAATGAGGATTGCAATATAAAATCCTGACTGTATTAGGGAGTCCAGTAGGCGTGGTCAACAGTCATGTGTGGACTGGAGACAAATCATAGGTTATTATAGTGGTATAAATCACCTAGGTACATGTCACCTGATCCCCATAGAGAATATTCTATGTTGTTTTGTTATGTGTTTTTCTTTTAATAACACAGAGTGACTGAACCCTCCTCGTTTAAAAAGTGGACAAAGTCAGATTAAGATCTTATAATGATCACTGAGGAGAGTCTGCGCCTGGGGTGCTCTGAATACCTGATATTAAGAACGGGAACGTCTCTGTATATAAAGAGGCGGTGTCATTGGACTTTATCTCAGCACTTCAGGAATAGGAGTACGAGGGAACTTTACTCTCTTGTCTTATGTCTCTGTGTATGTGTGTCTGTCCAATCCCTAACTGTGAAGATTGTTGTACGTTGTGTGTTTGTACTGTTACACTGGTCAGAAGTCCCTGTGAGCATATTTATCTCGTTCAGATCAGTGACCACATTTATCATCGTGACCCCATTCCTTGGGGACCGTTCACGTTTGTCACACTGTGTTGTCATACTAGGCCCTTACAGGCCTTCATTGGACGGAGATGGCAAGATATAGAGATACAAGCTGGTAAATATCTAGGACATAGTGTAATCAGTGAGGATTATTTAGATCTTGGATATTAGTAGCAGCAATTGAATTGTTGCTATTGGTTTTTTATCTTCTTGTTGACATATGAATTTCACTGATTTGTCAAACTTCTTATAAGTGGGTGAAAATCCATTGTGCTCCAGGGTTTATATTGTGTATAGTCCTCATCTTGTTTGTCTTTTTGTGTTTAAGAATTTTATGTAACATCATTATGGGACTTTATCCCATAGATATATATTTTAAGATCTTGTCCTCATTGTAAGGCAGGATTGTTATTGACCATTTCATCTGATGGCTGGAAAGTTATTAAGATTGTACCAAGAAGGTATCCCTGGAATGAGACTGGATATGGTCCTTTTTCATCGGGTACCCAGAGAGAACAGTCTTCAGATCAAATGTGCAATGTGTCCTTATTGGTAAATTATAGGCCTAACTCTTATAGATTATAACAAATAGAAAGTAAAAATTGTATATCGCTGACAATGTCTTTTTAGTCTTGGGAAAAAAAACTAGGAGAAGGCACCACCCAGAGGAAACAGTCCTGAGGTGGGGAGATAAGCTGTTAACATGAGGATTGTTGTGGAATGTGGTTGTGGTTTTGAGATAAGAAGGGGCCACTAGGAGACCCTGAATGTTTCCCCTGACAGATGGGTTGCATTTGATGATAAACTTAGTTTCATAAAATGTGAAAATTTGGTACAAGAAAGGTGTAATGAGAGGAAATATTTAATTTGGCTAAAGTAGAAATACATTTATAAAAAACACTGTATTTCCAGAAGTAAGTCTCCTTGTGGGAAGCCATGAGGTCACTTTTCTTGTTGATTCAGGAGCCACTAGAACCTTAGTCCATCCAGAAGAGATACCGACTATTGGACTGTCTGCGGCCTGCATAGTGGTAAAAGGAGCAAGTGGTAAGACACACAGAACCATTGTCTACGCCTGTGGAGACACCGGACCCTCGGCACAGGTAAAAGTGTAATTATACAAATTATATTATCAGCTGTGTGGGAGGGTTATGATGCAGCCCTGAGCCCGGGAATAATTCCTACTGCTGCAGGACTATAGGTGAAATCCATGGCTGAGACAATGGTGCTCCAGGGGTATGGAGAATCTAGATATTATTACAGTCTAGATCTAATAACTGCAGGACCATCCTCAGTTACTGAGTCCTTCATCAAGGAAGCAATAGATAAAGGTACACAAATGTAGATTTTCACACACCTGAAGAACTACACTGCTCCATGTACTACAGGTATTTCAGGGGTCCTGATGTAAAATATGAGAATTTTCATGCTCTAGATTGTTCTTTGCACACCATATACTGGAATTATAAAGGGAACTGTGTTGTCAGTTGTAAACTGTCAGAACAAATTAAATTGTTGTTTTTGCTTTTTAGAGGCACCGTGCTACATGTTTCCCTCTCCAAATGTAAAGGTAGATCATGGAAATTCCTTGGTGATTTTGTTAGTGTAAGGAAAGTAACAATGGGAGGATTTGGGTGATGGCTCATTTTACAATGCCAGACTGCAGGCATATTCACAAGTACTAAAGTGGAACACCATTTCTAAACCCAGTGTCCACCTGCAGCGAGGCGGGGGAACGAGTGAGAAATGCTGATTCTTTCCTTGGTATTAGAGGAAGAATTGACCACATACCCAGAATCGTTGTGGTCCTCATGACCTGCAGATGTGGGATTGATAATAGGGGTGATTATACCCTGTCCAGCTCACCTTGTAACACAGCCTTGTTTCCAGTAGGGAGGGCGCCCCCATCTGTAAACGAGGCTGTGATAACAAGAGCCCCCACAGTGCCAGACCCCCATACTCTGCTGAATGACTGGAGGCCGGAACATAAGGTCTTTACAGTGATGTCAGTAATGTCTTCTTCAGCATCCTGGTACATCCAGATAGCCAGGTTTGGTTTGTATTCACATATAAGGGGAGCAGGTATACATTCTCCCGGATCCCACAAGGGTACTGTGAATCACCTACTATTGTTTCCAGGTAAAATCGGCTAACCTAGGTCAATGTGAGTCACCAGAAGGTAGCCAGATGCTCTTATATGTGGATGACATGCTATTGGCATGTAAAAAAAAAAAAATTGGTAACAAAAGGGGTTATTTTTAAAGATGACCTATATGTATAAACTGCCCAGTGACCTCCTAAGATATGTCACAGTATTGAGCCATGGCATAAGCTATGTCTCAACAGGAGGGATGGTAGAGGTCATATCTTAGGTATTTATGACGTATGTCAGGGGTCCTCAAACTACGGCCCGCGGGCCACATGCGGCCCGCCAAGGACTTTTATCCGGCCCCCCGCCAGGCCGACATTGAACTTATGAACTGCACTGCAGTTCAATGCCGGCGGGCCCTGTAATCGCGGGCGGGACGAGGCGCCGAGGAAAGGCGTTACGCAGCCCTCCGTACGCAGCAGAGCACAGTGCACACAGACGGCCTGATTATCATCACGCCGCCTGCGCGGCCTGATGACGTCACGCCGCCTGTGTGCCTGTGCAGGAAGAAGACTGAGATGAGCGGGCGCCTCTTCAGAGCAGCGGGGGACATAGGTGAGTACTTTTTTTTTTTTTTTTAACGCCGGGTCCTATTGGGGTCATTTACCTGTCTAATGGGGACATGTGCTGCCTAATGGGGACCTGTGCTGCCTATTGGGGACATTTACCTGCCTAATGGGGACATTTACCTGCCTAATGGGGACCTGTGCTGCCTAATGGGGACATTTACCTGCCTATTGGGGACCTGTGCTGCCTAATGGGGACATTTACCTGCCTAATGGGGACATGTGCTGCCTAATGGGGACATTTACCTGCCAATTGGGGACCTGTGCTGCCTATTGGGGACCTGTGCTGCCTAATGGGGACATTTATCTGCCTAATGGGGACATTTACCTGCCTAATGGGGACCTGTGCTGCCTAATGGGGACATTTACCTGCCTATTGGGGACCTGTGCTGCCTAATGGAGACATTTACCTGCCTAATGGGGACATGTGCTGCCTAATGGGGACATTTACCTGCCAATTGGGGACCTGTGCTGCCTATTGGGGACCTGTGCTGCCTAATGGGGACATTTATCTGCCTAATGGGGACATTTACCTGCCTATTGGGGACCTGTGCTGCCTAATGGGGACATTTACCTGCCTATTGGGGACCTGTGCTGCCTAATGGGGACCTGTGCTGCCTAATGGGGTCATTTACCTGCCTATTGGGGACCTGTGCTGCCTAATGGGGACTTGTGCTGCCTAATGGGGACTTGTGCTGCCTATTGGGGACCTGTGCTGCCTATTGGGGACCTGTGCTGCCTAATGGGGACCTGTGCTGCCTAATGGGGTCATTTACCTGCCTATTGGGGACCTGTGCTGCCTAATGGGGACTTGTGCTGCCTAATGGGGACATTTACCTGCCTACTGGGGACCTGTGCTGCCTAATGGGGACTGTGCTGCCTATTGGGGACCTGTTCTGCCTAATAGGGACATTTTCCTGCCAATTGGGGACCTTTGCTGCCTATTGGGGACCTGTGCTGCCTAATGGGGACATTTACCTGCCTAATGGGGACCTGTGCTGCCTAATGGGGACATTTACCTGCCTATTGGGGACCTGTGCTGCCTAATGGGGACATTTACCTGCCTATTGGGGACCTGTGCTGCCTAATGGGGACATTTACCTGCCTATTGAGGACCTGTGCTGCCTAATGGGGACATTTACCTGCCTATTGGGGACCTGTGCTGCCTAATGGGGACCTGTGCTGCCTATTGGAGACATTTACCTGCCTATTGGGGACCTGTGCTGCCTAATGGGGACTTGTGCTGCCTAATGGGGACTTGTGCTGCCTATTGGGGACCTGTGCTGCCTATTGGGGACCTGTGCTGCCTAATGGGGACCTGTGCTGCCTAATGGGGTCATTTACCTGCCTATTGGGGACCTGTGCTGCCTAATGGGGACTTGTGCTGCCTAATGGGGACATTTACCTGCCTACTGGGGACCTGTGCTGCCTAATGGGGACTGTGCTGCCTATTGGGGACCTGTTCTGCCTAATAGGGACATTTTCCTGCCAATTGGGGACCTTTGCTGCCTATTGGGGACCTGTGCTGCCTAATGGGGACATTTACCTGCCTAATGGGGACCTGTGCTGCCTAATGGGGACATTTACCTGCCTATTGGGGACCTGTGCTGCCTAATGGGGACATTTACCTGCCTATTGGGGACCTGTGCTGCCTAATGGGGACATTTACCTGCCTATTGAGGACCTGTGCTGCCTAATGGGGACATTTACCTGCCTATTGGGGACCTGTGCTGCCTAATGGGGACCTGTGCTGCCTATTGGAGACATTTACCTGCCTATAGGGGACATTTACCTGCCTAATGGGGACATCTACCTGCCTATTGGGGACTTGTGCTGCCTAATGGGGACATTTACCTGCCTATTGGGGACATTTACCTGCCTAATTGGGGACCTGTGCTGCCTAATGGGGACCTGTGCTGCATATTGGGGACATTTACCTGCCTATTGGGGACCTGTGCTGCCTATTGGGGACCTGTGCTGCCTAATGGGGACCTGTGCTGCCTATTGGGGACATTTACCTGCCTATTGGGGACCTGTGCTGCCTATTGGGGACATTTACCTGCCTATTGGGGACCTTTGCTGCCTATTGGGGACATTTACCTGCCTATTGGGGACCTGTGCTGCATATTGGGGACATTTACCTGCCTATTGGGGACCTGTGCTGCCTAATGGGGACCTGTGCTGCCTAATGGGGACATTTACCTGCCTATTGGGGACCTATGCTGCCTATTGGGGACCTGTGCTGCCTATTGGGGACATTTACCTGCCTATTGGGGACCTGTGCTGCCTATTGGGGACATTTACCTGCCTATTGGGGACCTTTGCTGCCTATTGGGGACATTTACCTGCCTATTGGGGACCTGTGCTGCCTATTGGGGACATTTACCTGCCTATTGGGGACCTATGCTGCCTATTGGGGACATTTACCTGTCTATTGGGGACCTGTGCTGCCTATTGGGGACATTTACCTGCCTTTTAGGGACCAATGTTGCCTATTGGGGATTCTTGCACCACACCAGTCTGAGCCTGAGGTAAAAGTGGAGTTCCACCAATATGGGCACTGGTGAGGCTGCATTGATGTGCACTGATCAGGCTGCGCTGATGGGCACTGATCAGGCTGCATTGATGGGCACTGATCAGGCTGCATTGATGGGCACTGATCAGGCTGCGCTGATGGGCACTGATCAGGCTGCGCTGATGGGCACTGATCAGGCTGCGCTGATGGGCACTGATCAGGCTGCATTGATGGGCACTGATCAGGCTGCATTGATGGGCACTGATCAGGCTGCATTGATGGACACTGATCAGGCTGCATTGATGGGCAGTGCAGTCTGTATGTCTCTGTGTGGGCAGTTTTATTGCTGGTATATTGTTTTGGTAGCGCTGTATATATGTTGGTATTTTACTAATAGCAATTTTGAATCCCTAGGAAGCAATGATATCAAGAAAGAGAAAAAATTGACTCGAAGTGTAGGATATTCGAAGAACCCAAAAAATCGGTAAGTTTGATGATTTAACTTCATTTTTAATATAGTATTTGTTCCTATTTTTGTTTTATTACCTCTAAATAAGATATGTGCAGTGTGCACAGGAATTTATTCATAATTTTTTTTAAACTATATTCCGGCCCTCCAATGGTCCGAGGGACCGTGATCTGGCCCCCTGTTTAAAAAGTTTGAGGACCCCTGACGTATGGCTTTACTAACTATTAAAAATTTTTGTTTAATCTGCATTACTTGTGCAAAAATAATTCCTAAGGGAATCTGAGACCAGAGAGAGGACAATGTCCTCACCCTGAATACTTATTCCAACACATTTGTATGGATTTTATTGAACAAGTGTGAGGGAAAAAGTCCAGCCTTGTTATTATGCATGCTTTCAGCAGGTGGATTGAAGCTGTCCACCCTGATGCATTAATGGTACCGAAGGCCCTTCTAAAGGAAATCATACCCAGATTTGGGGTTCCAGAAAATATATAGTAAACTAAGTAATGTTATTATTACCTAAAACATTGTCAATTGAGTTGGGAAACCGCTGTGCCTGTCATCCTCAGTCAGCCAGACTGGTTGAAAGACACAGTGGGATCTTGAAAAATAGGTTGAAAAACACCATGCAGGAAACAGGAAAGATTGGTTGCACTGTCTCCTATTGGTTGTACTAAATATGTATGTCACACGGACATCGGTAGTGCTGACAGCCTTTGAAGTCATATACGGGAGATCTTTTCTGTTACCTCAGCTAAAACCCTTTAGAAAGATAGATGAGGAAGTTGATTGTACATTAGCAGAATATATGGCTAAGATGTTAACTCACAAAGAAGTTTCTACTCGTAGTTTTGTTCCAGGAAACCCACTAACAAAACCTGAGATCGTGAAACCTGCAGACTGGGTCCTTGTGAAGGTGATAAAGAAGAGACACCAGCACCATCCTAAGTGGGAAGGTCCTTACCAAGTCCTGTGGACTTCTCCTACTGCGGTCAAGATTCTTGGATCCATCTCTCATACTGTAAACTTGTCAGACAGGTAGGGACAGAATAGGATCTGACTTGCTTGTCAAAGTCCAGCTACAAAGGGAGGTTTTCCACAAGGGAAAGCTTGTCTCAAACTGGTGAAGTCTCCCATTCATCCCCCTACCCGGACAAGATGGTCAGATCTAGGATGTGTACATCAGGGTTAGTCACATGTATATTCTTTGTGACCATAGTGATGGGAGATTGGAGGGTAATAGACCCAGCAGGAGAGGAAAGTCCAGGGTGGTGGAATGGTTTCAGATTTAGGACTTTAAATCTTACTTTTGAAATCGGGCAGGAGGCCGCCATGTTAGTGGATTTCTGTCTGTTGTATAAATGATGCAGAGATGGGGAACAAGCTGTGAAACTAGCCGAGTCTGATAAGTATGTTTGTGTTATAAGCTCTAATAGCAGAGGGGATGTATGTGTGTGACTGGAGTAAAGCAGCATGGATAATTGTAGCCCGAGACTATAGGTATAAGCCTTATGGCTACATAGATTTAAAGCCTGATTCTCCATTAGGAAAAAGGAGATCCCCTTACACAAATATGAATAATTGTAATCAGCTACTGAGAACTGTAAAGAAACCCTAAGATGAGGGATCAAAGGTTATAGGAGCTGATATGTCAGGAACAGACCCAATAGGACGTTTCTACATAGAAGTTCAGAATAATAGCATGCATAGACCCAAGGAAGGTATGCCAGAGAGAATCCATAACAAAGTCGATAGGGTTCATAGTTAGATTGTCTAACCTAACTTATGAAGATAAAGTAGCTGTAGAGAGAGGCTGTGAGAAGAATGAATGGTTAGAATGGCTTAAATACATTGCAGAAAGGTTTAAAAAATTAAGTTGTATAGTAAAACTTATGTCCCCTCAGAAAGGGAAGGGAAATGTAAAACATTATCATTTTTATATCCTCCACTAGAGAATCCGGATATCCCACCACAGGTGATTGCTAATCGTGGTAACTATGCTTGTTTTAGTCTTCCAGGGCATGGGCACGACTTCGGAGAGCTCCAAGGCGACTCTTGTAGAGAACGGATCATTGTATCCCACAGGGCCAAGTACTCAGCCATATGGTCAGACCACACTACCCTGAGAGCAGATGTATGGTGGTTATGCGGTGATAAAAGCATAAGAGCCAGACTACCACATGGTTCCCGAGGGGATCGTGCGGTGGTCCAGCCAATTATGCCGTTCCACCTGTTGTCAACAGGGATATGGCCAAAGGTACGTAGTGGAAGAGACAGAAGCGTGAAACTCTGCAAGGATCCTTCCATTCTAGTATCTACAAAGATGACATTGGAGTTCCCAGGGGAGTGACCACCGAGTACAAGGCTAGGAACCAGGTAGCAGCCGGGTGGGAATCCATAATTTGGTGGGTGACTATAAAAAATGAATGTAGATTGGATAAACTACTTATACTATAACCAACAGAGATTTGTTAATTATACTCGAGATGCAGTTAAAGAGATAGCTGAGCAATTAGGACCAACTCCTCTCATGGCTTGGTAGAATAGGATGGCATTAGACAAGTTCTTAGCAGAAAAGGGAGGTGTATATAAAATGTTTGGAGGATTTTGTTGCACCCTTTATCCTTAATACAGATCCTGATTGAAGTATCTCCAAAGCTTTTGATGGACTGACTGCCCTGTCTAATGAATTAGCAGAGAACTCTGGATATGACGACATATTCCTGGACTGAAGGATGGTTTGGGAAATGGTCCGGATTATTCACTTCTGCATGGACATCTCTTACCATCGTGGCCGGAGTGCTGATTGTTTGTGGATGCTGCGCTATTCTATGCATTAGAGGACTTGTTCAAAGACTGATTGACTCTGCCATAACAAAACTATGCATCAAGGAATGGAGAACTTGGAATACAACGAAAGAATGAAAATTTTTGGACTTAATAATAAATATACTGAGCATATTACTTTCCCTCTAGATTATAAGAAGATCTTCTGTGAAATCTGACAAAAAGAAATCTGTCCCCAATATGTACATATAGATGATTTTATTACAAGATGAGGGAATGTTATAATAATTGTAATAAAGTCCTTTCTTTTGTGTGCATGGGTGTATGTGTGTGTATATATATATACACTCACTGGCCACTTTATTAGGTACACCATGCTAGTAAGGGGTTGGACCCCCTTTTGCCTTCAGAACTGCCTCAATTCTTCGTGGCAGAGATTCAACAAGGTGCTGGAAGCATTCCTCAGAGATTTTGGACCATATTGACATGATGGCATCACACAGTTGGCGCAGATTTGTCGGCTGCACATCCCTGATGCGAATCTCCCGTTCCACCACATCCCAAAGATGCTCTATTGGATTGAGATCTGGTGACTGAGGAGGCCATTTGAGTACAGTAAACTCATTGTCATGTTCAAGAAACCAATCTGAGATGATTCGAGCTTTATGACATGGCGCATTATCCTGCTGAAAGTAGCCATCAGATGTTGGGTACATTGTGGTCATAAAGGGATGGACATGGTCAGCAACAATACTCAGGTAGGCTGTGGCGTTGCAACGATGCTCAATTGGTACCAAGGGGCCCAAAGAGTGCCCAGAAAAAATTCCCCACACCATGACACCACCACCACCAGCCTGAACCGTTGATACAAGGCAGGATGGATCCATGCTTTCATGTTGTTTACGCCAAATTCTGACCCTACCATCCGAATGTCGCAGCAGAAATCGAGACTCATCAGACCAGGCAACGTTTTTCCAATCTTCTACTGTCCAATTTCGATGAGCTTGTGCAAATTGTAGCCTCAGTTTCCTGTTCTTAGCTGAGAGGAGTGGTACCCAGTGTGGTCTTCTGCTGCTGTAGCCCATCTGCCTCAAAGTTCGACGCACTGTGCGTTCAGAGATGCTCTTCTGCCTACCTTGGTTGTAACGGGTGGCAATTTGAGTCACTGTTGCCTTTCTATCAGCTCGAACCAGTCTGCCCATTCTCCTCTGACCTCTGGCATCAACATGGCATTTCCGGCCACAGAACTGCCGCTCACTGGATTTTTTTTCTTTTTCGGACCATTCTCTGTAAACCCTAGAGATGGTTGTGCGTGAAAATCCCAGTAGATCAGCAGTTTCTGAAATTCTCAGACCAGCCCTTCTGGCACCAACAATCATGCCACGTTCAAAGGCACTCAAATCACCTTTCTTCCCCATACTGATGCTCGGTTTGAACTGCAGGAGATTGTCTTGACCATGTCTACATGCCTAAATGCACTGAGTTGCCGCCATGTGATTGGCTGATTAGAAATTAAGTCTTAACACACAGTTGGACAGGTGTACCTAATAAAGTGGCCAGTGAGTGTATATATATATACCCATGCGTGTATGTATATATGAGTGTGTATGTATATATATATATATATATATGTATGTATATACTGTATGTATCTATGCACATGACTGCATATATGCCATTTATTTTTGCTTAAGACTTTGAAACTCTTTTCATCTGATGTAATACATGGGTGTTACCTTTGGGTGTTACTTTTTGTGAACGTTAGCTGGCTTTCCTTGCCTTGCGTGACTTCTCTGGTAACTGTAGATAAGAATTTCTAACAAGCTAAGCATATTCCATGTACTCTTTTCTGCAAACGCAATGTTTCAACACCCTATCGGCTTTGCTATTTAAACTCTTAAGAATATGTATTGAGTTAGAGGACGGCCCACACCTGGTGTGGCTGTCATTCTCTCTCCAAGCCGGCATGTCCAATAAAGAAGCATCTTACTTATTCAGGTCTGGATGATTTCTAATTGGAAGACTGAAACTCCCTTGACATAACATTTTTAAAATATTTGCATAATTATATGAAAAAGTACAGGAACAACAAAGGTGACAGATTGACTCCATCAAAACTCTATCTTGCTGCATGGCAAGTGACCTGACATGCATCCACAATCACAAAGGTCATAGACCTGCATAAAAAGCTAACGCCCAGTGCGCATTAGTGTGAACTCACTTCCAAATGCTACCACCTGGGGAATGCAAGCAGGAAAGACCAGTATTCATAACCCTCTATATACACCCCTACCATCACTGCCGGGTTACCAACCCTAAATGTACCATGAGGGAAATAAACTGAGGGAGAATGCACCCAACCTAATAGATGTCAATCATATTAAGCCGCGAAGACCACATTACCTGGATCCCTGCAGCGTATGAAGATGAGCACGGAGTCCTGTCACCCAGCCCCGATGCGCAAATTTCGCCCTGCTTCCTCGGGGGGCGTGTCTAGACAAAGGGTGTGCGTCACTTAAATACGGGCCCTGGCCAATGTATAAACGCTACTGATTAACAATCCATGTGTGGATTCATGGCGCATGCGCCAACGGAGCCCTGCTCCAATCAAATAGAGGCATCCCAGGCACGGTCACACTGGCTAAACCCCACCCCCCCCACGAGTGACGCGGTATGGATGTGGAGCCAGTCACTTAGACCAATGTCTGCATGCCTCGGGCGCGCACAAGTCCGCGCATGCACGCTACCACACTTGAAAGAGCAAAGGGAAAAGGGCAGTGACTGTCTAGTTATTTCACGCGTGTATACGCGCATGCATCCCATCGCTCAAAGGGCAGATAGAAAAGGGATTAGAAAGGAGAATAAAATACCAAGTATTATATATCGCGAAAATCGCATATAAATACCGATACCCTTAAAAAAGGACCGCAATGCCACCACAGCCCCAATTAATCATCCATGTGCAAATTAGCAAATATACATGCATGGTCATTATACCAATGGTAGTATTCTATCATGTAAACACAACAAAAACAGTGATTCCTCTAAAACCCCAAAATCCCCCATATACCCCCCTACCAAAATCCCAACAGCAAGTATAATAAACCCTGGGGGATTACAAACATTCCTACCATCAAAGAGCTAGAAAGAAGGGGGAGGGGGGGAAGGGCAGGCGAGATGGAGCAAAATGTCCAGTACATTGTCACTATGACTTGAAGATCCCATGTTGCACTGGATATTCCAAATTTCCTTTTTCCAACCCGATTCTAGTCATGCCCAAGAACTGGCGATATCAGCGTGTCAGCGAGAAAGACTTTTTCCAAACTTCCTTCCTCCAGCCTGATTCCAGTCAAACCCAAGAACTGTCGATGTTAGCATGCAGACAAAAAAGATTTTTTTCCTCTCCGTGACAGCTTCACGATATGTTCGATAGCCATGTAGCGAACTCCACCGGACCCATATCAGAAATATGCAAAATAAGAAAACAACAATAAGAAATAAGATAAAATTAAGAACACCCACCTAAAAAGTCAAGAATTAATCAATAAAAGGCTTCTAAACTAGAAACTACACAGAAACAAACTTCTATAGAAAAGCCCCAAAACCGGCATTTTCATTTAGACCCAAAGGACTGAGTGTACCCAGCCTATAGATCCATCTGCATTCAAGTTTGCCCAATTCCTTATTAATATCACCCCCCCTCGAACTCAAAGAAATCATGTCAATGCCCCTGATCTTCAACCCATGAGACTTACAAGCGTGATATTTTTTAAAATGTCTTGGGAGCGTTTTTAACGTTGTATCGTCCCTAATCGATTTAGGCTTTTCGATATCCAGACAATGTTCTCTAGTACGAATTTTAAGTTCATGAGAAGTCAAACCTATATATATCTTCTTACATGGATATGAGGCATGATATATGACTCCTTTGGAGGAGCAAGTAATGTATCTTTGGATCTCAAACTCCTGTGAGCCATCATGGTTCACAAAAGTGTTAGTTCACACTAAATTGGCACAAGCTTTACACAGGCCACACGGAAAAAAACCCATGCTCTCACTCATGGATTTTCTCCTTTCTGCCTCAAAATGGCTATGCACCAAACAATCCCTCAAAGTTTGTGCCTGTTTGGCCACCAAAGATGGAAATGGGTCAAGCACTTTTCCCAAAATTGGGTCTGTGAGTAAAACACTCCAATGTCTTTTCAGAACTTCCCTAAATTCGTTCCATTGATTGTGGAACGGGGTTATAAACCTCACCTTGTTAACACCCTGATACCCCTTGCCTGTCTGACATAATAAAACATCTCTTGGAGTCTTCTTAGCTCTGTTATACCACTTGCGGATACTTCTGTGACTATAGTCACGTTCCTCAAAACGATGGCCCAATTCCTTAGATTGTTGTTGTGAGTTCATTCTCACCAGTTGTGAGTTCCCCTTCTGGACTCCCTCTGGTTGTGACGGGAGGTGGTGCGGCTGGTTTGATCGGTGGAGATCTGCCACCTGAGAATGAGGATGATAATTGGATCTCAGGATTCTCAGATTGGATTTAAGACAGCCGACGCCCTATTCAGTTGCTGGTGATTCCTTCTGGCTTGTCAGTTCTTGGTTTTCAGCTCTGTTCCAGTCATCTAAAGCTAAGTTTTTCTGCTAATGTTCACACTTGATTTTGTTGGTCTATTCAGTTTTTTGTGTGGTCTGCCAGCCCTGGCTGGGGGCTGAGCTGAATTTCCACACTTATTTATCAGTATTTTGCCAATTGGCTTTTTGTCCCTTACTGGTTCGGTCTCTTTTTGCTCTGTCTCAGAGTGTTCCGGAGTGCTGATGTGGTGGGAGGGGTCTAGTGACTTCAGGGTTAATTTTGCTATCAGAGGTGTTGGACATTATTTTTGTAGGGTTTTTTGCAGGTTGCAGACAGTGACTTGCCTTTCCTATCCTGTCTGGTTGGTTTGGGCCCCATCATTTACTCAGCCTATTTTCCTGCCTGTGTTTGTGCCTTCATCTTGTTTCACCATCAATACATGTGTGGGGGCTATCTATTCCTTTGGGGTCTGCTCTTGGGCAGTTAGTTTTCCCTTTTCTTGCTTTAGGCTTATGTAGTCCTCCGGCCGTGACGAGGCGTCTACGAACATAGTAGGCACGCTCCACGGCTACTGCTAGTTGTGTGGTAAGATCAGGGATCTGCAATCTGCATAGTTACCAACTTCTCTGGTTTTCTGTGGCTTAGCTTGTTTTGTTCTTTTTCTCCTCAATGACCCATTCATAACAGAATCACCAGCCATACCGCAGATTCTAGGGTACTCAAAAGCAGGAAAGAATTGAAAAAAAAAAAAAAAGGTGTCAGAATTTTTTTTTTTTTTATAAGTATATTTTTTCCTCTTTGTCTCTGGGGCAGTAGGAGGATTTTTTTTTTTTAAATGGAGATTAAGCAGTTGTCTGATCGTGTGGAGCAGCTCACTGCTGAAGTGCGGGGAATTTCCGCCTATCTCGCTCATTCACATGCTGCTGAACCAAGGATCCCTACTCCTGATGTGTTTTTTTGATGATCAGTCTAAATTTTTGAATTTCAAGAATAATTGTAAATTATTTCTTGCCTTGAAGCCTAATTCATCGGGGAGCTCTGCGCGGCAGGTTAAAATTGTCATCTGTTTGCTGCACGGCGATCCCCAGGATTGGGCATTTTCTTTGACACCTGAAGATCCTATTCTGACTAATGTGGATGCATTTTTTCAAGCCTTGGGGTTGTTGTATGATGAACCAAATGCTATTGATCAAGCTGAGAAAGCCCTATTGCATTGAACCAGGGTCAGGATTCTGCAGAGTTATACTGTCAAAAATTCCGAAAGTGGGCGGTCCTTACTACCTGGAATGATGGTGCCTTGGCAGCTCTCTTTCGGAAGGGTCTGTCAGAAACCGTAAAAGATACTATGGTGGGATTTACTGTTCCCTCTGGTCTTGATGATTCTATGTCATTAGCCATTCAAATTGATCGGCGTTTACGTGAACGCAAAACTACACAAGAGGAATTGCCACCTTTTGGACAAATGTCTGAACCTATGCAATGTGATAGAGTTTTATCTAGGGCGCAACGTCAGGAGTTTAGAAGGCGTAATAAGCTGTGTTTTTTCTGTGGAGACGTCTCTCATATTCTTTCTGTCTGCCCAAAACGAGAGAAACGTTTTGCACACACATTTGCTGTGGGCAGTATACAACGTAAGTTTCTTTTGGCAATTACACTGATCTGCTCCTTATCCACTTTTTCCACGAAGGCTTTTGTGGATTCAGGAGCAGCGTTGAATCTGATGGATTTGGACTTTGCTAAACGTTGTGGTTTTTCCATGACGCCTCTGCAGACGCCTATTACTTTGAGGGGTATTGATGCTACTCCTTTGGCGGAGAATAAACCTCAGTTTTGGACCCAGGTGACGATGCGGGCTGCCCCAGACCACCAAGAAAATTGTAAATTTTTGGTGCTGCATAATTTGCATGATACTATTGTTCTGCGTTTTCCTTGGTTGCAAACTCATAATCCAGTTTTGGATTGGAAATCTGGTTCGGTGGTGAGTTGGGGTTGTCAGTGTGTTCTTAGGGACGATCCTGTTTTCTCCACCTCTTCTCAGTCTCATGATATTCCTGATTATCTAGCCGATTTTTCTGATGTATTTAGGGAGAGCAAGTCTGCGTCTTTGCCTCCTCATAGGAGTTATGACTGTGCAACTGAGTTGATGCATGGGTGTAAATTTCCCAAGGGTCGGCTTTTCAACTTATCTGTACCCGAATATGATGCTATGCGATCCTATATTAAGGAGTCATTGGAGAAGGTTCATATTAGACCATCCTCATCACCTTTTGGTGCTGGGTTTTTTTTTGTGGCCAAGAAAGATGGTTCATTAAGACCGTGTATTGATTATTGTTCCCTTAACAAGATGATGGTTAAATATCAGTGCCCGTTACCTCTGATGTCTGATTTATTCTCCAGAGTTAAGAGTGCCTGCTGGTTTACTAAGCTTGACCTCAGGGGGGCGTATAATCTTATTCGCATCAAGCACGGGGATGAATGGAAGATGGCGTTTAATACTCTGGAGGGACATTTTAAGTACCTGGTGATGCCTTTTGGGCTCACTAATGCCCCTTCTGTCTTCCAGTCCTTTATGAATGATATTTTCCGTGACTTTGTGGATAAGTTTTTAATCATCTATTTGGATGATATTTTGATCTTTTCTAGTGATTGGGATTCTCATGTGGAACACGTCCGGACTGTGTTCCGGAATTTGAGAGAGAATTCCATGTTTGTTAAGGGATCGAAATGCCTCTTTGGTGTACAGAGGATTTCATTTTTGGGATTTATCTTATCTCCATCGACTATTGAAATGGAACCGGCCAAGGTACAGGCCATTTTTGATTGGGTTCAGCCTACTTGTTTGAAGGCCCTCCAGAAGTTTTTGGGTTTTGCTAATTTCTATCGTAAATTTATAGGTAATTTTTCTGGTATTGTCAAACCACTGACTGATCTGACCAAGAAGGGCGCTGATGTGCTGAATTGGTCTCCTCAGGCTATCTCAGCATTTCAGGAGCTTAAGCAGAGATTTACTTCAGCTCCAGTTTTACGGCACCTGATGTCTCACTTCCATTTCAGGTGGAGGTAGATGCTTCTGAGATTGGTGCAGGATCTGTTTTGTCCCAAAAAGACCTTGTGACTTCTAAGATGAATCCCTGTGCCTTCTTTTCTCGAAAGTTCTCCCCATCTGAATGCAACTATGACATGGGGAATCGGGAATTGTTGGCCATGAAGTGGACATTTGAGGAGTGGAGACATTGGTTGGAGGGAGCTAGACATCAAGTTGTGGTCCTCACCGATCACAAGAATTTTATTTATCTGGAGTCGGCCAAACGCTTGAATCCTAGACAGGCTAGATGGGCCTTGTTTTTCACTCGTTTCAATTTTGTGGTCTCTTTTCTTCCGGACACTAAGAATGTTAAGGCAGACGCCCTTTCTAGGAGTTTTTTTGCCGATTCTCTTAGTGTGACCGAGCCTACTACCATCCTAGGAGAGGGGGTAGTTCTTTCTGCCATTTCGCCCGATTTGAGACGCGCCATGGAGGAATTTCAGGAGGATAAACCTGAGCGTTGCCCTATGGGAAAATTGTATGTTCCTGACCAGTGGAGCAAGAGAGTGATGTCTGAAATTCATTGCTCCGCATTGGCTGGTCATCCAGGTATTTTTGGTACCAGAGATTTGGTGAGTCGGTCCTTTTGGTGGCCTGCCTTATCTCGTGACGTCAAGAATTTTGTACAGTCCTGTGGGACTTGTTCTCGGTCTAAACCCTGTTCTTGTTCTAGTGGGTTGCTGATGCTCTTGCCGGTGCCCAAGAGGCCATGGACCCATATCTCAATGGATTTTATTTCTGATCTTCCTGTCTCTCAGAGAATGACTGTTATCTGGGTGATTTGTGATAGATTTTTGAAGATGGTGCATCTTGTAACACTCCCAAAGTTGCCATCTTCTGCTGAGTTGGTGCCCTTGTTTTTACAACAGGTGGTTCGGTTACATGGGATTCCTGAGAACATTGTGTCCGACAGAGGAGTCCAGTTTGTTTCCAGATTCTGGAAAGCCTTTTGTTCCAATCTGGGAATTCATTTATCCTTCTCCTCCGCGTTTCATCCCCAGACCAATGGACAGACTGAGAGAACAAACCAGACCTTGGAGTCTTATTTGAGATGTTTTATATCTGCTGATCAGGATGATTGGGTCTCATTTTTGCCCTTGGCCGAATTCGCGCTGAACAATAGAGCTAGTTCTGCCACTTTGATGTCACCCTTTTCTGTAATTTTGGGTTTCATCCTCGGTTCTCTTCAGGGCAAGTGGAATCTTCGTCCTGCCCAGGTGTGGACACTGTGGTTAAGAGAATGCAGCAGATATGGGACTAAGTGGTGGATAAGTTGTCACTCTCTCAGGAAAAGACCCAGCGATTTTCCAACCGGCATAGGACCATTAGTCCCCGGTTTAAAGTGGGTGATATGGTTTGGTTGTCGTCTAAGAATATTCCTATGAAGGTTGCATCTCCTAATTTTAAGCCAAGATTTATTGGTTCTTATAAGATTTTGGAAATTCTTAATCCTGTTTCATTTCGATTGGCTCTTCCAGTTATGTTCAAGATCCATAATGTATTTCACAAATCTCTGTTGCAAAGAGAAGGCTGGTAGTGCAATAAGAGACTGCGCTGCTGTGGTAGAATTCAAGATATCTTTATTGCCAACGCGTTTCCTGAGCCAGTCCCAGCTCACTTCATCAGGGCATGTTTACAGAAGATCATTGCAGGGGTATATATACATAAAAAAAAGGGGAGGCGCCAAGAATAGTGGGGTGACACGTCAGCATGGATACATATACATGAATCATACAAAACAATAAAACTTTATTACAACCATGTTAAAAACGATATTTAAAATGCCATAAAAAGAGTGTTGGTATAAAAAACGTGATTAAAAAATAAAAAGACACGGGGGGGAACACGAGGTAAAAGATTAAAAATGGCTCTCGAGTTCTGGGGTGGATTAGAACTTGCCTCAGAGGATATAACTCATGGTATTAGTCCACTATGCTACATATGAAGCTGGAAAATAAGAAGAAAATGGTTAAAATCATGTATAAATAGCTAAAAGTAGTCTCAAATATCTTTTTTCTAGGTGGAGAAAAGAGAACAACAACAAGAAGAAACTCTGGAATAGGTAATATAAAAATGGTTAGAAATTGAGTGTTGAGACTTAATAAAAAAAAAAAAAATAAAAAAAAAAAATTTTTTTTGAAGAATAATTGATGAAAATAAATACCTAATGTCTAAGACCATAAATAATATGAAAAAAAATAAAATACATTTTTTTGAAGAATAATTAATGAAAATAAATACCTAATGTCTAAGACCATAAATAAAATGAAAAAAGAAAAAAAGTGATTGTACATTATATTTTTGTTGTGGCGTTGAATAGGAAAAACGAGTGAAGAATGAAGAATAACATTACCGCTAATTGACCATACGGTGGCGCCACTGATAATAAAAAGGCATAAAATCACTGAAAATGTGAAGAAAACAAGAATAGAAGATGTGACCTGTATGGAACCACTGTGGTAGTGAACAGTGAAGGTCCGGCAAGAAAATTAAATAGTAGAAATCTGAATTAAATATGGTCATAGGTAAAAATATAAAAAAAAATTTTTTTCTTTAACCCCTTTCTGCCATTAGACGTACTATCCCGTCCAAGTGCCCTGGGACTTAATTCTCAAGGATGGGATAGTACGTCTAATGCGATCAGTGGCGCCCACGTGGTGAGCGCCGCTGATCGCGGTCGGGTGTCAACTGATTATCACAGCTGACACCCGCACAATGTGTCAGGGGCGGTCACGGACCGCCCCCGACACGTTAACCCCTTGTACACCGCGATCAAACACAATCGCGGTGTACTGGGAGTTAAAGGGATGCTTCGGCAGGGAGGGGGCTCCCTCCGTGCTTCCCTGAGCCCCCCACGGCAGCGCAGTGTGCAGCGCTGCTGCGGGGGACTCTTTCCCTACAGGCCCCCGGAACCAAGATGGCGACGGGGGCCTGTAGGGAGCTGACTTCCTCACTGCCTGCAAAGCGCAGGCATGAGGAAGTCTGCAGAACTGCCTGTGACAGATTGCTGATCTGTCACAGTGATCTGTGATGTGACAGATCAGCGATCTGTCACAGGACAGTGATGTCCCACCTGGGACTATGTAAAAAAATAAAAAAAAAGTGTAAAAATAATTTTTAAAAAATCGCTAAATAAATTAGTAAAAAAAAAAAAAAATATTCCCCAATAAATTCATTTTTTGAAAATAAAAAAAAACAATAAAAGTACACATATTTGGTATCGCCGCGTCCGTAGCGACCCGCCCTATAAAACTGTCCCATTAGTTAACCCCTTTAGCGAACCCCTTAAAAAATAAAAATAAAAAACGAAGCAAAAAATAATGATTTATTATCATACCACCGAACAAAAAGTGCAATAACGCGCGATCAAAAAGACGCATATAAATATCCATGGTACCGCTGAAAACGTCATCTTGTCCTGCAAAAAACGAGCCACCATACAGCATCATCCGCAAAAAAATAAAAAAGTTATAGCTGGCAGAATAAAGCGATGCAAAAATAATTATTTTTTATATAAAATTGTTTTCATTGCAAAAAACCGACAAAACATAAAAAAACGACCTAAATGAGGTATCGCTGTAACCGTACCGACGCGAAGAATATAAGCGCTTTATCAATTTTACCGCACGCAAAACGGTGTAAACGCACCCCGCCAAAAGAAATTCATGAAACGCTGGTTTTTGTTCATTCTGCGTCCCAAAAATCGGAATAAAAAGCAATCAAAAAATTTCACGTGCCCAAAAATGGTACCGATAAAAACGACAACTCGTCCCGCAAAGAATAAGACCTCACATGAATCGGTGGGTCAAAATACAGAAAAATTATAGCTCTCAATATGTGGTGATGCAAAAACTATTTTTACAATAAAAAGCGTCTTTTAGCGTGCGACAGCCGCCAAACATAAAAACCGCCATAAATAGTAAATCAAACCCCCCGTTATCACCCCCTTAGTTAGGGAAAAATAATAAAATTAAAAAAAAGTATTTATTTCCATTTTCCCGTTAGGGTTAGGGTTAGGGCTAGGGTTAGGGCTAGGGTTAGGGTTAGGGCTCAGATTAGGGTTAGGGGTGTGTTGGGGTTAGGGTTGGAGTTATAATTGGGGGGTTTCCACTGTTTGGGCACATCAGGTGCTCTCCAAATGCAACATGGTGTCTGATCTCAATTCCAGCCAATTCTGCGTTGAAAAAGTCAAATGGTGCTCCTTCCCTTCCAAGCTCTGCCATGCGCCCAAACAGTGTTTTACCCCCACATATAGGGTATCAGCATACTCAGGACAAAATGCAAAACAACTTTTGGGGACCAATTTCTCCTGTTACCCTTAGGAAAATAAAAAATTGGGGGCAAAAATATCATTTTTGTGGAAAAAAATGATTTTTTTATTTTCACGCCCAAGCGTTATAAACTTCTGTAAAGCACTTGGGGGTTCAAAGTGCTCACTACACATCTAGATAAGTTCCGTGGGGGGTCTAGTTTCCAAAATGGGGTCACTTGTGGGGAGTTTCAATAGTTTAGGTACATCAGGGGCTCTCCAAACGCACATGACACCCGCAGACCAATCCATCAAAGTCTGCATTCCAAAACGTCACTACTTCCCTTCCGAGCCCCGACGTGTGCCCATACAGTAGTTTTCTCCCACATATGAGGTATCAGCGTACTCAGGACAAATTGGACAACAACTTTTGGGGTCCAATTTCTCCTGTTACCCTTGGGAAAATAAAAAAATTGGAGACTAATTGATCATGTATGTGGAAAAAATACGATTTTTTTATTTTCATGCCTGGGCATTATATACTTCTGTGAAGCCCTTGGGGGTTCAAAGTTCTCACCACACATCTAGATAAGTTCCGTGGGGGGGTCTAGTTTCCAAAATGGGGTCACTTGTGGGGAGTTTCAATAGTTTAGGTACATCAGGGGCTCTCCAAACGCACATGACACCCGCAGACCAATCCATCAAAGTCTGCATTCCAAAACGTCACTACTTCCCTTCCGAGCCCCGACGTGTGCCCATACAGTAGTTTTCTCCCACATATGAGGTATCAGCGTACTCAGGACAAATTGGACAACAACTTTTGGGGTCCAATTTCTCCTGTTACCCTTGGGAAAATAAAAAAAATGGGTACTAAAAGATGATGTTTGTGGAAAAAATACGATATTTTTATTTTCACGCCCGGTCGTTATAAACTTCTGTGAAGCACTGGGAGGTTCAAAGTGCTCACCACACATCTAGATAAGTTCCTTAGGGGTTCTCGTTTCCAAAATGGGGTCACTTGTGGGGGGTTTCCACTGTTTAGGTACATTATGGGCTCTCCAAAGGCAACATGACACCCGCAGACCATTCCATCAAAGTCTGCATTCCAAAACGTCACTACTTCCCTTCCGAGCCCCGACGTGTGTCCATACAGTAGTTTTCTCCCACATATGAGGTATCAGCGTACTCAGGACAAATTGGACAACAACTTTTGCGGTCCAATTTCTCCTTGTACCCTTGGGAAAATGAAAAAAATTGTTTGTGGAAAAAATACGATTTTTGTATTTTCACGCACGGGCGTTATAAACTTCTGTGAAGCACTGGGGGGTTCAAAGTGCTCACCACACATCTAGATAAGTTCCTTGGGGGGTCTAATTTCCAAAATGGTGTCATTTATGGGGGGTTTCTACTGTTTTGGTACATCAGGGGCTTTCCAAACGCGACATGGTGTCCGATCTCAATTCCAGCCAAAAACATCAAATGGCGCTGCTTCCCTTCCGAGCTCTGCCATGCGCCCAAATAGTGGTTTACCCCCACATGTCGGGTATCAGCGCACTCAGGACAAATTTCACAATAACTTTTAGGGACCTATTACCCTTGGAAAAATAAAAATTGGGGGTGAAAAGATCATTTTTGTGGAAAAAATATGATTTTTTAATTGTACCGCTGTACTTTATAAACTTCTGTGAAGCCCTTGTGGGTTCAAAGTTCTCACCACATATCTAGATAAGTTCCTTGGGGGGTCTAGTTTCCAAAATGCGGTCACTTGGGGGGGTTTCCACTGTTTAGGTACATCAGGGGCTCTCCAAACACGACATGGCGTCCGATCTGAATTCCAGCCAATTTTGCATTCAAAAAAGTCAAATGGCGCTCTTTCCCTGCTGAGGTCTGCCATGCGCCGAAACAGTGGTTCCCCCCCACATATCAGGTATCGGCGTACTCAGGACAAATTGCACAATAACTTTTGCAGTCCAATTTCTCCTGTTACCCTTGGTAAATTAAAAAAAATTGAACCTGAATATTTTTTTAGTGAAAAAAAGTTAAATGTTCATTTTTTTTAAATATTCAAAAAATTCCTGTGACGCACCTAAAGGGTTAATAAACTTCTAGAATGTGGTTTTGAGCACCTTAAGGGGTGCACTTTTGGGTATTTTCTATCACATAGACCCCTCAAAGTGGCTTCAAATGTGATGTGGTCCGTAAAAATAAAATGGTGTTGCAAAAATGAGAAATCGCTGGTCAACTTTTAACCCTTATAACTTCCTAACAAAAAAAAATTTTGGCTTCAAAATTGTGCTGATGTAAAGTAAACATGTGGGAAATGTTACTTATTCAGTTTTTTGTGTGCTATATCTCTGTGATTTAAGGGCATAAAAATTCAAAGTTGGAAAATTGCGAAATTTTTGCCAAATTTCCGTTTTTTTCACAAATAAACGCAAGTTATTTGAATGAAATTTTACCACTAACATGAAGCACAATATGTCACGAGAAAACAGTGTCAGAATCACCGGTATCCATGGAAGCGTTTCAGAGTTATTACCTCATAAAGGGACAGTGGTCAGAATTGTAAAAATTGGCCTGGTCATTAACGTGCAAACCACCCTTGGGGCTTAAGGGGTTAAAAAATGAAGATAATGATGAAAAGGAAATGAAAGGATAAGATATTAAAACACAGGGTCAAAATAAAGTCGATAAAAAACATCATTGATGATATTAAGACCATTGGGCTCAATAGATTTGCGTTTGTAGATCCAAAAAACTTCCTTTGTGCATAGTGATTGAAACCTATTGGGGATGTGGTCTGGTATGTGATCAATGGGATAAATGGTGGCTTTACTGAAATCTCTGGAGTGTGTGGTGTCAAAATGTCGTGAAAGTCCATGTTTTTGGAAGCCAACTTTGATATTGTGACGGTGTGAATTCATGAGACAATGTAGTGCTTGTGTAGTGCGACCTACATACAATCTGGGACAAGGACAGGAAATGACAAATATAACATGAGAGGAATGACAAGTGAGGTGGAATTTGAGGGGAAATTTTTCAAGTGTAATGGGGTGGACAAACACAGACGTGCAGTGTGAAATGGTATGACAGCAAACACAATTAGGACGGTGACACCTATAAATCCCTGGTGATGAAATGGTATGGGTAGTAGGCTTCTGCGGTAGAAGTCTACTTGGAGCCAGAATATTCTTTAATGACCTGGCCTTTCGGAAGGTGATAGCAGGTTTGTCTGGAAGGACCCCATTACGTATGGGGTCCTTCTTAATGATGGGCCATAAATTATTTAGAACATCTCTTATCCTGTTCTGTTGTGAACTAAATGTTGTAATAAAATTTGTTCTATAGAGTTCAGCACCATCTTTCTTTTGTTTAGTCAGAGATTTGCTGAGGAGAATATTCTGGTTAAAATTTTTAAAAACATTATCACATGTAGAGCTAATGAGTTTTTTGTGATACCTCTGAGCAAGGAACCTTTCCCTCAAGGACCTCGGATTGTGTGTTAAAATCCTCATCATTAGTGTCATTACTGCAGTTCTTTCTTATCCTTTGAAACTGATTGTGAGGAATATTAAAAAGCCATTTTTTGTAGTGTCCACTCTTAAAATGTACATAACTATTAAAGTCCACTTCTTTAAAAAACGTTTTACTGCAAATCTTGGAATCCCTGATGAAAAATGTGATGTCTAAAAAATCCATGGACTGATTATTAACATGTGGGGTAAAAGTCAAGCCGCATGGATTATTCTGGATGGAACAAATAAGAACACCCACATCTAAAACGTCATTGTCCCAGATTAAGAACAGGTCATCAATGTATCTTCTGTATAAAATGATGCCTTTATTAAAAGTCTCATTGGTGATAAAATTTTGTTCAAAGACCCCCATAAAAAGATTTGCATACGTTGGTGCCACTCGTGATCCCATAGCGGTCCCACGTGTCCGGTGATAAAATTCCCCCAGAAAAGTAAAAAAGTTATTATGCAAAATAAAATCCATCCCTTTGTAGATAAAAGCTTTTTGTGCAACAGATAAACGAATGTCTGATAAGAGGAACCTGTTAAAACATTCAAGACCCAACTCATGTTCAATGTTTGTATATAAAGCAGATACATCAAATGAAATAAAATAATAAGAGTCTTTCCATAACACATCATGAACCAGATTAATCAATTCAGTGGAGTCCTTCAGGTGGCTGGGTAACAAGAGAACATGATGTTGCATTATTCGGTCAATAAAAAAGGACAAGTTACTTGTAAGGGACCCTATGCCAGAAATTATGGGTCTACCTGGGGGGTTGGTTGTAGATTTATGTATTTTAGGAAGATGATAAATGAAGGGAGTAGATGGATTTTTATTGACCAGAAATTTCTTCTCTTGATCATTGATGGTTCCTTCAGTAAAAGCTTCATTAATTAAAAGGTTATAAGCAATGGTGGCAGAAGGGATCGGATTGTGGGGGAGTTTTTCATAAAAATTGGTGTCAGATAAAATCCTGTAGGATTCCTGTACTTAGTCTTTCCTGTCCTGTATTACAATACCACCGCCTTTATCAGCAGATTTGATGATAATATTACAGTTTTTCTCAAGCTTAGTCAATGCTGCCTGCTCCCTATTAGTAAGATTTTTGTTGATAGAGGTATGCTCCTTATCTAGATCTTTCAACTGGTTTAGAAGTAGATCAGAGAAAGTTTCTAGATGGTGGCCTTTACTTTCCACAGGGTAAAAGGTGGATTTGCCTTTCACATCCAAGTGGAAGGAGGAATCAGTAGAGTTAACCCCATTAGTGGGAGGAAGAGATTTTTTTTTGTCTAAAGTGTCTGAGGAGTGTGATTTTCCTGATAAATCTTTGGGTGTCCAAAAACAAATCAAATCCATCACTCCTGGACGTGGGGCAAAAAGACAAACCTTTATTCAGTAGACTGATTTCTTCAGAGGAAAGAACATGGGAGGAAAGGTTGAAGATATTAGATTTAGATTGTGCTAATGATCGTTTTTGCCTTTTTTTCTCAATTCCCTTTCCTCTACATCCTCTAAAGGATTTTTTCGTTTTTGTTGGACCTTTTGAAAAAAATGGGTTATGTTGTTCTTTTTGGGTGTTTTCTGTGCAGGATTCAGTGCTGCAGGTAAAAAAGAGACAGCAACTGAAGAGCCTGCAGTGGAGTTGTCTATTACAATTTTTTCAGGAATGGTAGAAAGTAAGGTCTCATCAGTGGGATGGATAGAGAGATCCAAGAGGTCTGGAGTGTCAGGAAAAACTTCAGGTTCCTGACAATCAAGGACTGTTAGAGCAGATGTGGTAGGGGTAGGAGAGGGACAGGCAGAATTAAAGAAGGGGAGTGGGAAGGAAGCAGATTTCCTTCTATCATTGATAAGGTTCACCACTTCAGTAGTGCTGGTTAGATCCATAGTTGGGAAAAAAACATTATTAGAGGCAGTTTCTTGAAAGGAACTAATATTTGCACTCATTAATTCAGAGAGAGTGGGTTTGGATTTGGGAGCAGGTTTGGCATTTTGATTTAGTAGTGCAGGGGGTTCTCTGGATCTGTTCCTATGCTGAGGAACATTCCTCCCTCTGTTACTATTAGTGAATACCCTCCCAGAGCCTCTATCAGAGGGTCCCCTGTGTGAGGTGGGGTAGGAGTTTGGTTTTCTAAGCTGTCTTGGAGCTTGGGGGATGGTAGGGGAATCCCTATCATCCTCGGGATCTTCAGGTGGAGAGCAGGGATCCTCCCTGTCCCTATTGAGTTTTTTAGATTTCTTCAAAATCTAATTTCTTCTTTCTAATTTTAGAGCAGATGTAGAGATGCTAGAGTTGATCTTCCTGAATAAGGGATGACTGTCAAAATTCTGGAGTTGAGAATCTATTTCCAAAACATTCTGGGCAGCAGCCTCAGCTAAGAGAGCTCTTTTTTTTGCATAAGCAGGCGAAAAGTCTCTCATACAGTCTTTTTGTATGTTGCTCCAGGTTACTGAAAATTCAAGATCTTTTGGGAAAGGGGTCTGCAGAGAAATCCTTAAACCCCAAGGGCATAATTGTTCCTCTAGGTATCTATTGAGAAACCTAGCATGTAAGCTATGTGCAATTTCGTCCTTGATATGGTTCTCAAGGGTATGGAACAGACCTTTCATGGTCTCCGTTTCTTCCTCTGTATAAGAACAGAAAATGGGATCCTCATGGCTGGATGATGCTGAAATTTGGCCGACGGTTTGAAGAATCAATCTCTCCCGAGATAATAATCTGTGTTGGAAGTAATCCATGATGGACAAATGCCTGGCGCTGCACCTGTAATTGGATCACCAACTGCTGTACCCCCGCCAAGGGGTCCGAGGGAGCTGTGAAAAGAAAAGGGGGAGTCAGGGCGCTTCCAATGCGTAGGTCTGTATGAAAAGTAGATGAGTGCACAGCAAGTGTTAGGCTCACCTGATAGGGTTGTGAGAGTCATAAAAAAGCTGCAGCAGTCTGCACGAGGTCCAAGGACTTGGTACAAAGAGAAGGCTGGTAGTGCAATAAGAGACTGCGCTGCTGTGGTAGAATTCAAGATATCTTTATTGCCAATGCGTTTCCTGAGCCAGTCCCAGCTCACTTCATCGGCATGTTTACAGAAGATCATTGCAGGGGTATATATACAAAAAAAAAAAACTAGTGACTTCAGGGTTAATTTTGCTATCAGAGGTGTTGGACATTATTTTTCTAGGGTTTTTTGCAGGTTGCAGACAGTGACTTGCCTTTCCTTTCCTGTCTGGTTGGTTTGGGCCCCATCATTTGCTCAGCCTATTTTCCTGCCTGTGTTTGTGCCTTCATCTTGTTTCACCGTCAATACATGTGTGGGGGCTATCTATTCCTTTGGGGTCTGCTCTGGGGCAGTTAGTTTTCCCTTTTCTTGCTTTAGGCTTATGTAGTCCTCCGGCCGTGACGAGGCGTCTAGGAACGTCGTAGGCATGCTCCACGGCTACTGCTAGTTGTGTGGTAAGATCAGGGATCTGCAATATGCATAGTTACCAACTTCTCTGGTTTTCTGTGGCTTAGCTTTTGTTTTTTTTTCTCCTTGGTGACCCATTCATAACAGAGTGTATTTCAAATTGTTGATTGTCGGAACAAATACATTTGACCCGCAAAAATTGGCCAATCGGGATACCTTGGATCAAGGACTTCGGATGGAAATAATTAGCATGGTGTAATGAATTTGTTGCCGTTTCTTTACAAAAGATGGTAGTGGAGAGAACCCCCTCCTTGGAAGCTGAAATGAAAAGGTCCAAAAACTTAATTGAATGACCAAATTTATAAGAAAGGTGAATATTATATTAATTGTTGTTCAAACTCTTCATAGTAGTTTCAAGATCTTCTGTTGATCCCTCCCAAATGAACACGTCATCAAAGAACCTTATCCAATTGTGGATCCGGTTCAACCCCGGTATAGTGTCACTCAAGAAAATTTCCCGCTCCCAAAACCCCAAAAATAAATTTGCATAAGACTGCTGCTGTAAAAAAAAATTTTTGTCAAAAGTAAACACATTGTGTTTGAAGACAAAATCTAATAACTCAATCAACAAGGACGCCATGGGTTTTGGGATATTGCTTGCGAGTAGAAACCATTGAGCTGCTCTAATCCCATCTTGATGATGAATTGATGTATACAGCGCCTCTACATCTGCTGTCACTAACACCATGTACGCATTCAATTGGACATGGTTCAAATGATTCAAGGCTGCTGTCGTGTCCTTAATGCAAGACGGAAGTTCTTCCACCAATGGTTTCAAATAGTAATCAATAATGTCTGATATCACTTCACAAAGACCCTCTTTACTGGAGACTATCGGTCTCCCCGATGGATCCTGGACATTTTTGTGAACCTTTGGGATTAGGTAAAAGGTAGGTAATTTAGGTTTCAGATTCTTAATCAAATCCACCAACCTTTTGGGGATGGCGTGCTGTTCAAGACCCGACTCAAGTATATCCACCAAAATCGTTTGAAATTTACTAATTGGATTGAAGGTAAGTTGTTTATAACAGTTTTTATTATTCAACAATTTTTCACCTGACTGATGTACATACTTTTTGGCCATATAACAATATTGCCACCCTTATCGGTCATCTTAAACACCACTTCATCCCATTCTTCCATTGCAGACAAGGCCCTCCTTTCTTGATTAGTCAAATTTGACCCCCCTTTCCTCTGCGATGAGAGTGTAACAATGTCCCTAGACACAAGTGTAGTAAACACCTCCGCCACTTGTTCATCCAAAAGAGAATGTAAATTAGCCAGGGCTTCCTGTTCTCTTGCAGGAAAAAGATCAAATTGCTCTGGTTATGCATGGATCTTTTGTAATACCAGCTTTCTTGAGAACAAATGTAAATCTTTGGTTAGCGTGGAGGGGTCTAAGTGAGATGAAATAGAAAAAGTCAACCCCTTTTGCAACACAGAAATCTGATTGTCAGTTAATAAATGTTGTGACAGGTTGATTACCTTCAACTGGTCATCACGTCGATTTCTTTTGAAAAAATGCTGGTCTCTCTTCCCAAACTGCCTAGTGCGTGGCCTAGTATCCAAATCAGGGGCTTGGCTACCGTCTTCACTCACAGAGGAAATGGATTGCACAGAGGAGCTTCGTGAAAAGCCCCTTTTAGTTGAATTTTTCTTCATCTGCCACCGAAAAATCTTTCCTGTCACAAAATCAGAATTATCTCTTTCATGTTTATTGAATTTATCAGTGCTAATAGTCTTTTCCCACTTTTCCATGTCCTTCTCCAAATTGGAGATCGCTTCCTGAAAATTACAAACCGTCATTTCCACCTGGAGTTTTTTTTGTAACTCCGTGATATCTTCCTCAAGTTTAGCCAGACTCATTGTTTTTCTCTATAATTATCTGAATGAATTCTAGAGAACAGGTGTTGGCCACTTTAATCCACCTCTTGATCAAGCCCTCGTCCTCTAAATCAAAAGACGGATGCACGTGGAATCTCAGCCCCCGTGGAATAATCTTCTGATCCCAATAATTTTGTAAGGGCGTTTTGGAAGGCCTATGCAGGTCTATGACCTTTGTGATTATGGATGCACGTCAGATCACTTGCCATGCAGCAAGATAGCGTTTTCATGCAGTCAATCTGTCACCTTTGTTGTTCCTGTACTTTTTCATATAATTATGCAAATATTTTAAAAATGTTAACCAATAAAATTTGATAACTTTTTACTTTTGGTCTAATGCTCATATATTTTGGTGCTGTTAATCCAGCTACCAGTAGGTGGATATATGTTGTAATTGATGAGCTTATATTTTGAGGCATTTGGCAATTTAAGGTGGATATCACCATAACTGGCATTATACACAGGAGATCTGTATTTAGTATGCAGTGTCTGTGTACAGGTAATATAGTGATCAATGACATTAAACACAGGAGCTCTGTATATAATGTATAGGTAACACAATAATCATTGGTGACATTATACACAGGACCTCTGTATATAGTATACAATGTATAGTGTCAGTGTATAGGTAACACACTAACTCACCAGTGATGTCTCTAGGTGAAGTCCTTCATCCTTGCTTTTCATTCATCCAGCACAGATTGCCATCAAGTCTTCCAGCTAGGGCTCGTCTCTGCAGGAAATAACAGTTATCTAGAGCTCCGCTTGCAGAACACATTGCTTTTTTTTTCCCAACTTCTACATTACACCACATGAAGAAAAAAAGGCGACATAGTGTCGCTCTGCACAGTAACAAGACCACCCCCCCCATTTAAAACAGTATCCTCAAAAAATTAAATACATCATTGCAGTAGTAATATCCCTTAATTAGCCCTTATGGTAATAATATCCTCCATCCTGACCCCCATCTCATTCCTTAGCCATATGTTCTCCCATCCCGCCCTCATGAGTATCCATTCTTCCCCATATGATCTCCATCGTATCCATCCTGCCCCATGATCCTGTGCAATCTGTCTCCAACCCTGCCTCATCTGTCTCCAATCATGCCCCGTGTCTCGCGCATTCTGCCCCCAGTCTCCAGCATTCTGCCCCCAGTCTCCAGAATTCTGCCCCCAGTATTGTGCCCCAGTCTCCAGCATTCTGCCCCAGTCTCCAGCATCCTGCCGCATGTCCAGCATTCTGCCCCATGTCCAGCATTTTGCCCCGGGCCCCCAGGATCGCCGCTGTCAAAAAAAACAAACAAAAAAAAAGCAAGTTCTTCGTACCTAACAGCGCTCCAACGGCGGGCGAGGCTCCATCCCTCCAAGCTGCTGAAGCACGCTCTAGCCGGTGACTGAGTGACATCAGACGCCGGTGATGTGCGTGCTGCGGCTGACGTCAGCTGCCAGCCTCTGATTGGCTGGCGGCTGTTAACTGTTGACGTGTGGGCCGGCGGGCCCACATGTCAAGTGTTTAGCTGCCGCCCACAGCGCTGCGCTAACGGCTTGGTTTACCCGCCGGTAGGGGCCCGGTGAGCAGAGACTGGGCCCGATGCAGGCCCCCTCTGCCCTCCGGGTCCCATATGCCAGTCAGGGCATTAATGCCCTGATGGTGGCCCTGTGTACCTATGATAATTACAGACCTCTCCATTCTTTGTAGGTGGGAAAACTTGAAAAATCAGCAGTGTATCAAATACTTATGTTCCCCACTGTATGTCAGTATGTCTCAGAATCAGTGGGATCCACTGAAGCATTCCAGAGTTCTTACGTCATAAAGTGACACTGGTCAGAAATGAAAAATATTGTTCCAGTCAGGAAGGTGAAAACAGTCAAGTGGGTGAAAGGGTTAAAATAGCATCCCTTTAGAGCAGAGGTCCCCAACCGTTCTGACCTAGAGAGCCACATTCCGCTCTGAGAGGGCGTCGGGAGCCACATCTAGCCACCCCCTCACAGTAGTGGCAACAAGAGCCCCCATTACGGGTATAATATTAACTAAAGCTTTTCTACAGAAAACACCCCGAAGCAGTGTAGCAAGATCCAGCCATCCCCACAATACTCCCATTCAGTATTCTCCCATCCAGCTCTCCCACCAGACTGTCAGCTTCAGGCACCTCCTCTGACAGGTGGTATCATCCTGTCTCCAGCGTACCATACTTAAATTATCTCTATACACCTAAGGCTATGTGCACACAGTGCAGATTTATCTGCGGTTTTTTTCTGACCCAAAACCACAGCTGTTGTCATAAACCGCAGGTCTCTCCCTTCTGCGGTTTTGCTGCGGTTTTTGCTGCAGTTTTTACCTGCAGTTTTGTCTGCGTTATTTGAGGGAATGATACCCATAAAGTTTATACAAACAACACTGGAGAAAAAAAAAAATGACGTGGGGGTCCCCCATATTTTAGGGCCAGAAAGGCTAAGCAGACAAGTGCGAGCTGATATTTCAAACCTGGGAAGGGGTTAATATCCATGTCCCCTTTCCCAGGCTACGAATATGAGCCCGCAGCTGTCTGCATAGCCTCTCTGGCTCTAAAAAAAGGGAGACCCCCCCCAAAAAAATGACGTGGGGGTCCCCCATATTTTAGGGCCAGAAAGGCTATGCAGACAGCTGCGGGCTCATATTCATAGCCTAGGAAGGGGTCATGGACATTGTCCCCCCCTGGCTATAAATATGAGCCCGCAGCCGCCCCAGAAATGGCGCATCTATAAGATGCGCCAATTCCGGCACTTAGCCCCTCTCTTCCCACTCACGCTCCGCGGCGGCGGGATGTGGGGTAATAAAGGGGTTAATGCCACCTTTGATTGACTGGTGACATTAACCCCGGTTAATAATGGAGAGGCATCAATAAGATGCCGATCCATTATTAAGCCCATAGAAACCATTTTTAAAAAAAAAACACAGACACAAACAAAAACATTTTTATTGAAATAAAAAAAAACATTGTTTTTGACTCATTTTTTTATTGTACTCTCAATCCTATGCGACGCCCTCGATCACCTAAAAGAAAAAAACAATTCTATACCTACCGTTCCGTCGCAGTCCATTCAACGAGTGTCCCACGACGATCTGACATGGAGAACAGTCACATCAGGTGATGTGACCATTCTCCAAGCCTGCAGAAACACACTGACAGGAGCTCTGCTCCTGCAGTGTGTTACTGCGCATGTGCCAAGAGTTTACCTGAGTTCAGTGACTCAGGTAGCCTCCTTTATGGCACTGCTGCGTGGGAAAGGTCAAACGCAGCAGAAGAGCCGTAAAGCGAGGTCCCGGAGCGGCCGAACACCGGAAAACTCGGCGATACACTGCAGGAGCACAGCTCCTGCTAGTGTATCGCCCGAGGACTGCTGAGATCGCCGCGGGACACTCTATTTTTGGATTTCTGCGGACAGGGAGTATTTTGTGGTTTTTTATTTTATTTTTTTCCCTAGGTGATCAAGGGCTTCGGGGAACAAAATGTGCTGTATGTGGTGAGTATGTATTCTATGTTGTATGTCATGTCTGTCATGTATACATGGATTCTATGTTGTATGTCATGTTTGTGTTTTTTGTTACATGTTTTAACACTTTGTGGTCGGTCGCCCCAGGGACTACTCTCCCATCCTATAGGCGGATGGGAGCAGCAGTCCCATGCGGCGATCGAGCACAATAGGGGGCCTACCGCCACATGGACACTCTCCGGACACACAGACTGACACACAGACAGACACACACACAGACGCACACACAAACATACAAACCAGATCTATCAGACGCCCCACATCAATGTCCATGCGACGGCAGGCCATGGCGACGTCTTCTTCCCTCCTCCCACACACTTCCTCTTCCGCCCTCTCACTTCGTTATCCTGCGGTTTTTACACCCAAAACCGCAGCAAAAACCGCAGATCTTTTTACATCTGCGGTTTTTGCTGCGTAATACAGTGACTCAATGCAAGTCTATGGGTGCAAAACCGCTGCAGAACCGCAGACATAATTGACATGCTGCGTAAAAAAAAAAGGTGCTTTTCCGCACGTTTTTTTCCGCAGCGTGTGCACAGCGGCTTTGCAAACCCATAGAGTAACATGGCAATGTACACTGTCTGCGGAACTGCTGCGGTTCCGCAGGACTAATACCGCTGCGGAACCGCAGCAAAAACCGCAGCGTGTGCACATACCCTAAGACCAGTATATGTGGATCCAGATCTGCTCTTCTATGAAGGGCTACGCACAAAATTCACCATTTTTAGATTTTGTCCTCATACCTGTTTGCTAGACCTGCAGCTAATGCACCAAGTTGGCAGACAGCCACGAGCCACAATTCATGGGACCGTGAGTCACAAGTGGCTCCCAAGCTACAGGTTGGGGACCCCTGCTTTAGAGGAATCCCCAATATATTAGCCCCTCAAGGTCACTTCAAAACTAAATACCGTATACACTCGAATATAAGCCGAGATTTTCAGTCCAAAAAATTGGGCTGAAAGTCCCCCTCTCGTCTTATATTCGAGTCATATACAAAGGGGGTCAGAGGGGGAGGGGGGGCGGGGGTGTCAGGTCATACTTACCCGTCCTGACGCTGTGTCTTGAGCCCCCAGCTTCTCCCCGTGCTCTCTCTTCCTGCCTTCAGCGGTCACGTGGTGCCGCTCATTAAAACTCATGAATATGCACATATTCATGAGTTTTAATGAGCGGTACCACATGACCGCTGAAGGCAGGAAGAGAGCGCGGAGAAGCTGGGGGCTCAAGACACAGCGTCAGGACAGGTAAGTATAGCGTCCATGGCTGCTTGCTGCTGTCTGTCATCGGTCAGTGACTTCAGAAAGCAGAGGGCGCGGTGACGTGGTTAGTGCGCGCCGCGCCCCCTGCAGTCTGAACGTCACTGACTGATGACGTGGCAGATAGCGGTGAGCAGCCATGGACGCAGGACACGTGAGTATCTCAGGTGCCAGCAGTGACACCGGCACCTGACACCCAGCGACGGAGAGGTGGGTATGTCTTTTTTTTTATTTTTACATGTAGCAGCAGCAGCATGGGGGCAGCATATGGGGGAACAATCTATGGAGCTTCTTATGGGGGCAGCATATGGGGGAATAATCTGGAGCTTCTTCTGGGGTCAGCATATGGGGGAACAATCTATGGAGCTTCTTATGGGGGCAGCATATGGGGAAACAATCTATGGAGCTTCTTATGGGGGGCAGCATATGGGGGAACAATCTATGGAGCTTCTTATGGGGGAATAATCTATGGAGCATTTCCCACCCTAGGCTTATACTCGAGTCAATAAGTTCTCCCAGTTTTTTGTGGCAAAATTAGGGGGGTCGGCTTATACTCGGGTCGGCTTATACTCGAGTATATACGGTAGGTCCCTAAAAAAAACGAGTTCCGAACATTGCCCTAAAATAATAAAAAATTACTAAACTACTAAACTTTTAACCCTTCAAACAAAATAAAAGGATGTTTGAAAAATTACTGACATAAAAGACATAAGGCAAATGTTTTGGTAATTTTTTATATAGTATAACTATACAGTTTACAGGTATAAACATTCAAAGCTGGAATATTGCATATTTTTAATTATTACATTTATTGCCAAAATAAATCACAACATATAAGGAAAAACATATTTTCAGGGACTGGGATACAAGACATTCCATCAGTATTACTACAAAAAGTGATATTTCAGATTTCAAAAATTAGGTTTGGTCACTAAAGGATTACAATGCCTTCTTCCCCAATGTGATTTCTCTGATTCTAACAAGTTGAGATTTAGCTAAAAAAAAAAAAAGATCCCACAATCTGAACATGAAATGGCTTCTCTCCTGTGTGAATTCTAACATGTGTAAGAAGAGCTGATTTCTCTGTAAAACATTTTTCACATTCTGAACAAGAAAATGGCTACTCTCCTGTGTGAATCCTCTTATGTCTAACAAGACTTGATTTTATATTAAAACATTTCCCACATTCTGAACATGAAAATGGCTTCTCTCCTGTGTGAATCCTCTCATGTCTAACAAGACTTGATTTTATATTAAAACATTTCCCACATTCTGAACATGAAAATGGCTTCTCTCCTGTGTGAATTCTCTCATGTATAACAAGAGTTGATTTGTCTTTAAAACATTTCCCACAATCTGAACATGAAAATGGCTTCTCTCCTGTGTGATTTCTCTCATGGCTAACAAGACCTGATTTGTCTTTAAAACATTTCCCACAATCTGAACATGAAAATGGCTTCTCTCCTGTGTGAATTCTAACATGTGTAAGAAGAGCTGATTTCTCTGTAAAACATTTTTCACATTCTAAACACGAAAAAGGCTTCTCTCCTGTGTGAATTCTCTCATGTGAATCAAGAGTTGATTTTAAAGCAAAACATTTTTCACATTCTGAACATGAAAATGGCTTCTCTCCTGTGTGACTTCTCTCATGTCTAACAAGCTGTTCTTTTAGGGCAAAACATTTCCCACATTCTGAACATGAAAATGGCTTCTCTCCTGTGTGAATTCTCTCATGTGCAGCAAGATTTGTTTTATTTGTAAAACATTTCCCACATTCTGAACATGAAAATGGCTTCTCCCCTGTGTGAATTCTCTCATGTGTAACAAGAGTTCGTTTATCTGTAAAACATTTCCCACATTCTGAACATGAAAATGGCTTCTCTCCTGTGTGAACTCTCTCATGTTTAACAAGAGATTTTTTTAAAGTAAAACATTTCCCACATTCTGAACATGAAAATGGCTTCTCTCCTGTGTGAATTCTTTCATGTTCAAGAAGAGTTGCTTTTAGAGTAAAACATTTTGCACATTCTGAACATGAAAATGGCTTCACTCCTGTGTGACTTCTCTGATGTCTAACAAGATGTGATTTATCTTGAAAACATCTCCCACATTCTGAACATGAAAATGGCTTCTCTCCTGTGTGAATTCTCTCATGTCTAAAAAGATGTGATTTATCTTGAAAACATTTCTCACATTCTGAACATGAAAATGGCTTCTCTCCTGTGTGAATTCTCTCATGTGTAACAAGATGTGATTTATCTGTAAAACATTTCCCACATTCTGAACATGAAAATGGCTTCTTCCTTGTGGGAGCTTTTTTATTTTCCACACTTCTTCTGTGTCTTTTATTTTGTTTAACAGTCTGTGATGAATTAGGACATTGTACTTTAAAAGGATCCACGTCTGAGATGTTGGCATGTTCTTCATATGGGTCTTGTGCAATATTTTTTTGCATTTTGGAGCTACTGGTACGACCATCTGTCAAGAATATAACTGATGTGATTTTTTTAGTCAAAAAACCTTAATACTTATATTTATCTAAATACACAAAATATTAAGAAAAGTAAAAATAAAAAAATACATCGAAATTGCAAAGTGTGTAGCAAAGCTTTATTATTAACTGACTAAAGGTGTAAATTACATGATGTGATGATTTCACAAAGAGTCAATAGTGCTAATGATCATTCTCAATCATTGGCCAGTGCAAACATCAAATAATAAAACATTTGTCATTGGTCGCATATTTTATATGAGGATAAAAATGATTGCTGTTGACAGCGCATCTTCCCCTTTGCATAAATTGAGAATATAAACAATCCATGAGATAAAGAAACAAATCATCATTCCTTCATCAAAATGAAAGCTAATAAGCCCCAATCACCTTCCTATACCATCAATCACTGCACGACATTGCCATTTCCGTGTGTGGTTCCACCATTATTCCCCAGCAACATGTCCGCTGTCTTGGGGTCATACTTGATTCAGAGCTTTCATTCACCCCCCACATCCGATCATTGGCTCGCTCTTATCTGCACCTCAAAAACATTTCTAGAATTCGACCTTTTCTTACTTTTGACTCTGCAAAAACTCTTACTGTTTCTCTTATTCATTCTTGTCTGGACTATTGTAACTCTCTACTAATCGGTCTCCCTCTTAACAAACTCTCCCCTCTCCAATCAGTCCTGAATGCAGCAGCTAGGATCATATTCCTCACCAATCGTTATACCGATGCCTCTACCTTGTGCCAGTCCTTACACTGGCTACCCATCCACTCCAGAATTCAGTATAAACTTATTACTCTCACCCACAAAGCCCTCCATGGTTCAGAACCACCCTACATCTCCTCCCTCGTCTCAACCTACCATCCTACCCGTGCCCTCCGTTCTGCTAATGACCTGAGGTTAACATCCTCATTAATCAGAACGTCCCACTCCCGTCTCCAAGACTTTTCACAAGCCATGCCAATACTTTGGAATGCACTACCCAGGCTAGTACGATTAATCCCCAAACCCCACAGTTTTAAGCGTGCCTTAAAAACTCATTTGTTTACACTAGGGAAGGTCCAAACCATAAAAACAATAAAAGCAATTATTACCATTCACCTTTCGCGTCTCCCCTTTTTCCTTATAGACTGTAAGCTTGCGAGCAGGGCCCTCATTCCTCTTGGTATCTGTTTTGATCTATGTGTTTATTGCTATGCTGTAATGTCTATTGTCTGTACAAGTCCCCTCTATAATGTAAAGTGCTGCAGAATATGTTGGCACTATAGAAATAAAATTATTATTATTATTGATGACATCATATACTCCTTGGAGGCGCTCGATTTTATTCTTCAGGAGAAGTAGAGGGCTGTAGCTTCTGTTAGGCTAAGTTCATACTTGCGTTTGGGCAGAGTGCGTAGGGCTGCGTACTTCTTCCATTAAGCTCCGCCTACTTCCGCATGCGTCCTGCGTACCTATCTTTAACATTGGGTAGGCAGGGATATGCGTTGTATGCGGATGCGTCCGCATGCGTCGTTTTGACGTGCCCACCGAACACAACATGTTGCATTTCTGTGGATTCGGCGGGCACATCAAAACGACACATGCGGACGCATCCGCCTACAACGCATGTCCCTGCGTACCCAATGTGAAAGATAGGTACGCAGGACGCATGCAGAAGTAGGCAGAGCATAGACGGGGTTTAACGAAAGAAGTACTCAGCCCTACGCAATCTACTCCAACACAAGTGTGAACCCAGCCTTAGATCTTCATGCATCACCTCAATGACTGGAAGCGAGCGGCTGCAAGGAACATATTTCAATTTCTCCTGGTAGCCGCTCTCCCAGAAAAACAGCCTAACATGCTTTAACCCCTTTACCCCCAACGGTGGTTTGCATGTTAATGACCGGGCCAATTTTTACAATTCTGGGCACTGTCCCTTTATGAGGTAATAACTATGAAACGCTTCCATGGATCCCGGTGATTCTGACAATGTTTTCTCGTGACATATTGTACTTCATGATAGCGGTAACATTTCTTTGATATAACTTGCGTTTATTTGTGAAAAAATGGAAATTTGGTATAATTTTCACAATTTTCCAACTTTGAATGTTCTTTTCCAAAATTTTATATTACCGTATATACTCGTGTATAAGCCGAGGTTTTCAGCCCATTTTTTTTTTTGCTGAAAGTCCCCCCCCCCTCATGCGCGAGTCACATACCGGGGGGATCGGCGGGAGAGGGGAGCGGGGGGGTCAGAGATCATACTCACCCTTCTCTGCAGCCCCCCTGCTTGTTCCATGTTCTCGGCGCCCCGTTCTTCCTGCTTCCGCGGTCACGTGGTACGGCTCATTAAACTCATGAATATGCGCATATACATGAGTATAATGAGCGGTACCACATGACCGCTGAAGCAGGAAGGAAGAGCAGCGCCGAGAACATGGAACAAGCAGGGGGGCTGCGTTGCAGAGACGAGCGCCAGGACCGGGTGAGTATGAATGTGGGGGGGCATATTCACCTGTCCCTGCGCGTTGCTCTGCTGTCTTGCGTCCTCTGCAGTGACATTTTTTTCTTGTAATGGAGGCAACGGCAGCAGCAATATGATGGGGCCACTCACTGTGCAGCAAAACTGGGGCCACAACACACTGTGCAGCATTATCTGGGGCCACAACACACTGTGCAGCATTATCTGGGGCCACAACACACTGTGCAGCATTATCTGGGGCCACAACACACTGTGCAGCATAACTGGGGCCACTCATTGTGAAGCATTATCTGGGGCCACTTACTGTGCAGCATTATCTGGGGCCACTCACTGTGCAGCATTATCTGGGGCCACTCACTGTGCAGCATTATCTGGGGCCACTCACTGTGCAGCAATATCTGGGGCCACTCACTGTGCAGCATTATCTGGGGCCACTCACTATGCAGCATTATCTGGGGCCACTCACTGTGCAGCATTATCTGGGGCCACTCACTGTGCACCCTAGGCTTATACGCGAGTCAATAAGTTTTCCCAATTTTTTGTGACAAAATTAGGGGGGTCGGCTTATACAGGGGTCGGCTTATACACGAGTATATATGGTATTTGAAATTTATAACAGGGACATGGCGGGGGAGCTGAGGGGATTGGAAATGTGGAAGGGGAGGGAAACAACAAACAAACAAGCAAAAAGGAGGACTACAAGGTCCCAGCATATTCTTGCATTAATGTATATCCAAAGGGTAAATATACACTCCATTGTTACATAACAAAAAAAAAGAAAATAGCAGTTGACCTGAGCATCTGTAAGATACCAATTAGTTAGGGTATAGTTCAAACCATTTTTCCCATTTTTTTAGCGAACTTACCAAAATAGTTACTAGCAATTGCAAATTTTCGCTCATATGTTTTATGTAGGCTGATCCTTTCCGTGATGTTGTTTAACTTGGGAGGGGTTGGGTTTTTCCAATGGAAAGCAATTGACTGCTTAATTACCAGGAATATGTGAATTAAAATGGGTCTGACTTTTGGATTTTTGTTCTGCATTTCCAATGAAAGGAGGGCCATCTGTGGGGTGAGCGTAAATTTGCAATCATATATAACGTTAATTAGGTCAGAGGCTTGTGCCCATAGGGTTTTTATGTTGGGGCAGTCCCAAAAGATGTGAAGGAAAGTGCCACGTTGTCTGCATTCCCTCCAACACATAGGGGAGTTGTCTGGGCTCCAACTTTGAATTTTTATGCCCTTAAATCATAAAGATGTCACCCAAAGTACTTAAGTAACATTTCCCACATGTTTACTTTACGTCAGCACAATTTTGGAACCAAATTTTTTCTTTGTTAGGAAGTTATAAGGTTTAAAAGTTAGATTTCTCATTTTTACAACACAATTTTTTTTTTAGGGACCACATCACATTTAAAGTCACTTTGAGTGGTCTATATTATAGAAAATACCCCAAAGTGACACAATTTTAAAAACTGCACCCCTCAAGGTGTTCAAGAACACATTCAACAAATTTATTAACCCTTCAGGTGCTTCACAGGAATTTTTTGAACGTTTAAAAAAATGAACATTTAACTTTTTTACAGAATAAAAATTTACTTCAGATCTAATTTTCTTTATTTTACCAAGGGTAAAAGGAGAAATTGGACCCCAAAAGTTGTTGTACAATTTGTCCTGAGCACACTGATACCCCATATATGCAGGTTAACCACTGTTTGGACGCATGGCAGAGCTCGTAAGGGAAGGAGCACCAATTGACTTTTCAATGCAAAATTGGCTGGAATTGAGATTGGACGCCATGTTGCATTTGGAGAGCCCTGATGTGCCTAAACAGTGGAAACCCCCACAAGTGACCCCATTTTAGAAAGTAGACCCCCTAAGTAACTTATCTAGAAGTGTGGTGAGCACTTTGAACCCCCAAGTGCTTCACAGAAGTTTATAATGTAGAGCTGTAAAAATAAAAAATCATATTTTTTTCACAAAAATGATCTTTTCACCCCCCAGTTTTTTATTTACCCAAGGGTAAAAGGAGAAATTGGACCCTAAAAGTTGTTCTGCAATTTGTCCTAAGCACACTGATACCCCATATATGCAGGTTCACCACTGTTTGAATGCATGGCAGAGATCGTAAGGGAAGTGTATTGTAAAGGGTTCCAATGGATTGTGATGAATAAGAAAATGCTCACACAAGAATTGAATTTACTAAATTGATTTACTTAATAAGTGATAAGATTAAATAATAAACAATATAAAACTATAAATACAAATGCATTAATCAGAAACACGCATTATTCATACGTTACATTATTCAGATAGACGTCGACCAGTCATCCTCCATGAGCCAAGAGTGCCAGAGAACATGTGTCCTAGTTCTTTTAAAATGTCCAGCTAAAAGGTGTGAACAGCCCCACCATGTGGGGAATGATGTCACAAGTCTATTGTCCATTGGCTATAAACACATCCCCTCAATGCCTGTTTTAACCAGTATATAATACAAGAAGCTGGAGGAGGGGGCATCCTGTGTGCCACATAGCAAAATTACAGCAAGCTGGAGGAGGGGCTTTGGAGCACAAGATAACCTAATTATGGCAATGAAGGTCCTTTGTTGGTAGATAAGTGTAAAGGGGGTTTTACACTAAGTGATATCGCTAGCAATATCGCTAAAACATCACTGGTTTTGTGACGTTATAGCGATATTGCTAGTGATATCGCTATGTGTGATACTTACCAACGACCGGCTCCCCCGCTGTCCATCGCTGATCGCGCGAGAATGTCCGGCTCCATTTCTCGTCCAGCGACGCGTGGAGGCGGGAGGGAGGACGCAGGATCGCTGTGTGTGAATGGTAAGTATCGTGCGCTGCGTCGCTGCTGCATCGCTGTGAGATCTTTCTGTATGAAAGCTCACTAGCGATCATTTAGCGATGCACCAGCGATCCTGACCGGGTCGGATCGCTGGTTGGATCGCTGGTGCATCGCTAAATGTAAAAGGGCCTTAAGCCAGTTATTTGCTCTGCTTGGACAATTTGACCATCTCGTTGAAACAAGTTTCAATGACCTTCTTGGAAGGTTCAAAGAGCTGATTGAAACTATATCAATAGTTGGTATTAATTAATTGGAGTGTTGAAACCATTAAAAAATAACTCATAGTATACAGGAAGGAGCATCGTTTGACTTTTCAATGCAAAATTGGCTGGAATTGAGACCGGACGCCATGTTGCATTTGGAGAGCCCTGATGTGCCTAAACAGTGGAAAACCCCCACAAGTAACCCCATTTTAGAAAATAGACCCCCTTAGTAATGTATCTTGAAGTGTGGTGAGCACTTTGAACCCCCAAGTGCTTCACAGAAGTTTATAATGTAGAGCTGTAAAAATAAAAAATCATATTATTTTCACAAAAATGATCTTTTCGCCCCCAGTTTTTTATTTACCCAAGGGTAAAAGGAGAAATTGGACCCTAAAAGTTGTTGTGCAATTTGTCCTGAGTTTGCTGATACCCCCGTATGTGGGGGTAAATCACTATTGGGCACTGGCAGAGCTCGGAAGGGAAGGAGCACCGTTTGACTTTTTCAACGCAGAATTGGTTGGAATTGAGATCAGACGCCATGTCGCGTTTGGTGAGCCCCTGATGTGCCTAAACAGTGGAAACCCCCCAATTCTAAATCCAACCCTAACCCCAACACACCCCTAACCGTAATACCAACCCTAACAATAACCCTAACCACAAATCTAACACTAACACACTCCTAACCCTAATCCCACATTTTGAGAGCTATATTTTTTCCATATTTTGGCCCACAGAGTCATGTTTCTCATCTCTGGAGACCCGGATGTCATCATGACGACATCAGGTCTCCATGGCAGCTATTGGGATCCCGCGTCATGCTGGGGGGAGTCTCTGATCCAAATGCAGAGGGGCTGTCAGAGGTGACAGTCCCTCTGCCTGCTCCCAGAATGCTGCGAACATGTTTGATCGCAGTGTTCCAGGAGTTAAAGTCTCGGGAGTAGTTTGTGACCGCTCCTGGCACTTAGTGCTGGGTGTCAGCTGTGAGAATCATATAAAATGCGGCCACCGCCTTTCAGGGCTTAGCTACAAAAATGCTATTTACCTACAGGATATATTCAGGGTTATTTTTAAACTATACGCATGGGGATACTGTTTAAGTGAGAGGGTCTTTGCTCCCACGAGACTCCTCCCAACTGTGTGGGTTACTAAGGGATTGTCACTTTGGAGACATGAAAATATTTTTGGATGTACTTGTGGGGCTTTTATGGTATTTTTGGCCCTGTTCCGCTGCTTGGTGCCCAGAGTTTGGCAGCACGTTTTATTCCAACCTTGGTGCATTCTGACCTGCGTCTTATGTCTCTGTCTGAGTTTGTAACATTGTGTGAAGATGTCTTTTTATATTATTCTGGATCAATAAAGCAAGATTTATACCTAGCTATTGTTATCTTTATGGATTCTTTGCTCCATTTCTCTTTGTGTGGTCTATATATTGGTAACCTGTAAGTAAATAGTATTTAAAGGGAACCTGTCAGTAATTTTTGATGATATAAGATGCTTTCAGGGTTTATCTACAGCATTCTATAATGCTGTAGATAAGCCCCTGGTCCGACCTGAAATACAAGAAAATTAAGTTTTCTTATACTCACCCGGGGTCGGGAGCCGTCCGGTCTGATGGGTGTTGCAGATCCGAGTCCGGCGCCTCCCATCTTATTACGATGCCACCCTCCTGAATGCTTCATCACTCCCCGGCATCGCGCTCCTGCTCAGGCGTTCTTATCTGACGTATTGAGGGCAGAGTAAAGTACTGCAGTGCGCAGGCGCTAAGCCTCTCTGACCTTTTCCAGCGCCTGTGCACTGCAGTACTTTGGTCTGCCGTCAACAGAGCAGAAAAGTATGCCTACGCAGAGAGCGCGATGCTGGGGAGCGATAAAGGAAGCAGGAGGGTGGCATCGAAAGAAGATGGTAGGCGCCGGACCAGGACCTGCGACACTCATCGGACTGCACCGCCGCCCAGATGAGTATAATAAAACTTTTTTTCTTATCTTTCACGTCGGACCGGGGGCTTATCTACAGCATTATAGAATGCTGTAGATAAGCCCTGAAAGCATCTTATATCATCAAAAACTGCTGACAAGTTCCCTTTAACCCCTTCATGACCCAGCCTATTTTGACCTTAATGACCTGGCCATTTTTTGCATTTCTGACCAGTGTCCATTTATGAGGTAATAACTCAGGAACGCTTCAATGCATCCTAGCGATTCGGAGATTATTTTTTCGTGACATATTGGGCTTCATGTTAGTGGTAAATTGAGGTCGATTATTTTTGCGTTTGTGAAAAAAATGGAAATTTGGCAAAAATTTTGAAAATGTCACAATTTTCAAATTTTGAATTTTTATTCTGTTAAACCAGAGAGTTATGTGACACAAAATAGTTAATAAATAACATTTCCCACATGTCTACTTTACATCAGCACAATTTTGGAAACAACATTTTTTTTTTTTTAGGAAGTTATTAGGGTTAAAAGTTGACCAGCGATTTCTCATTTTTACAACAAAATTTACAAAACCATTTTTTTAGGGACCACCTCACATTTGAAGTCACTTTGAGGGGTCTATATGGCAGAAAATACCCAAAAGTGACACCATTCTAAAAACTGCACCCCTCAAGCTACTCAAAACTACATTCAAGAAGATTATTAACCCTTCAGGTAAATCACAGGTACTAAAGCAACATGGAAGGAAAAAATGGACATTTTAATTTTTCAACAAAAATTTTCTTTTAGCATCATTTTTTTCATTTTCACATGGGTAATAGGATAAAATGGATCCTAAAATTTGTTGGGCAGTTTCTTCTGAGTACACCGATACCTCATATGTGGTCATAAACCACTGTTTGGGCACACGGCAGGGCTCAGAAGGGAAGGGGCGCCATTTGACTTTTTGAATGGAAAATATGCATATACTGTATATTTATCGGTTGCCATGTCGCGTTTGGAAAGTCCCTGTGTGCCTAAACATTGGAGCTCCCCCACACGTGACCCCATTTTGGAAACTAGACCCTCCAAGGAACTTATCTAGATGCATAATGAGCACTTTGAACCCCCAGGTGCTTCACAAATTGATCCTTAAAAAAAAAAGTACTTTTTATTCACAAAAATTTTCTTTTAGACTCAGTTTTTTCATTTTCTTATGGGCAACAGGGTAAAATGGAGCATAAAATTTGTTGGGCAATTTCTCCTGAGTACACCGATACCTCATATGTGGTCATAAACCACTGTTTGGACGCACGGCAGGGCACGGAAAGGAAGAAGCGCCATTTGACTTTTTGAATGGAAAATTAGCTCCAATCGTTAGCGGACACCATGTCACGTTTGGAGAGCCCCTGTGTGCCTAAACATTGTAGCTCCCCCACAAGTAACCCCATTTTGGAAACTAGACCCCTGAAGGAACTTATCTAGATGTGTGGTGAGCACTTTGAACCCCCAAGTGCTTCACAGAAGATTATAACGCAGAGCAGAGAAAATAAAAAAATATTATTTTTCCTCAAAAATGATTTTTTAGCCCGCTATTTTTTATTTTCACAAGGCTAACAGGAGAAATTGGACCCCAAAAGTTGTTGTCCAGTTTGTCCTGAGTATGCTGGTACCCCATATATGGGGGTAAACCACTGTTTGAGCGCACGGCAGGGCTCAGAAGGGAAGGAGCGCCATTTGACTTTTTGAATGAAAAATTAGCTCCAATCGTTAGCGGACACCATGTCGTGTTTGGAGAGCCCCTGTGTGCCTAAACTTTGGAGCTCCCCCACAAATGCCCCCATTTTGGAAACTAGACCCCCCAAGGAACTTATCTAGATGCATAGTGAGCACTTTGAACCCTCAGGTGCTTCACAGAAGTTTATAGCGCAGAGCCGTGAAAATAAAAAAAAAAATTTCCTCAAAAAATGATTTTTTTAGCCCGCTAATTTTTATTTTCACAATGGTAACAGGAGAAATTGGACTCCTAAAGTTGTTGTCCAGTTTCTCCTGAGTACGCTGGTACCCCATATGTGGGGGGGACCACTGTTTGGGCACACGTCGGGGCTCGGAAGGGAAGTAGTGACGTTTTAAAATGCCGACTTCATGGAATGGTCTGCAGGCGTCATGTTACGTTTGCAGAGCCCCTGATGTGACTTAACAGTAGAAACCCCCCACAAGTGACCCCATTTTGGAAATTAGACCCCCCAAGGAACTTATCTAGATGTCTGGTGAGCACTTCGAACCCCCAAGTGCTTCACAGAAGTTTATAACGCAGAGCCATGAAAATAAAAAATCATTTTTTTTCCACAAAAATAATTATTTTAGCCCCCAATTTTTTATTTTCCCAAGGGTAACAGGAGAAATTAGACCCCAAAAGTTGTTGTGCAATTTTTCCTGAGTACCCTGATACCCCAAATGTGGGGGTAAACCACTGTTTGGGCACATGTCGGGGCTCGGAATGGAGGGAGCATTGTTTGACTTTTTAAACGCAAAATTGGCTGGAATAAATTGTGGCGCCATGTCGCGTTTGGAGACCCCCTGATGTGCCTAAACAGTGGAAACTCCTCCATTCTAACTCCACCCCTAACCCCAACACACCCCTAACCCTAATCCCAACCCTAATCATAACCCTAACCCCAACACACCCCTAACCCTAATCCCAACTCTAACCCTAACTAATAGGCCTAACCATAATCCCAACCCACCCCTAACCATAATCACAACCCTAACCCTAATCCCAACCCTAACCCTCATTCCAACCCTAACGGAAAAATAAAAATATTTTCTTTATTTTATTATATGTCCCTACCTATGGGGGTGATAAAGGGGGGGTTTATTTACTTTTTTTTAGTTTTGATCACTCTGAGAGTTTCTCACAGTGATCAAAATAAATGAATAAATCTGCAGCCGGCGCACTGCGCATGTGCCCGCCATTTTCCAAGATGGCGGCGCCCATGACGAAGGACACCGGGACGGCAAGAGGGACAGGAGGTACCGGGGCCGGTGGGGGGGGGGATCGGAAGGCTGGGGGGAGCGGAGGGAAGGGGGAGGGGACCTGATGACTGCGGCGTCCGATCGCTGCCGTCAGTCAGTGGCGGCAGCCGATCGGCGCCATCAGTCGGTGGGTGAGGGGTCTGATTGCTGTCTCCAGCCATGGCCGATGCTATTGCAGCATCGGCCATGGACCGATTGTAATATTTCACCAAATGTAATTTGGGAAATATTACAATCGTACTGCGCATGCGCCCGCCATTTTCAAAGATGGCAGCGCCCATGCAGGAGGGATGGCGGGACACCGGGAGCCGGAGCGGGACGTGACAGGTAACGGGGAGGGTGAGGGGGGGATCGGACTGCTGGGGGGATCGGAGGGAAGGGGAGGGGGGGCAGATCGTGACAGCAGCGGCCCACCGCTGCTGTCAGTCCGTGGCGGGGGCCAATCGCCCCCGCCAGCCGGTGTGGGGGGTTAAATTAGTGTCTCCAGCCATGTCCGATGCTACTGCAGCATCGGCCATGGCTGGATTGTAATATTTCATCAAATTTCATTGATGAAATATTACTATCGCTCTGATTGGCAGTTTCACTTTCAACAGCCAATCAGAGCGATCGTAGCCACGTGGGGGCTAAGCCACCCCCCCGTGGTGAAGCATAAAGGGTCCTTTGTGTGCGGGCCGGGTGACCTTTCATTGACCCCGGTCACACGACCCGCAGGAGCGCTATTTATAGCATGACGCCTACGTAGGCGTCATGGATCGTTTGGGCACGACTTTTCATGACGCCTACGTAGGCGTAATGGGTCGGGAAGGGGTTAAATACTATTTACCTACAGGTTTCCAATATATCTGCAGGTAAATAGCATTTTTGTAGCTGATAGCTTATCTTTAGGGGTTCATTTAGACAGGCAGGTTTTGACCTGTAACATACATCTCACACAATCACTGACCACTACATGCAGAACAGAGGAGCCGTATGGTCGTGTAAAAGGAAGTCATGGCCATGGAGAAATATAAAGCTGGATAAGCCCAGACAATTCTCTGCTTTCTCTTATAATCTACTCCTAGCTGTGACTATGAGACACTTTTCATAAAAGTTCTTTTTTTTTCATCTCCAGCTAGTTCAGTATATCAAATAGGTTACTTAACCAGAACCATGATGGATATGATGTAAAACACTAAACTAGATACTTTGCCAATGAGATCTGTCACGCGTCTTTGATGATCTATCATCCCAGTCTATTCTTAAATCCATATTATAGATACACAACCGGTTATTACATATTGCGTCATTACATTGTCACCCAGATATAATCTGTATTTTAGGTGAACTAGAGAATCTATGACCAAAAACTGAGAAAACTCATAACATAAAACGTCAAGCCTAAAATTGTCCGGTCCGGTGAATGAGGAGAATGTGACTCTTCTCTGCTTTATTCAGTGGTGACTCCTCACTGGGGCAATTACCTGTAGGAACGTCCTCTTCGCACCACTCCTCATCCAGCACATCACTTTCTCCTTTCTCCATTATTGCTTCAGCTTTGATATTCTTCAGATATTTGCCTGGATGTCAAAGCTGTGAAAGTAATAATGTAAAAGTCACAGACAGAAGGAAAACTCACATGGAATGTTCTAGATGGAGGCTTTTACTACAAGCTCATGGGGCACCTGAGCCGCCAAAACATGCTGACATCTCCGCCTCCTATATCACCGGGGCTGCCCTCAGTCAGTACGGCGGCGTGTCGTGATAGAAGCCGGTGTCACGGTAATTAACTGCATTATGGCAAAGTGATTTCCTTCATTAACCCCTTAGTGACAGAGCCAAATTTTTGAATTCTCACCAATGTCCCTTTACGGGGCAACAACTCTGGAATGCTTCAACAAATCCCACTGATTTTGAGGTTGTTTTTTCGTGGCACATTATAATTTATAATAATTATACATTTAGGTTGATATGTTTTGTGTTTATTTATAAAAAAAATCAGAAATTTTACAAAAATTGAAAAAATTAGCAATTTTCAAACTTTGAATGATTATTCCTTGAAATTCGCACGAGTCTTTCGCATCAACACTCGACGCTGCCGCCGGCACTTGGGACCGGAGTTTGTGGCTGCATGGATTTCTATGCAGTCGCTCACTCCGGTCCCGAGCACCTGCCGGCTGTTGATGCGAGAGACTCATGCGAATTTCTCACATCAAACTCGCAAGTGTGACTCCGGCCTAATCCAGATAGTCATACCACAGAAAAACATTAATAAACTAGATGTGTATTTCCAGAAGGAAGTACAGAAAGAGGTTTGAAATGGTGCCTGGGCTGCCCCTTTAATAGAGACTTGCCTGCTACCCCTGCAAGACTTTCAACTCAGGATTTGTTTTAACTGTGGGGGCCACTCGGTGGCCGATTTGATGGGCGGGGCCACTCGGGGGGCCAATTTGGTGGGCGGGGCCACTCGGGGGGCCGATTTGGTGGGTGGGGCCACTCGGGGGGCGCTTTGGTGGGTGGGGCCACTCGGGGGCCGATTAGGTGGCCAGGCCACTTGGGTGCCTATTTGGTGTTCGAGGCCACTCGTGGGCCGATTTGGTGGGCAGGGCCAATTGGGGGCCGATTTGGTGGGCGGGGCCACTCGGGGGGCCGATTTGGTAGGTGGGGCCACTCGGGGGCCGATTTGGTGGGCGGGGCCACTTGTGGGCTGATTCGGTGGGCAGGGCCACTCGGTGGCCGATTTGGTGGGCGGGGCCACTCTGCGTCTATTTTGGTGGGCGGGGCCCCTCAGGGTCCGATTTGGTAGGCGGGGCCACTCTGGGTCTGATTTGGTGGGCGGGCCACTCTGGGTCCGATTTGGTGGGCGGAGCACCTCAGGGTCCGATTTGGTGGGAGGGGCCACTCTGGGTCCTATTTGGTGGGCGGGGCCACTCTGGGTCCGATTTGGTGGGCGGCTCACTGGGCTTCTAAATCCACTTTGGCGCACATTCTCTCTCAGGGGCATGCGTCATGTGATGAAGCTAGATTTGCATTTGTGCTGTGGGTTTCGCTTTAAGAGCTGATATTATGTGCCAGAATCTGTGTCCTGGGGGAGTCATGTGACGTTCGTAGGTGTTGGCATAGTAACTGGGTGTGCCTGCGCATATCAATGAGCTCAACTGCCATTTCAATCGCCTCAGGGCACGTTTTAAGTTTCCCATTGAAAAGCATTGAGACAGTGCATTCCAATGACGGGAAAAAAAAATTTCAAACACAAATTGCGCAAAAACTACAAATCCGATCGACACAAAAAATACTTAGCACACCTCTCGTGGACGCTGGTTTCGAAACGACACCTCAACGGAGTCTGTGCGTGTAGCGGTTCGGGCCGCATTAATTGCAGAAATCAACTGAATAATAAGAAAAAGAAGAACTAGATGTGTATTTCCTGAAGGAAGTACAGATAGTGGTTTGAAATGGTGCCCGGGCTGCCCCTTTAAGAGAGACTTGCCTGCTGCCCCTGCAAGACTTTCAACTCAGGATCTGTTTTAACTGTGAGTGCCTCTCAGGGGCCATTTTGGCCTCAGGGTCTGATTTGGTGGGTGGGGTCCCTCAGGATCTGATTCCTGGGCCTGGGCTCCTCAGGGCTTGAATTGTTGGCAGGGATCCCTCAGGCTCCGATTTTGTGGGTGTGGCCCCTCAGGGTCCGATTTTGTGGGTGGGGCCCCTCAGGGTTCGATTTTGTGGCCGGGGCCCCTCAGGGTCTGATTTTGTGGCCGGATCCCCTCAGGGTCCGATTTTGTGGGTGGGGCCCTTCAGGGCCCGATTTTGTAGCCGTGGCTCACCAGGGTCAGATTTTGTGGTTGGGGCACCTCAGGGTCCGATTTTGTGGGTGGGGCCACTCTGGGTCCGATTTGGTGGGTGGGGCCACTCTGTCCGTTTTGTTGGGCGGGGCTACTCGGTCCGATTTTGTGACTGGGGCCCATCAGGGTCCGATTTTGTGGCCAAGGCCCCTCAGGGTCCGATTTTGTTGGGGCCCCTCAGGGTCTGATTTTATGGCAGGGGCCCCTCAGGGTCCGATTTTGTGGGAGGGGCCCCTTAGGGTCTGATTTTGTGGGCGGAGTCCCTATGGGTCCAATTTGGTGGGCGGGACCACTCTGGGTCCAATTTGGTGGGCGGGACCACTCTGGGTCCAATTTGGTGGGCAGGGCCTCTCAGGGTCCGATTTGGTGGGCGGGGCCCCACAGGGTCCGATTTGGTGGGTGGGGCCACTCTGGGTAAGATTTGGAGGCTGGGGTCGCTCAGCCTCTGATTTGGAGGCCGGGGTCGTTGAGCTTCCGATTTGGAGGCCGATGTCAAAGAGCCTCCGATTTGGAGGCCGGGGTCGATGAGCTTCCGATTTGGAGGCCGGGGTCGATGAGCTTCCGATTTGGAGGCCGGGGTCGTTGAGCCTCTGATTTGGAGGCTGGGGTCGATGAGCCTCCGTTTTGGAGGCCGGGGTGGCTCAGCCTCCGATTTGGAGGCCAGGGTCGATCAGCCTTCGATTTGGAGGCCGGGGTCGATCAGCCTCCGATTTGGAGGCCGGGGTCGATCAGCCTCCGATTTGGAGGCCGGGGTCGATCAGCCTCCGATTTGGAGGCCGGGGTCGATCAGCCTCCGATTTGGAGGCCGGGGTCGATCAGCCTCCGATTTGGAGGCCGGGGTCGATCAGCCTCCGATTTGGAGGCCGGGGTGGCTCAGCCTCCGATTTGGAGGCCGGGGTGGCTCAGCCTCCGATTTGGAGGCCAGGGTGGCTCAGCCTCCGATTTGGAGGCCAGGGTGGCTCAGCCTCCGATTTGGAGGCCGGGGTGGCTCAACCTCCGATTTGGAGGCCAGAGTGGCTCAGCCTCCGATTTGGAGGCCGGGGGGTCGATCAGCCTCCCATTTGGAGCCTGTGGTCACTCAGCTTTCGATTTGGCGTGTCGGCCCTTTAAGACTCATTTCGGTGCGCCGGCCCTTTAACAATCACTTTGGCGCGTCGGCCCTTTAAGAGCTAGTTTGGCTCACTAGGCTTCTTCTAAATCCACTTTGGCAGACATTCTCTATCAGGGGCATGTGTCATGTGATGAAGCTAGATTTGCATTAGTGCTGTGGGTTTCGCTTTAAGAGCTGATATTATGTGGCAGAAGCTCTGTCCTCGGGGCGTCATGTGACGTTCATAGGCGTTGGCATAGTAACTGGGTGTGCCTGCGCATATCAATGAGCTCAACTGCCATTTCAATCGCCTCAGGGCACGTTTTGCCATTTCCCATTGAAATGCATTGGAGACAGTGCATTCCAATGACGGGAAAAAAATGTTCAAACGCAAATTGCGCAAAAACTACAAATCCGATCAACACAAAGAATACTTAGCACACCTCTCATGGACGCTGGCTTCGAAACGACACCTCAACGGAGTCTGTGCGTGTAGCAGTTCGGGCCGCATTAATTGCGGAAATCAACTGGAAAATAATAAGAAGAAGAAGAATAAGTTAGCAGCGTTCGGATTACAATATAGTGGTTTTTTCAAACCACTATAAATATCACCCGCCCAGACATACTGAAAACTGCTGTCAGGTAGTTTATTAACCCTTCATGTGATCTTAAGGAATTAATGCAAAATGGCACGACAGGAATGAAAAAGTTTATTGCTACCACCTAAGGCTATGTGCACACGTTGCAGATGTTGTTGCGTTTCCGCAGCGTTTTTGGACACCCGGAATTGCATCAAATCCGCAGTGTAGTGCACAGCCAATGTTAGTCAATGTGAAATTAAGAATTGTTGTGCACATGCTGCGGAAAAATCTATGCAGATTTGCAATGTTATATTTTCCGCAGCATGTCAATTCTTTTTGCGGATCTGCAGTGTTTCTGCACCCATTGACTTCCATTGAGTCAGGCACATCCGCAGCAAAACCGCAGATGTAAAAAGATTTGTGGATTTGATGCGGATGGGAGTGCAAGAAACGCTGCAGAACAGGAGGAGGAAGAGTGTGTGGGCGGACTGTGTGTGCGGGTCTGTGTAGCCAGCCATTGTCTGATGGGGCTACTGCTCCCATCTGGCTACGAATGCTGTCACATATGACAGTGACAGCATTAGCCAATGATGGGACAGTAGTCCCATCAGAGGATGGCTGTGTTCAATTGTAAAAAATACAAAAAAAAACATACATTACAGAAAGTACATACAACATATAACATACAGTACATACTCACCAATCACCTAGTCCCCAACACCCTTGATTTCCTGTAATAAAAATAAAATAATAAACCAACCTATACTTACCTTTCTGCCATAGTCCAGTTTAGGCCGGAGTCACACTAGCGAGAATTACAAACGAGTGCTCTGCGATAAAAAATCGCATAGCACTCGGACCAATGTTAAAGGGGTTGTCTGGGCTTTTCACATAATCTCAGTGCATATCTGGGCTGCAGAATGTTGACAATAAGTAATGTACCTTCTGTGGCCAGTTTGCAGGGTTTCCAAGATGTATACTATGAGTTATTTTTAATGGTTTCAACACTCAAATTAATTGATACCAACTATTGATACGGTTACAATCTACTATATATATATATATATATATATATATATATATATATATAGTCTCATCTCTTTGATCCTTCCTAGAACGTAATTGACTTGTTCAACCAGATGGTCAAATTGTCCAAGCAGAGCAAATAACTGGTTTACACTTATCTACCAACAAAGGACCTTTGTTGCCATAATTAGATTGGGTGTGTAAACATTCCCAAGGATGTTATCTGGTGAATTCTCATCTATTTGGTTTCAGGGTACTTTCTCATTAGCATTCAAGGATAGATCAAAGCTTTTTAACTAAGACACATTTGGATGCTTTTGGGGGGGATATAAAAAGGGGACTGATTAGCAGAGGGACACAGAGAGAGACAGAGGGCAGATGATCGGACCAGAAGAGGACACGGAGATGAGAAAGAGATGGACCTGAATTCTACCTGAATAATGTAATGTATGTTTAATTCACGTGTATATTTATTGTTTATACTGTTTATTATTTGATCTTATCACTTATAAAGTAAATCAATTTAGTAAATTCAGTTCTTGTGTGAGCATTTTCTTATTCATTACAATCCATTGGAACCCTTACAATACAAATTGGTGTCAGAAGTGGGATTGTTTTGAATAAAAATGTTTGCAAAATTGAATAAGTTTGTTAAGAGTAGGAAAGCAGTTGAGAGTAGTGTCAGATCTTTGCCAGAATGGGTGTTACCAGGAAAGTGGACCCCATTGGCCCAGGAATGTAACAAATATATGGAGGGACAGCGCTTATCAAATCTCCAGGATGTGGCTGCCAAATTTGATCTCTCAAGGTATAGAATCATAGAATCGTAGAGTTGGAAGGGACATCCTGGGCCATCTGGTCCAACCCCCTGCTCAAAGCAGGATTCGCTAAATCATCCTAGTCAGATGTCTGTCCAGCCTCTGTTTGAAGACTTCCATTGAAGGAGAACTCTCCACTTCTCGTGGCAGCTTGTTCCACTCATTGATCACTCTGTCAAAAAGTTTTTTCTAATATCTAATCTGTGTCTCCTCCCATTCAGTTTCATCCCATTATTTCTAGTCTTTCCTTGTGCAAATGAGAATAAAGATGATCCTTCTACAATCTGACAGCCCTTTAGATATTTGTAGACAGCTATTAAGTCTCCTCTCAGTCTTCTCTTTTGCAAACTAAACAATCCCAAATCCTGCAACCTTTCCTCATAAGACAGGGTTTGCAGACCGGTCACCATTCTGGTCGCTCTTTTCTGAACTTGCTCCAGTTTGTTGATGTCTTTTTTAAAATGTGGTGCCCAAAACTGGACACAATATTCCAGATGAGGTCTGACCAAAGAGTAGAGGGAAATAATGACTTCACGTGATCTAGACTGTATGCTTCTGTTAATACATCCTAGAATTGTATTTGCCTTTTTTGCTGCTGCATCACAATGTTGACTCATATTCAGTCTGTGATCTATTAGTATACCCAAGTCTTTTTCACATGTGCGGTTGCTTAGTCCTATTCCTCTCATTCTGTATATGCTTTTTTCATTTTTATTGCCCAGATGTAGTACTTTGCATTTTTCCCTGTTAAAAACCATTCTGTTAGTTGCTGCCCACTTCTCCAGTTTATTTATATCTTTTTGAATCCTCTCTCTCTCTTCTCTAGTATTAGCTATCCCTCCTAGCTTTGTGTCATCAGCAAATTTAATCAGTTTACCCTCAATTCCTTCATCTAAATCGTTGATAAAGATGTTGAACAATACAGGGCCCAGGACAGAGCCCTGTGGTAGCCCACTTGAGACATTCTTCCAACTGGATGTGCAGCCATTTACGACCACTCTTTGGGTTCGATCACTAAGCCAGTTATGAATCCACCTAACAGTTGCCTTGTCCATTCCATACTTAGTCATTTTTTCAATAAGGATTGTATGAGATACTTTGTCAAATGCTTTGCTGAAGTCAAGATATACTATATCTACAGCATTTCCTTGATCCACCCAATCAGTGATTCCGTCATAGAAGGAAATTAAGTTAGTCTGACATGACTTATTAGTTACAAACCCATGCTGACTCTGTTTAATCACTTCATTCTTATCCAGGTACTGACATATGTTGTGAGTTCATCTTTCCCTTCACCATTGAGGTCTGATGAACTCCCTCCTCTGGTGAAGGAAGGTAGTGAGGCTGATTACCAAACACATGGGCAGCTAGATGATGACTGGGTGGCTGGAATTGAGGACTGCATATAAGGCTGCCGACGCCCTTCTTCCTGGCTGGTGATATTCCTGCTGGATTCTTGGAGACCAGTCTGATTCCTGCATCTCAAAGCTAAGTTTTTCTGCTCTGCTTTGTACTCTTCAGTTTTGGTTTTGTTTTGCCTTGTTTTTTGGGAGTTCTGCCATCCCCGGCCGGGGGTGAGCTGAACTCCATTTTTGTCTCTGATCTGTTGATATTTTGCTCTGTCTTCAGAATATACCTGAGTGCTGATATAGTCTTTTGAAGCCTAGCGACTTCAGGGCCTGTTTTTCCTATCAGTCGGTTGGCTCATTTTGATAGGGTTTTTGCGGATGGCAGACAGCAGCTTTCCTATCCTGTCCTATGTAGTTAGCTTGGGCCCCATCATTTGCTCAACCTATCTTTCTATCTGTGTTAGTGTTTTCATCTTGTTTCACCGTCATTATATGTTGGGGGCTGCCTATTGCTTTGGGGTCTACTCTGGGGCAGTTTAGTTTTTCCCCTTTCTGTCTTTAGGCTATATAGTTCTCCGGCTGTGATCGAGGGGTCTAGGGCACCGTAGGAACTTCCCACGGCTACTGCTAGTTGTTGTGGATAGGTTCAGGGGTCTGCAATCCGATAGCTGCCAACCTCTCTGGTTTTTCTGGACTTAGCTGGTATTTTGTTTTTTCCTCCTTCGGTGACTCATCATAACAGACATAGATGTTGTTTAATAATTTGTTCAAAGACCTTTCCTGGTATAGAAGTCAGACTCACCGGCCTATAGTTGCCTGGGTCCACCTTCTTCCCCTTTTTGAAGATAGGAACAAAATTTGCTCTTCTCCAGTCTTCTGGGACTTCTCCTGTTCTCCAAGAATTTTCAAAGATTATGGAGAGGGGTTCAAAAATTTCTTCTGCTATCTCCTTCAGTACTCTGGGGTGTATCTGTGTCATCTGGACCTGGAGACTTGAATTCATTTAGGTTAGCTAAGTGTTTCCTCACTATCTTTCTGTTTATAGATATCCTGGATTCTTCTATTCCCTTAATAGGACAGTGAAGAACAGTTGATTTTACATTTCCTTTCTGAGAGAAAACAGATGCAAAATAGGAATTTAAAAGTTCGGCCTTCTCAACATCCTGTCTTACCATTTCATCATTTTCATCCTGTAAAAAAACTATAGCATCTTTGACTTTTCTTTTACTTTTGACATATCCCCAAAATCCTTTATTATTGCTTTTGACATCTCTTGCAAGCCTCAATTCATTGTCAGCTTTAGATAATATGATTTGTGCCATGCAGGTTGTGCACCCAGCATTATATTCTTCTTTAGATATGCCTCCCTCTTTCCATTTTATAAACATTTTTTTCTTGCTTTTTAGCATGTGCTTAAGTGCCATGTTCATCCATCCTGGCTTCCTTAAATGCTTCCTATTCTTCCCTCTTTTCGGAATTGTTAACAATTGTGCTTTGAGAATTTCATTTTTCAAGATTTCCCATCCTTCCTGGACATTTTTGTCTTTAAGGATATCCAGCCATTGGATCCCTCCAATTCTCTTTCTGAATTCCTTAAAATCTGCCTTTCTGAAATCTAACCTTGATGTCTGAGTCTTCACAGGTCTTCCTCCTCTAGTTATCCAAAATTCTAAAATAGCATGGTCGCTACCTCCTAGGGTCCCAGCCACTTTTACCTCCTCAACCATTTCCTCCCTGTTTATAAGGATTAGATCCAAGGTAACAGTTCCCCTTGTTTTCTCCCCTACCTTTTGGAAGATAAAGTTGTCAGCAAGAGAGGATAAGAATTTCCTTGACCTGTTAGTTTTGCCTGAGAGAGATTCCCAACAAATGTCTGTATAGTTGAAATCTCCCATGACAACTATGTCATATTTTTTTGGAGAACTTGGCCATTTGATGCATAAAGAGTTCATCCATATCTTCAGCTTGCACAGGCGGCCTGTAGTAAATGCCTACAATGGTGTCCTTTCCATTGTTCTGTCCTTGTATTCTTACCCAAACAGTTTCCACAGAACTCCCAGTCTCTGAAGCTTCAATCTCTGTGCAGATATACGCGTTTCTAACCTACAATGCGACACCTCCTCCTCGTTTCTCAAGTCTGTTTCTGGCAAATAAGTTGTATCCTTCTAGTCTTGTATTCCAATCATGTGTATCATCCCACCAAGTTTCAGTGATTCCAATGACATCATATTTCTTTTCCTGTGTTAGTAGTTCCAATTCTCCTTGTTTGTTGCCCATGCTTTGTGCATTAGTATAGAAACATTTTAGTTTGTGATTGGTTTCTCTTTCTCCAATATTTTTATTAATTAGATTCTTTCGTCTTTGTTCTTCCTTTCCACTTCTAATAGCAGAGATCTCAATAGCATTTGTCAGGTGTATGGCTTTTTCTGGTCTTTTGCTTCCCTTCCCATGTTGTTCTAGTTTAAAGCTCTCCTTACAAGTGTAGCAAGATGACTTCCAAATATACGTTTTCCAGTCTTCGTAAGGTGCATCCCATCTCTAGCAAGTAGTCCATCGTAAAGGTAATTCACTCCGTGATCCATAAATCCAAATCGTTGCTGATGGCACCATCGACGTAGCCAGTTGTTCACATGCAGAATCTTATTCCACCTCCTTGTTCCATGGCCATCCACTGGGAGGATGGAAGAGAAGACCACCTGCGCTCCCAGTTCTATCACTTTTCTTGCCTAAGTCTTCAAAGTCTCTGCAGATAGTTTCCAGGTCGTTTCTTGCGGTGTCATTTGTCCCCACATGTAGTAGCAGGAATGGATAGTCATCTGTAGGTCTGAAGAGTCCTGATATCCTGTCAGACACATCTTTAATTTTTGCACCTGGAAGACAGCACATTTCTCTTGAAGTTATATCCGGTCTGCAGATAGTGGCCTCTGTTCCTCTCAACAGGGAATCCCCCATGACCACCACTCTCCGTTTCTTCTTCACAACATTTTTCTTTCTCCATCCAGGAGGACTCTGAAGGCGTACAAGGTTGCTGTTTGTGGGCAAAGTCTTATCCTGATGTATGTCTTCATCGTTTTCCTGCGTGAGAGCCTGGTACTGGTTCCTGAGAAGTATGGGTGCTGACTGCCTCCTGATCCTCCTGCTTCTCTGGGTCACATGTCTCCATTCCTCTGTTTCTTCAGGTGCACTTCGAATTTCTTCTCCTTCTGTAACATGAAGAGATAATTCTGCTCTGTCTAAGAACTCTTCACCTTCCTTAATGATCTTCAACGTAGCTAACCTCTCTTCGAGATTTTGCAACTTTTCCTCCAACAGGGACACAAGCTTGCATTTGTCGCATGTGAAGTTTGGCTTTTCCACTGGTAAGTCTGTGAACATGTAGCAAGAAATGCAGCTCACCAAATGGCTCCTGGCCTCTTCCATATTGAGATTTCTTAAAAACGATGAAAGATGAGCCAAAATTCGGCGCGTGGTTTTCCGATCTCTTTTCAGCTTCAGTGATCGTTGAGCTTGTGGAGACTCCTTGCTTATCCCAGAAGGCACTGGGAATATGCAAATGATCTCCTCAAGACTCTTCCCCTGGTTTTCCGATCTCCTCTTTTCAGTTGCAACAGCCAAAACCCAGTGATCGTTGAGCTCGCGGAGACTCTTCACTTATCCCAGAAGGCACTGGGAATATGCAAATGATCTCCTCAAGACTCTTCCCCTGGTTTTAATGCAAAAGAGCAGAAAGCTGCAGCAGCCATTGGATGGATCTGTGTGCAAGATGAGGAAGAAAAGCAAGCCAGACCAATTGTGACTACTAAAACTAGGAGAGAAGTCACAGCATAGTGGAGATAGGATGGATGCAGGAAACGCAGTTACAGGAGCAGAAGCTTCAATGACCGAGGAAACTAGGAATTATACAGCCGGAGAATTAACAGAATTAGCTACCAGGTACAGGCAGCAAGCAGGAGAACCTCTGTTAGCATGGATTCTCAGATTATGGGATCAGGGAGCCGATACTATAATCTTGAACCGTCTTGAGGCAGTAGGACTTTGTAGTATTTGTATTGATCCTATGGTGCATCTAAAAATGAGGCGTCCAAGGGACACTGCAGAGACTTTCTCTTTGCTGCATTTGGTGAGGGATTCTGTGGCACAAGTGTATGACTCTCCCATGGAATTAATACCACAGACACGATGGGAGACTCTTGCAGATGGAGTTCAGAGATTGAGAGAAATCGCAGGTATAGGTGGTATAACTCACAATCCTTTGCCAGATCTGAATGATCATTTTGCTGTTGTTGAGGATTGGAAGGGACCAGATGCTGCAATATTGACAGTATTTATGAAGAATAAGTTCATAGAAGGTGCCCCAGCGTCATACAAAGCCCCATGTTCAGCGCACTTATGGGAAATTCCACTAATGTCTACGCAGTATGCAATTTAATCTCCCAGCTATCTGCTCTAGAGAGAGCAAAAGTATCAAAAAATAGTCAGTAGAGAGAGTAGATCAAGAAAGGAGAAAAGAGGATGATACCCAAATTAGAAAGAGCAGGAAGGAGTTGTTTTGTGACCTGATAGCTAGTGGGGTTCCATTCCAGGAGATAGATGGGATCTCTACAAGTGAACTGTTGAGAAGATGGCAAGATCTGAGGAGAAAAGGTAAATTGCAACTCGCCAGACCCAAGAGGGTGGCGAAAAATGAGATAGGGGGTTGGAAACATAGAGGTGGGACACCTGATGGACGCATGCACAGCCCCTTGCACTCTTCCGATACCATGGCATACTACACCCCGACAAGATTCCCTCATGGACTAATTTTAAATGCAGATTTTAGATCAAAGTTGTGGAATATCCCTGAAAATTGTTGTTTGAACAGTTTTGACATTTTTTGATGTCTAATGATGTTTGTTTTCGTTCTAGAGTTTCTTAGAGAAATACTCCTGTGAGCATACTATGAAAAATGCGCTGGCTGATATATAAAGAGAAATACTCCTGTGAGCAAACTGTGACGTATGCACTGGCTGATATATGATGAATTGGGTTTGGTCTTGGTGATGCATAAATGTGCATTCCTCACCTGAGGGTTTGTAACAGACCTTGATGTTTTAAAAGGCAAAAGACCACAATAGATATAAGATGATTCTGTATGTGGGAGCCATGTGAGAGAAACATACAAGGAAAAGAGGGAGTGACATTGCAGACAATGAATTTAAGACTGACCTAAAGTTAGATGACTGATAATATACTGGGGGTTGACAAGATAAATAGATGACTTATTTGTACTAAGTGTTGTCTTTGTCACAGTATGTGCTTTGTGTATTTGTTATGGATATCCCTTGTTAAAATTGGTTCATAGCCAAAGAAAAAATCCACGTGGTATTTTTATTTTTTCATTTGGTATATTTTTATTTTTTATGAGCTCATTTTTTTGAATTTTAATGGTACTGTGTTTAGCATTCTTGGTTTTTATAAAGGAATTGTTTGTTTTTCTCTTTTCAGTCCACTACATGTTGGATTGGGGGTGGGGTGTGTAATTAACTTTTAGTTTCCAGGAGTAAAAGAAGAAACCTTGGCCATTTAATTAACATGTAAATACAGTGCACTGTAAATAGTTCATTCCTGCAGTAGTGAAAAAGGAGTCCATCTACCTAATATAAGATGATATTTTATGACTTATTTTTGAGTTTTAACATTTTTTATTTTTTGAGAGCTCCCGTGCAAATTGGGTTTTGAAGAACATATATGTAAAATGATTTCAATGAATGCTAGTTTGTTAATGTCAGTCAAAAGATATCTCGATATAGCTTTGTTCACCTACACCTGAGTCATGCAATGCAAATGTGTGGGTACCCAAAGTGTGTGTTTGTCTACTGTATATGTAAATGAGAATCTCTCCTGCTTACTGAATGAATGCATTAGGTGAAGCCAGAGTGTGTGTTGATGTAATGTGTATATTATTATGTAAAAATAATAATTTGCTAGAATTGGGTTAATAGTAAATTGGTTTAGGTTCTGTTTTCCTTAACATGTAATTGTATTGATTCTGACTAGTAGTAACATTATTTTGTGATCTCCATGAACATTATTGTACTGGTAATTATGATCATCGTTATCATGCAAATGTGATTGACATCAATTTGATGTGTTTGATAACTGGTATATGATATTTTGATATTATGATTTATTTCAGTGTATAAGTCCATACACATATGATATATTTTATGTAGTATTATTATCTAGAGTAGAAATATTTGCTACAGTAGAAAATTTCAAAGGTCATTCTGGGCACAATTAATTTGGACCAACAAACCTACAGTAATTTTGTTTGATTCATCTGATCAAGGGGTGGAAAAAACAAGCCACCAGGACTGAGTTATTTTGGACTGTTGCTTTGGACTGAGTTAGCTCTGCCAAGACTTTGGAACTTTTTCAAGTACGACTTTGGCTGTGCGCACACGCTGCGGATTCTGCTGCATTTCCGCAGCGGATTTGGCTGCTGCGGACCCGCACCAGTTTTAGCAGCAGTGTACAGTACCGTTCAAATGAATGGGAAAAAAAACCGCTGTGTAGACAGTGCGGATTTTTCCACGCGGTTTTGAAACCACAGAAAGAATTGACATGTCAATTCTTTCTGCGGAATCCGCAGCGGTTTCCTATCTCCACCATTGTGGAGATGGTGAAACCACAGGGCAAAACCGCAGATAAACCGCAGGTTTTGCAAAATCCACGCGGATGAATCCACAGCGGGTTCCGCAGCGTGTGCACACAGCCTTTGAATTTCACTTTCCCACAGTGCAGGTTGGGTCTTGTGTGTAGACTGAAGATGTCCAATTGAGCGATGAGACTGAGCCCAGATGCTGCTAAAGCGTCACCAGGGTGAATAAGGCCCTGAACAGCGGCAGCAATAGAAGATAAAGGTACTCTTATGCTCAGCCATGGACACCTGCACTCCCCTCACCCATTGCTTTGGAGAAACGAGGGGTTAATGTCATGAAGGGCAGGGACAGATTGCTCTTTAGAGTCTGTTCTGTTGCTGACCAGGGAAAGTAGTGAAGTCACCCCAAAGTGATGAGGGCATAATACTCCCCGTGCTTCCCTGCAACAGAGACCCATTTAAAAATTGCGGTCAAGAAGATCCGAAGAAACAAGATTTCTACAGACATTTGATATTTCACCACCTGCTGGTCCAATGTTGTTTTTGTTTTGATTTTTTCCGTTTTAAGCCCAGAATGTTGTTTTTTTACCAAAACGGTTTCATATATTGGTAGCAAATAAATAAATATATATAGGAGCAATGCAAATAATGATAACTGGTATAGTTTAGCGGCAGGTTAATTAAAGTGATTGAAACCAAGGGGTGGAATGTATACTATGAGTTATTTTTAATGGTTTCAACACTCCAATTAATTAATACCAACTATTGATACGGTTACAATCTACTATATATATATATATACAGTGCCTACAAGTAGTATTCAACCCCCTGCAGATTTAGCAGGTTTGATAAGATGCAAATAAGTTAGAGCCTTCAAACTTCACACAAGAGCAGGATTTATTAACAGATGCATAAATCTTACAAACCAAAAAGTTATGTTGCTCAGTTAAATTTTAATAAATTTTAAACATAAAAGTGTGGGTCAATTATTATTCAACCCCTAGGTTTAATATTTTGTGGAATAACCCTTGTTTGCAATTACAGCTAATAATCGTCTTTTATAAGACCTGATCAGGCCGGCACAGGTCTCTGGAGTTATCTTGGCCCACTCCTCCATGCAGATCTTCTCCAAGTTATCTAGGTTCTTTGGGTGTCTCATGTGGACTTTAATCTTGAGCTCCTTCCACAAGTTTTCAATTGGGTTAAGGTCAGGAGACTGACTAGGCCACTCCAACACCTTAATTTTTTGCCTCTTGAACCAGGCCTTGGTTTTCTTGGCTGTGTGCTTTGGGTCGTTGTCTTGTTGGAAGATGAAATGACGACCCATCTTAAGATCCTTGATGGAGGAGCGGAGGTTCTTGGCCAAAATCTCCAGGTAGGCCGTGCTATCCATCTTCCCATGGATGCGGACCAGATGGCCAGGCCCCTTGGCTGAGAAACAGCCCCACAGCATGATGCTGCCACCACCATGCTTGACTGTAGGGATGGTATTCTTGGGGTCGCATGCAGTGCCATCCAGTCTCCAAACGTCACGTGTGTGGTTGGCACCAAAGATCTCGATCTTGGTCTCATCAGACCAGAGAACCTTGAACCAGTCTGTCTCAGAGTCCTCCAAGTGATCATGAGCAAACTGTAGACGAGCCTTGACATGACGCTTTGAAAGTAAAGGTACCTTACGGGCTTGTCTGGAACGGAGACCATTGCGGTGGAGTACGTTACTTATGGTACTGACTGAAACCAATGTCCCCACTGCCATGAGATCTTCCCGGAGCTCCTTCCTTGTTGTCCTTGGGTTAGCCTTGACTCTTCGGACAAGCCTGGCCTCGGCACGGGAGGAAACTTTCAAAGGCGGTCCAGGCTGAGGAAGGCTAACAGTAGTTCCATAAGCCTTCCACTTCCGGATGATGCTCCCAACAGTGCAGACAGGTAGGCCCAACTCCTTGGAAAGGGTTTTGTACCCCTTGCCAGCCTTGTGACCCTCCACGATCTTGTCTCTGATGGCCTTGGAATGCTCCTTTGTCTTTCCCATGTTGACCATGTATGAGTGCTGTTTACAAGTTTGGGGAGGGTCTTAAATAGTCAGAAAAGGCTGGAAAAAGAGATAATTAATCCAAACATGTGAAGCTCATTGTTCTTTGTGCCTGAAATACTTCTTAATACTTTAGGGGAACCAAACAGAATTCTGGTGGTTTGAGGGGTTGAATAATAAATGACCCTCTGAATAAACTTTTCACAATTTAAAAAAAAATTAAACAAAGAAATAACATTCTTTTTTGCTGCAGTGCATTTCACACTTCCAGGCTGATCTACAGTCCAAATGTCACAATGCCAAGTTAATTCCGAATGTGTAAACCTGCTAAATCTGCAGGGGGTTGAATACTACTTGTAGGCACTGTATATATATATATATATACAAAAACAACGGCAAAGCAAAGTCCAGCAATAACGTGAGCAATCCAGGATGCTGTTAAAAAGAATTTTCTTTCTTTTTATTCATAAATCCATTAAAATGCAATGGTCCAAGCAGTTCAAAACAGCAATAACGCAGGAAAGTAATGCAGATAGGACTACGCGTTTCAGCGGTAGAACCCGCCTTCTTCACGGTCCAGAAGGCAGGTTCTACCGCTGAAACGCGTAGTCCTAGCTGCATTACTTTCCTGCGTTATTGCTGTTTTGAACTGCTTGGACCATTGCATTTTAATGGATTTATGAATAAAAAGAAAGAAAATTTTTTTTAACAGCATCCTGGATTGCTCACGTTATTGCTGGACTTTGCTTTGCCGTTGTTCACATTTGTATGGATGGACTCCTACATCCAGATCCGGGCACAACGGAGTTAACCAGGTTAGCTGAGGTTCCAGGTGGTTCACAGGAGTGGGCTGGTCTACATTGTTGGATATATATATATATATATATCTATATCTATAGTCTCATCTCTTTGATCATTCCTAGAAGGTAATTGACTTGTTCAACCAGATGGTCAAATTCCCAAGGATGTTATCTGGTGAATTCTCATCTATTTGGTTTCAGGGGACTTTCTCATTAGCATTCAAGGATAGATCAAAGCTTTTTAACTAAGACAAATTTGGATGCTTTTGGGGGGATAGAAAAAGGGGACTGATTAGCAGAGGGACACAGAGAGAGACAGAGGGCAGATGATCGGACCAGACGAGGACACGGAGATGAGAAAGAGATGGACCTGAATTCTACCTGAATAATGTAATGTATGTTTAATTCACGTGTATATTTCTTGTTTATACTGTTTATTATTTGATCTTATCACTTATTAAGTAAATCAATTTAGTAAATTCAATTCTTGTGTGAGCATTTTCTTATTCATTACAATCCATTGGAACCCTTACAATACACAAGATATCATCTCTTGCTTGTAAGAAAAAACGTCCAGGGGGGGTGTGTTCTGGCATTGAAATGAGAACTGGTCGTTTCCTCCTCACTAGTTTCACTTTCCATAGATCACTGTTCAGCTTGTGTCTGGGGGAGGAGCAGCTGGGTGGTTCTGCTCTCTGCACTGAGGCTGCTAGAGGGGGAGGATTTGTTACTGTGTGAGGAGGGCTTGTTCATGTGGTCGGGGAGGGCCTGTTGCACTTGCTATGGAGGGTGGGGTTGATGCTATAGAGGGCATGTTTTTAGTAGAGTAGGAGGAAACGACCAGTTCTCATTTCAATGACAGAACACACACACCCCCGGACGTTTTTCAAAGAAGCAAGAGATGATATCTTGGAAACCCTGCAAACTGGCCACAGAAGGTAAATTACTTATTGTCAGCATTCTGCAGCCCAGATATGCACTGAGATTATGTGAAAAGCCCAGACAACCCCTTTAAACTATGAGGCAGCTCCCATCATCTGATGTTTTCTCGCCCGTTTTATACGTTCAGAGGATATCGCAGCATGCTGCGATTGTCAGCGATTCTCGGCCGAGACTCGCCAATGCAAATTTATGGGTGCGAGAAAAAAAACGGATTACACACGGACCACAAGTGTGACTTGCGAGAAATACTCACCGGTGTCCTTCAACAAAAGCCGGAAATTCAGTCGGCTGTACAGTAAAATCACACTGACATGTTTAATAAATAGAAAGAATAGATATATACACATATATATGTATTCTATATATAATATATATATACACATACACACGTCATTGAGACACACACACACACACACATATATATATACTAGCTGAAGAGCCCGCGCAGCCCGGCCCTAGTAACTACAGTTAGTTATAACAAATTATAATGATTATATATGTATATATGTATATATATAAATAGAGCTGTGTGTAGAGCCCCGCCTACTCCGCATAGCCACATTCACTATAATATCCCACATCATCCCGTCAGCCAGAGCCACAGGAATACTACCTCTATTATCCCACATCGTCCCATCAGCCAGAGCCACCGGACTACTACTCCTATAATCCCACATTATCCTGTCAGCTAGAGCCACCGGACTACTACCCCTAATATCCCACATCATCCCGTCAGCCTGAGCCACCGGACTACTACCCCTAATATCCCACATCATCCCGTCAGCCTGAGCCACCGGACTACTACCACTAATATCCCACATCATTCCGTCAGCCAGAGCCACCGGACAACTACCACTAATATCCCACATCATCCCGTCAGCCTGAGCCACCGGACTACTACCACTAATATCCCACATCATTCCGTCAGCCAGAGCCACCGGACAACTACCACTAATATCCCACATCATCCCGTCAGCCAGAGCCACCGGACTACTTCCACTAATATCCCACATCATTCCGTCAGCCAGAGCCACCGGACAACTACCCCTAATATCCCACATCATACTGTCAGCCTGGGGTCAGAACCAGAGCTCTAAGTCTAACGGTCCTAACTTCCATACCGGGGATCCTGTTAAGAGAGGCCTGGTGTCAGAACCAGAGCGCTGAGTGGATTTGCCCTGACTTCCATACCAATGAACCTTTTAATAGAAGCCTGGGGTGAGAATCATAGCATTGAGAGATTTACCATAACTTCCATACCGGAGATCCTTTTAAAGAGAGGCCTGGGGTCAGTACCAAAGCGCAGAGTGGATTTGCCCTCACTTTCATACCAGGGATCCCTTTAAGAGGGGCCTTGGGTCAGAACCAGAGCCCTGAGTGGATTTGCCCTAACTTCCATACCGGGGATCCATTTGAGAGAGCCTGGGATCAGAACCAGAGAGCTGAGTGGATTTGCCCTGACCTGACTTGCATACCAATGATCCCTTTAATAGAACCCTGGGGTCAGAATCAGAGCGCTGAGGGATTTGCCCTAACTTCCATACAGGAGATCTTTTTAAGAGAGGCCTGGCGTCCGAACCAGAGTGCTTAATGGAACGGTCCTAACTTCCATACCGGAGATTCCTTTTTTTGGCCTGGGGTCAGAACCAGAGCGCTGAGTGGATTTGCCCTGACTTGCATACCAATGATCCCTTTAATAGAAGCCTGTGGTGAGAATCAGAGCACTGAGGGATTTGCCCTAAATTCCATACCAATGATCCCTTTAAGAGAAACTGGGGTCAGAACCACATAGCTGGGATGGATGTGTGATGGGGATATGGGCACGTGAGGGGGGATTCATTTCTGTCATGTGCTCTCTGCTCCTTTCTGGGGACAATGGCTGGGAGATTATGTTCCCAGGGATGCAAGATTTCTATCACCATGTCAGTGTCTGCTGAGGTGTTGTCAAATGGGAAAACTTGCTCATAGCAACCAATCACAGCTCAGCTTCTTTTAACCAGCTCTGGTGAAATGAGAGATGCTTAGTGATTCCTTGCAAGGAAAACTGTTGCTCATAGCAACCAATCATAGCTCAGCTTCTTTTGAACAGCTCTGTAGAAATGAAAGATGCTTCGTGATTGGTTGGTGATACACACACACACATTCAGTTTTATATATAGAGATATATATATATTTCATAGAGTTCTACATAGCATAAAAGCCGCTAAATCAATTGCTGCCTTCTGTAAAATCATTCCAAAACCCGACATGAAATGACACATGGTTTACATACAGTAAACCATTTAACTTCATTTATTTTTTTTATATGTCCCTGACTAATAATTACAATAGTGTATGTGTGTAAAATTTGGAACATGTAGGTGTTAAATTTAAGGGTAAATTCGTTGAAAGAAATTGCGTGGGCTCCTGTGGTATTTTCCCCGCCAGAGAGGGAAAGCCAGTGACTGAAGGCAGATATTAATAGCCTAGAGAGGGACCATTGTTTTGCCCCTCCTCCTGGCTAAGAATATCTGCCCCCAGCCACCCCAGAAAAGGCGCATCTATAAGATGGGTTAATAATGGGTTAATGTCTTCTTGCTATTGGAAGGTGACATTAAGCCAGGTTAATAATGGAGAGGTGCCAATAAGACACCTATCCATTATAAATCCTATAGTAGTAAAGGGTTAAAAAGGACACACACACACACACACACACACACACACATTAATTAAAAATTCTTTTAATGAAATAATCACACAAAGTTTTTGGCAAAATTTATTATTCTGCTATTCCAACAGAATCCCTTGTTCTCCTGAAAAAAAATAAAATAAACCAACGATATACATACCTCTCCGCCGTTCAGTCAGGTCCCCCGCTGCAATCCAACACAAGGGGTTAACTAGTTTACATCGGGGACTGATGCTAATGCTACCGGCCCTGCTGTAAACCACTCCCGAGTGAGTGAAGCCTCCCAGGCTGACCGGAGATGAACTAATAAGCGTGGGAAAGTTTCTGAACTTTTTCCCATGCTGTCAGTTCACCTCCGGTCAGGCGGGGACTTAGCGCAGCCTCAGTGACGTCAGCAGTAGTCAGTGAGGCTGCGCAGAGTCCCCGGCTGACCTGAGGTGAACTCAGGAGCGTGGGAAAAAGTTCAGAAACTTTCCCATGCTTCTAAGTTCATCCCCAGTCAGCTGGGGAGGCTGCGCAGAGATGAATTCATTTGGCTGCGGTTTACAGCGGGGCCGGTCGCATTAGCACCGGTCTCCATTGTAAACTAGTTAACCCCTTCAGATGGATTGCATCGGGGGACCTGACTGAACGGCGGAGAGGTATGTATATTGTTTATTTTATTTTTTTTTTTAGGAGAACAAAGGATTCTGTTGGAATAGCAGAATAATAAATTTTGTCAAAAACTGTGATTATTTCATTAAAATAATTTTAATGTTTGTGTGTATTTTAACCCTTTACTACTATAGGATTAATAATGGATAGGTGTCTTATTGACACCTCTCCATTATTAACCCAGCTTAATATCACCTTTCAACAGCAAGGTGGCAGTAACCCCTTTTATTAACCCATGATCCACCACTAAAGGCAATGGGAAAAGAGAAGCTAAGTGCCAGAAAAGGCGCATCTTATAAACGTGCCTTTTCTGGGGTGGCTGGGGGCAGATTTTTGTAGTGTTGGGAGGAAAAAACAATGGTCCCTCTATATAGGCTATTAATATCTGCCCGCACTCACTGGCTTTCCCTCTCTGGTGGAGAAAATACCGCAGGAGCCCACGCAATTTTTTTCAACGAATTAACCCATTAATTTAACACCTACATGTCCCAAATTTTAAACACAAACACTAATCTAATTATTAGTCAAATTCATATAAAAAAAATAAATGAAATGATTTGGTTTACTGTATTTAAACCATGTGTCATTTCATGTTGGGTTCTGTAATGATTTTACAGAAGCCGGCAATTGATTTAGCGGCTATTCTGCTATGCAGATATCTATGAAATATAAATATATTATATATACACACACAGTACAGATCAAAAGTTTGGACACACCTTCTCATTCAAAGAGTTTTCTTTATTTTCATGACTATGAAAATTGTAGATTCACTCTGAAGGCATCAAAATTATGAATTAACACATGTGGAATTATATAATTAACCAAAAAGTGTGAAACAACTGAAAATCTGTCTTATATTCTAGGTTCTTCAAAGAAGCCACCTTTTGCTTTGATTACTGCTTTGCACACTCTTGGCATTCTCTTGATGATCTTCAAGAGGCGGCCTCAGTGATGTCAGCGGGAGGTGAACTCATGAGCGTGGGAAAAAAAAGTCAGAAACTTTCCCACGCTAATTAGTTAATCTCCGGGCAGCCAAGGAGGCTGCGCAGAGCTGAATTAATTCATTCTGTAGTAGTTTACAGTGGGGCTGGTCGCATTAGCACCGGTCCTCATTGTAAACTATTTAACGCCTTGTGAAGGATTACAGCATGGGACATGACTGAACGGCGGAGAGGTAAGGATAGTTTTGATTTTTTTATGGGTTTTTTTTGCAGATCATGGTTTAATTTTGGAATAAGAGTAATAAAAATTTGTCAAAATCTCGGTGTCTTTATTTCATTAAAAGACTTTTTAATTAATGTCTGTGTGTGATTTTTAACCCTTTCATAGACTAGGGTTAATGATGGATCGGTGTCTTATTGACACCTCTTCATTATTAATCGGCTTAATGTCACCTTACAATCTAATGGTGACATTAACCCTTTGTTATTAACCCATTCGCCACCGCTACAGGGCAATGGGAATAGAGAGGATAAGAGCCAGAAAAGGCACATCTTATAGATGCGCCTTTTCTGGGGTGTCTGGGGGCAGAATTTAGTAGCCAGGGGGAGGGGGGGCCAAAAACAATGGTTCCTCTCAAGGCTATTAAAATCTGCCCTCACTCACCTGCTTTACCTCTTTGGTTGACAAATTACCGCGGGAGCCCACGCAAATTTTTACAACGAATTAACCCCTTAAATTAACACCTACACCTCCCAAATTTTACACGCAAACCCTAATCTAATTACTAGTGAAAGACATATAAAAAAAAAACATGAAATGAAATGGTTTACTGTATGTAAACCATGTGTCATTTCATGTCGGGTTGGGGAATCATTTTACAAAAGCCGGCAATTGATTTTGCGACTATTCTGCTATGTAGAACTCTATGAAATATAAATAAATATATATATATATTCTATGTATATATATATCTATTCTTTCATTAAACCTGTCAGTGTGATTTTACTGTATCGCGCACTGAATTGCCGGCTTTTCTAAAGGACACCGGGGGCATATTTCTCGCAAGTCACACATCTGGTCCGCGTGTAATGCATTTTTTTGCGCACCCATAGACTTGCATTGGCGTACTACGGGCGTAGTACGCTGACAATCGCAGCATGCTGCAATTGGCACGGACCGTAAAATATACGCGAGAACTATACGGCTGATGGGAGCTACCCCATAGAGAATCATTGGTCCGTGTGCAATGCGTATTTTTAATACCTCTCCCTCGGCCATATTTCTCTCTAGTGTGACGCCGGCCTAAGGATTCAATATGGATGTCATGCGGATGCTTAGATGCGAGAAAATCGCATCCTCGCATGACAATCAGATGACATACGGATTGTTTAGGGAACATTTGTGCGATTCTGGTCCTTGAAAAACGGGCCGCATTTTTATATGTTGTGTGTGACTCCAGCCTAATAATGAGTGTCCCACAATGATCTCATGTGTAGAACACTGACATCGGGCGATGTCAGTGTTCTACAGGGCCTCCTGTGATGCACTGACAGGCGGAGGTAATCCTCAGCGTTGTATTCCTCCGGCGCCAGGAGAGAGGTCACCTAAGTTCATTTTCTCACCGGTAACGCTGTGAGAGAAAACTCTCACGCAGCATTGCCATAAAGTAAGAGCCTGAACCCAGGCGACCTCTTCAGTGATGCACTGCAGGAGCCATTATCTCCTGTCAGTGCATCGTGGGACGCCCTGTAGAGCAGTGACATCACCCGATGTCACTGTTCTACAGGGGAGATCGTCTTGGACACTCATTATTAATTGGATTACGTCGGACAGGGAGTATTTGTGTTTATTTTTTTTTTGCAGGAGATCGTGGGCTTCGCATGGATTAACAGTACAATAAAGATGGCAAACTGTGTGTGGTGTTGTATTTTATTAACAGACTTTTTTCTGACTTTTTTTAACATAGCTTACAAATCCGCATCAAAAACATGCAAATTTTTACCTGCGTTTTCTGGCAAGAGATGCAGATTCTGTGCAGAAAATTCCACAGGAAAATCTGCAATGTGTGCTGTGCACACGGTGCAGATTTGCCTGTAAGGTTTTCTGCACAGAATCTGCATCTCTTGCCAGAAAACACAATAGATACAGTAGATATATAATGGCAAGGACAATGTTTATTAGTGAACAATGTTTAATTTTAGAAAAAAATGGGGAAAAAATGGCATGCAATTTTCTGTGCCAGAGAGGGAAAGCCGACGACTGGGGGCAGATATTCATAGCCAAGGAAGGGACTATGGTTATTGCCGCCCCCCGGCTACAAACATCTGCCCATAGCCGCCCCAAAAATGGCGCATCTCTAAGGCTAGGTTCAGATTTGCGGATGTCAGAGCTGCGGAGGGCTACGTAGTTCCTCCGTAAAGCTCCGCCCACTGCCGCACCTCCTTCGTTCACCTCCGCCTACGTCTGCATGCGACCTTCTCATTGGGTACGCAGGCCATGTGGATGTATACAGATGCGTCCGCATGCGTTGTTTTGACGCTGTGGCGACCGCAACAAAATTCAACATGTTGCGTTTGCCGCAGCGTCAAAACGACAATGGCTGCTTTCACAGCAGAAACGCACACACAGACACACACAGGGACACGCAAACACGCGCGCACACATACACGCAGACCGTGCCCCACACACAGACATACACACAATCTCCGCCCACACACTTCCCTCCTCCCGATCTGCAGCATTTCTAGCACCCAGATCTTTTATTACATCTCCGGTTTTGCTGCGGATGTGTCTGATTCAATGGAAACGCTGCAGATCTGCAAAAAGAATTGACATGCTGCAGAAAAAAAACGCGTTTCTGCACTGATTTTTACACAGCCCGTGCACAACAAATCTCCATTTCCCATATATTAGCATTGGCTGTGCACTACACTGCTGATTTGATGCGAATCCGTGCGGCCAAAAACGCTGCATATCCGCATCTAAATCTGCAACATGTGCACACAGCCTTAGTGTCGCTAACTTCTGAACAGGCCGCTATAGCGGGGAGGCTCTAAGGCCGCTATTTGGCCGTGAATTGCCATGGCAAACATCAGGACCACAGGATCATGATCTCGATGTCGATGAGATTAAAGCAGAAGTCCCCACACTCTGTTAACCATTTATATGATGTAGTCACTATTGACAGCCACAGTGGCGAAACTACAAAGTTAAGGGCCCCGATGCGAACTTTCAAATAGACTCCCCATGCCAAAATACACACACATCTCCGCTCCGTACACCTCGTACACACGCGGCTCCGCTCCGTACACATTGTACACACACAGCTCTGCACACCTCGTACACACGCTCCGCTCCGTACCTCGTGCACACACGGCTCTGCTCCGTACACCTCGTACACACACAACTTTGCTCCGTACACACACGGCTCTGCACACCTCATACACACACAGCTCCGCTCTGCACACCTTGTACACACACAGCTCCGCACACCCCATACACACGCTGCTCCACTTCGTATACCTTATACAGACACGGCTCCGCTCCGTACACTCGTACACACACAGCTCTGCACACCTCGTACACACATGGCTCCGCTCCGTACACCTCGTACACACACGGCTCCGCTTCGTACACCTCGTACACACACGGCTCCGCTCCGTACACCTCGTACACACACGGCTCTGCTCCGTACACACACTGCTCTGCACACCTCATACACACACAGCTCCGCTCTGCACACCTTGTACACACGCTGCTCCACTTCGTATACCTTATACACACACGGCTCCGCTTTATATACCTCATACACACACGACTCCGCTCCGCACATCCCATACACACGGCTCCGTTCCATACACCTCGTACACACATGGCTTCACTGTGTACAGCTCGAACACACACAGCTCCGCTACATCCACCCTGTAAACCCCTCCTGACCCCACACAGAAACTTACCTCATCCAGCACCATAACAACGAGCACAGCAGAGTCCTGAACACACTGAGGCTCCTGATCATGTGACCCCTGACTCCTCTCCCCTGTGACCTCATCACAGGTCCTGTGCGCACAGAACAGCCGCCTTCCCCCTGCACTCTGTAGTCACGGAGCTCCAGGTGTCGGCAGCAGGTCTCATCCTCCATCACCTGGGGGGTGGAGTGCAGAGCTCAGGGGGAGGGGAGGAATAACCGAGTCCATGGTGGAGGGGCGGCGCAGGACGTGATGGAATCCCAGGTCCCACATGAAGTCGACTGCTTCTTTGCTGGACTGGGCGGGCCCCTAATCACTTCGGGGCCCCGTCGCAACTGCGACCTCAGTAGTTACGCCCCTGGACAGCAGCATCTAAGGGGGTAAACAGATATGGACGTGCCAACACTGATCATTGCTGATACAGTAAGTTTTCAGCTATAGTGTACGGCAGGGCTGTGGAGTCGATAAGCCAAACCTGCGACTCCGACTCCTCAATTTCCCTTACACCGACTCCACGACTCCGACTCCCACATATATTGCTTATATTTAAGTGAAAAATTTATTCTAGTATAATGTGAACATCAGACATTAAATCATTTTTATGATACAATAATCAGGATATTTAGATAGAACATAATATTTATTGGAATACAACTTTAGAACACAAAAAACTGTAATAAATTGTAAACATGTAATACACTATGTAATATCGATTACATATATATATATATATATATATATATATATATATATACACACAGTATATGTATAACACTATGTAATAAACTATAAGTGGCAAAAAACAGTTTTCAACAAAAACATACTAAATAACATTTGTGCAGTCTATGAATTTGTTCTAAGAAATAAAATTGCCTCCATCAGATCCTCCTTCATAGATGACCTCAAATCTGACCTAATAATTTTAAGGCTAGATAACAACCTCTCTACAGTAACTTGGGTTGGAGGCAAAGCCGTAACCACATGGGCAACATCTCTAACAATTTCCGGGTATAAAGGAATTGCCTCATGCACAGTCAGTTTTGATGAACGGTTGAATTTTTCTATTTCTTTGAGAACAAGTGAAAGATTTTGCTGAAATATGGTCAATCTGCTTGCTATAGGAGACAGAGTGAAATCTTTTTCCTTGCGGCAACGCTTTGCCTGCTCCATGTCATACAAATACTTGTCAAAGTCAAACTCCTCATCTGATGAGGATGGAGATATGGCAGCAGTAGCACTGTCAGGACCCAAATCCTCTTGCGCCTGGCAGTCCCTCCTGTAGGCCACTCATCCTAACTGCTACCTCAGTCAGAGCTTCTTTTCCTTTAGTAAGGTGTTGATCATCAAGCAGTATACGATGACTTGGGTCCACATAAACAGCTGCCAGAAAAATTTTATTTTCCAATAGCTGTGCCTCTCTCCGTTTCATTGAAGCAGAAATGCCAACTGTGATTAAACAGCAAAATAGCAAGTTCTTCCGCTCCCTGATGAAAATGCCAGGAGTTAAATACTCAGCTTGTAATTTTTTATTCACAGTAAATGGGTGATTAAGCAATTCCTTCAATTCAGCCACCTGTGTCCATTGACCTTCATTTAGAGTTACCTGAGGGTTCGCCATATCTATAAGAAACAGTTTTAGTTGATCAACAATTGCCTTTTTCCAGCACGTCTCTTCAAGATGGAATCAATTTTAGGGGTTCTGGCGGCAATAACCAATTCCCTCACTTTTCCAATCAGATTTCCAGCATGTCCCTCTTGCAGACTATCTCTCAAGCTGCAGCGTGTGCACAACACAGCGCATGTGATGAATAGGAAAGTGTTTTGAAGCAGCTTCAACAAGATCATCTATTTCTACAGTATAATTTTGCTGTTCTTCTGTTGTAATATCTGTTTGTTCCTCAGTTACATGAACAGCACTGTGGCCTTCCATCTCAAACATACTGAATCCTAAGTGTTCTTCTAGCTGTTGTTCATTACTCTCATTCATCAGTGTAATTGTACTTATGTTTGAAGCATTGTCCGTTACAACAGCAAGAACCTGTTCTTTTTTGAGTTCGTAATCTTGCAAAACTTTTTCCACTAAGGCCTGGAGAAACTGGCTGCTGTGATGAGCTTTAGTATCTTTTACTGCCAGTGTCTTGGTAACAATTTTTGTTGCCACAAACATATCGAACATTGATGGCAACATAGTTCACTCTGTGACTGTGCAGGCATCCATTTTAAGAAACATGAAGCGTCGTTTGAGAGTCTTTTTAAGATCTTCCTTTTGTTTAAGGGCTTCTTCAATCACTAATTTTCTAATACTTTGTCTTTCCAGAGAAACACCAAGTTTGGGGGCCATTTCTCCATTAAGAGCTGTAAAAGCTGGTCGTGCAAATAATGTTAATGGTACACCATCCTTCACAACAAGCTGTATGAGCTGTCTTTTAGACATATCTGCTGTCATTGTTACAGTAGCTTTGTCACTTACAAAATATCTTGTTAATGATGTTTGAGACGCTCTTTCCTCCTCCTTTGCCTAAAAGGAGTGTTAAGGTACTGTCACACTTAGCGATGTACCAGCGATCCCGACCAGTGATATGACGCGGTCAGGATCGCTGGTACATCGCTAAGTGGTCGCTAGTGAGCTGCCACACAGGCAGATCTCACTAGCGACATCACTGGGGACGGGGGTCGCTACTTACCTGTCACACCAGGCGATCCTGCGTCCTCCCGCCCGCGTCCAGGCGTCGCTCGTCGTCACAGCAGGAAGCGCCACAGGAAGCTGACGACGAGAAACAGTCCTGGACGTTCTCGCGTGATCAGCAATAACCAGCGGGGGAGCGGGTTGTAGGTAAGTATCAGACATAGCGATATCGCTAGCAATATCGCTATAACGTCACAAGTTATAGAGATATTGCTAGCGATATTACTTAGTGTGACAGGCCCTTTAGTCTGCGTGCTACCCGGCTTTCATTCTTTTTGGTACAGATAAGATATGGAGACAGATATGGATAAATGGATATATAGATAGAGCAGATTTCTAATCTGCTTTTGATATTGAAAACATTATCTATGAGCTCAAAACCCTTTCAGGTGATGCAGTTTTTTTTAAAAATCTGTTCAACTTTTGCAGCTGAAAAACGTATCCACAAAAAACGCAGCAAAAATGCTGTGTGTGAATGTAGCCTTAGATCAGGAATAGAACAGCCATTTATAGGACATTTCATAACTTTCCCAAATTCCTATCAAAAAATATTCAGCACATTCTGCATTGAACTACTGTACCCAATTTATTATATATTTTAGGAGTCGGTCCATTTTATACCGACCACCAAAATGAGCACCGACTCCGACTCCACGACTCCGACTCCACAGCCCTGGTGTACGGCCGACAGCTGAAGTAAGAGGTGGACGTCATCTCTAGAAGATGGGAGGCGCCGGACCGCGACACCCATCGGACCGGACCCCGGGGTGAGTATAACTAGTTTTTCTTCTCTTTCAGGTTACATCGGGGGCTTATCTACAGCATTACAGAATGCATTACACAGTGCTGTAGCTAAGCCCCTGATGGCGGTGGCCGCAGTTCATAGGCCGAAAATGGGGAGACAGATCCCCTTTAACCCCTTCATGACCCAGCCTATTTTGACCTTAATGACCTGGCCATTTTTTGCAATTCTGACCAGTGTCCCTTTATGAGGTAATAACTCAGGAACACTTCAACGGATCCTAGCGATTCTGAGACTGTTTTTTTGTGACATATTGGGCTTCATGTTAGTGGTAAATTTAGGTCGATAATTTTTGCGTTTATTTGTGGAAAAAATCAGAAATTTAGTAAAAATTTAGAAAATTTTGCAATTTTCACATTTTTAATTTTTATTCTGTTAAACCAGAGAGTTATGTGACACAAAGTGGTTACTAAATAACATTTCCCACATGTCTACTTTACATCAGCACAATTTTGGAAACCAATTTTTTTTTTGTTAGGAAGTTATAAGGGTTAAAAGTTGACCAGCGATTTCTCATTTTTACAACAAAATTTACAAAACCATTTTATTAAGGGACCACCTCACATTTGAAGTAACTTTGAGGGGTCTATATTGCAGAAAATACCCAAAAGTGACACCATTCTAAAAACTGCACCCCTCAAGCTACATTCTAGAAGATTATTAACCCTTCAGGTGTTTCGCAGGAACTAAAGTAACGTGGAAAGAAAAAATGGACATTTTAATTTTTACATCAAAAATTTTCTTTTAGCATCAATTTTTTCATTTTCACATGGGCAACAGGATAAAATGGATCCTAAAATTTGTTGGGCAATTTCTCCTGAGTACACCAATACCTCATATGTGGTCATAAACCACTGTTTGGGTGCACGGCAGGGCTCAGAAGGGAAGGAGCGCCATTTGACTTTTGAATGGAAAACATGCTGGAATATTTAGCGGACACCATGTCGCGTTTGGAGAGCCCCTGTGTGCCTAAACAGTGAAAACCCCCACAAGTGACCCCATTTTGGAAACTAGACCCCTTATGGATCTTACATAGATGTGTAGTGAGCACTTTGAACCTCCAGGTGCGTCACAGAAGTTTATAACGCAGAGCAGTGAAAATAAAAAATCATTTTTTTCCTCAAAAATGATTTTTTAGCACGCTATTTTTTATTTTCGCAAGGGTAACAGGAGAAATTGGACCACAAAAGTTGTTGTGCAATGTGTTCTGAGTACACCGATACCCCATATGTGGGGGAGGGACCACTGTTTGGGCGCACGGCAGGGCTCAGAAGGGAAAGAGCGCCATTTGACTTTTTGAAATTAAAATTACCTCTAATCGTTAGCGGACACCATGTCGTGTTTGGAGAGCCCGTGTGCCTAAACATTGGAGCTCCCCCACAAATAACCCCATTTTAGAAACTAGACCCCCTAAGGAACTTTTCTAGATGTGTAGTGAGCACTTAGAACCCCCAAGTGCTTCACAAAAGTTTATAACGCAGTGCCGTTAAAATAAAAAAATTTTTTTTAACTCAAAAAATTATTTTTTAGTGCACAATTTTTTATTTTCACAAGGGTACCAGGAGAAATTGGACCACAAAAGTTGTTGTCCAGTTTGTCCTGAGTACGCTGGTACCCCATATGTAGGTGGGGGCCACTGTTTGGGCACACGTCGGGCTCGGAAGGGAAGTAGTGTTTTGGAATGCAGACTTTGATGGAATGGTCTGCAGGCATCATGTTACATTTGCAGAGCCCCTGATGTACCTAAACTGTGGAAACCCCCCACAAATAACCCCATTTTAGAAACTAGACCCCCTAAGGAACTTTTCTAGATGTGTAGTGAGCACTTAGATCCCCCAAGTGCTTCACAAAAGTTTATAACGCAGTGCCGTGAAAATAAAAAATTTTTTAACTCAAAAAATTATTTTTTAGTGCACAATTTTTTATTTTCACAAGGGTACCAGGAGAAATTGGACCACAAAAGTTGTTGTCCAGTTTGTCCTGAGTACGCTGGTACCCCATATGTAGGTGGGGGCCACTGTTTGGGCACACGTCGGGCTCGGAAGGGAAGTAGTGTTTTGGAATGCAGACTTTGATGGAATGGTCTGCAGGCATCATGTTACATTTGCAGAGCCCCTGATGTACCTAAACTGTGGAAACTCCCCACAAATGACCCCATTTTGGAAACTAGACCCCCCACGGAACTAATCTAGATGTGTAGTGAGCACTTTGAACCCCCAAGTGCTTCACAGAAGTTTATAACGCAGAGCCGTGAAAACAAAAAATCATTTTTTTTGCTAAAAGAAAAAAATGATTTTAGCCAGCAATTTTTTTTCCACAAGGGTAACAGGATAAATTGGACCCCAAAAGTTGTTGTCCAGTTTGTCCTGAGTACGCTGATACCCCATATGTGGGGAGGAAACTATAACAACCCTGCTGGCATCACTGCATGGCCTCCCATTCCCCGCACACCAACTTACTTTCTGCTTCAAGCCATGCTGTGAATTCTGTCTGTTGCCAGCTCTGTGCCTCTGCTCTCCATGTTTCCAGACTGTGTGTATAGGGGGGCGGCGCCTGAACTCTCTGGTTCTTATGCAGTCAGGGTGCACCTGGGTAATCTGTCCCTGACCAATCACCTGGAGCCCTTGACTATTTAGTTTCGCCACTCCCACTGAAACATTGCCTGTGCAATGTTTATACTCAGTAAGGCTATGTTCCCACGTAGTTTTTAGTCTCTGCGGATTTTGTAGAGAAAACCGCAGGAAATCCGCAGGACAAAGTGCTGCGGTTTTTTCTGCGGTTTTTCACCTCATAATGGATGAGGTGTAAAACCGCAGCGTTTCTGCACTAAACAATTGACATGCTGCGGATTGTAAACCGCAGCAAAACCGCGCGGAAAAAAACGCAGCATGTGCACAGCTTTTTTTTTATTTCCATAGGAAATAAAGGTACTGTACAACGCAGCAAAATCTGCTGCGTTTCTGCAGAGCCAAAAACGCTGCGGAAACGCAGCAGAATCCGCAGCATGTGCACATACCCTTAGTGTCTTGCAGCTGAGGAAGCCAGGCCCTGTTCTGTGTATCTCCTTCTCTGGAGGAATACTTCTTGTCTTGCCTTGTACCTTGTCTGCCTGCCAAGAGGCTGTATATCCTGGTCCTTGTGTCTTTGTCCCTGTCTCTCTGTCTGAACTCAGTCTTACCTTTGTCTATCAGTCTCCCTTTCTCCTTGTCCGTGGCTCCCTTCCTTGCTGTGTCTTTCCTTGTGTTCTCCCTGTCTGTGCATCTGCACTCTCGCGGCTTTATCTGTGCATCTGCACTCTAGCCGCTCTGTCTGCACGGCTCCTGCTGCAGAACCTCTTGCTGCAGCTTCTCTCTACAGACCTTGTGGTTCAGCTTTGCTCCATTCTTGCTGCTGCTGCAGAACCCCTTGCTGCAGCTTCTCTCCACAGACCTTGTGGTTCTGCTTTGCTCCAGTCCTGCTGCTGCTGCGGAACCTCTTGATGCAGCTTCTCTCCACAGACCTTGTGGTTCAACTTTGGTCCACTCCTGCGGCCGCTGCAGAACCTCTTTCGGCAGCTTCTCTCTCCACTCCTGCCTTCACCTGCACCTCCTGTGTGAACAGGTCCAAACCTGATCCTTCATATTCCACGCCTGCCTGCATCCATACCTGCACCTCCTGTGTGAACAGGTCCAAACCTGTTCCTTCATATTCCACGCCTGCCTGCATCCATACCTGCAGTGTGAACAGGTCCCTACCTGTTCCTTCTCTAGCCGTGCCCACCTGTCCTGTGTCTCCAAGCCGTGCCCGCCTGTCCTGTGTCTCCAAGCCGTGCCCGCCTGTCCTGTGTCTCCAAGCCGTGCCCGCCTGTCCTGTGTCTCCAAGCCGTGCCCGCCTGTCCTGTGTCTCCAAGCCGTGTCCGCCTGTCCTGTGTCTCCAAGCCGTGCCCGCCTGCCCTGTGTCTCCAAGCCGTGCCCGCCTGCCCTGTGTCTCAGCCGTGCCTGTCGTGTCCACCTGCCTGCCTGTCTATAGCCTCTGTCAAGGTGTCCTGTTCCCGAGTGGGATCAGCAGCCACAGCCAGACACCACCCTGGAGTGGCACCCGGCAGCTACCTGCCGCACAAGCCTGACCTCACCCTCAGAGACTCCAGTGAAGACCAAGGAAGCTGCCGTAGTTACGCCCCTTCCAGGGTAGTCTGGTTTGTGGCACAGTGGGGCCACAACCCCCCGGCTCGCGCCATTCAGCCAAGGCGCGAGCGTGACAGAACCATTGTTTAGGCGCACGTAAGGGCTGAGAATGGAAGTAGTGACATTTTGAAATGCAGACTTTGATGGAAAGGTCTGCGGTCGTCATTACGTTTGCAGAGCCCCTGTGTGCCTAAACAGTAGAAACCCTCACAAGTGACCCCATTTTGGAAACTAGACCTTCCAAGGAACTTATCTAGATGTGTGGTGAGTACTTGGAACCCCCAAGTGCTTCACAGACGTTTATAACGCAGAGACGTGAAAATAAAAAAAATCATTTCTTTTCCAAAAAAATAATTTTTTAGCCCCCAATTTTTTATTTTCCCAAGGGTAACAGGAGAAATGAGACGACCAAAGTAGTGCAATTTTTCCTGAGTATGCTGATACCCCATATGTTGGGGTAAACCACTGTTTGGGCACACGTTGGGGCTTGGAAAGGAGGGAGCACCGTTTGACTTTTTGAATGCAAAATTGGCTGGTATCAATGGTTGCACCATGTCGCGTTTAGAGACCCCTTGATGTGCCTAAACAGTGGAAACCCCATAATTCTATCTCCATCCCTAACCCCAACACACCCCTAACCCCAACACATCCCTAACCCTAATCCCAACCCTAACCATAACCCTAACCCCAACACACCTCTAACCCTATCCGTAACCCTCTTTCCAACCCTAACCCACTTTCCAACCCTAATGGAGAAATAAAAATAATTTCTTTATTTTATTAGTTGATCCTGCCTATGGGGGTGACAAACGGGGGGGGTTTATCTACTTTTCATTCTATTTTGATCACTGTGAGAGTTTATCACAGTGATCATAATAGAATGAAGGGAAAATGCAGCCGGCAGGCGGACTGCGCATGCGCCTGCCATTTTCAAGATGGCGGCGCCCATGGTCCGGGACCGCGGGACATCAGGAGGCGGTGGGGGACATTGGGAGGCGGTGGGGGACATTGGGAGGCGGTGGGGGACATCGGGAGGCGGTGGGGAGCACAGAGAAGGGGGAGGGGAGCCGACGATGACGGCGGCGGCACATTGCCGCCGTCAGTCGGTATCGGGGGCCGATCGGCCCCGTGAGCTGGTGGGGTGGGGGGTCGGATCACGGTCTCCAGCCATGTCCGATGCTACAGCAGCATCGGCCATGGCTGGATTGTAATATTTCATCAATTTTCATTGATGAAATATTACTATCGCTGATTGGCTGTTTCACTTTTAACAGCCAATCAGAGCGATGGTAGCCACGTGGGGGCGAAGCCACGCCCCCTGTGGTGAAGAACAAAGCCCCCTGTATCTGCGGGTCGGGTGACCTTTCAGTGACCTAGGTCACCCGACCCGCAGGGGGGCTTTAAAGTCATGACGCCACATAGGCGTCATGGGTCGTTCTGGCACGACTTTTCATGACGCCTACGTGGCGTCAAAGGTCATGAAGGGGTTAATCATGGATACCGAAAATTACATTAACTCCATTGTGGATGAGTGAAGCCATTTAGGCTGTGTGCACACGCTGTGGATTTTACTGTGGTGTACAGTACAATGATTCCCTATGGGAATCAAAAACCGCAATGCAGATGGTGCGGAATTTTCCGCGTGGATTATCTGCGGTTTTCAATCTGCAGAAAGAATTGACATGTCAATTCTTTCTGCGGATTCTCCTGCGGTTTGCCATCTCCTCCATTGAGATGAAAAACCGCAGGGCAAAACCGCAGAGCAATCCGCAGGTAAAACTGCAGCTATTTTGACCTGCGGTTTCACCTGCGGATTTTACAAAATCCGCGCGGATGAATCCGCACCTAATCCGCAGCGTGTGCACACAGCCTTATTGTCTACTATTGCTTAATGTGAGCAAACTGTAAAGTGCTGCGGTATAGGTTAGCGCTATATAAAGATTATTATTAGCTCCGATTCATCAAATCCGGCAATTTTCTGGCTGATCTTGGTGATTGGGGGAATTGGCGGAGACGCTCCGGATTCATTATGGGGCGCACTCCATATATCAGTGATGTGTGTAGCGGTGGGCACCTCCCTGCATAGCTTCCTCCAGTCCCTGCGTAAGACTTGTGGTGAAGCGACCGCTACAAGTCATGAATGTGACGAGCGGGGGCAGCCACGTCCCCACCCAATCCCACTTCTTCACTGCCGGGTGACAATGGAGTGAGGACGCCAAAAGTCACAATGTTATTTTTTTTGAGCCAAAACTCTGAGGAATCTCTCCCTTTGCTTGAGAAGCCATTTGAGAGACCGACTCTGATGCGGCCCCGGCCTGATCCAGGTGATTGACAGGTGTCCTGTGCGCACATAGGGAGAGACCTGTCAATCATCGGAAGCGGGGCGGAGTCACACTAGATTTTATCAGAAACGCAGCATTTTAGAGTAAGATATACCCGGCTGTAATCATGCCGCCATACTTATATGCTGCTTGTGGGTCAGGCAGCATGAATCTAACGACAGCTTCTCGTTACAAGGGGCATTCCCATCACCAAGACCCTATCCCAATATAGAGTAAGAATAATATAAGCAAATACCTCCAATTAGAAATGTGGTATAGTTCTTCTGATTAGCTATGTCGCAGGGCATTGCAGTAGCTTAGGTATCCATGGTCATGACCACTAACACCTCACTACATGAGGGGCCGTAACCATGGATACCTCCACTCCTGCAATGCCTGCACATGAGCTATGCCCTGCACACAGCTAATCAGAAGAACTATCCTACAGCAGCTGTAATTGGAGGCATCAGCTAATATCCTTCCATATGGGGCCAGGCTCTCGGAGCTGGGAATCCCCTATAATCAGTCTCCAGCCCTCCATATGGAGAATACATTCCTAGCAGATGGCCGCAGTATATGGGGCACAGAATACACTATGACAATGGGAAATCTCAGTAGAAACAGCACAAATCCCCGCTAATATCCGATCACAGCTGTGAGGACAGGACTGCAGCTTAGATGGCGCTTATTCCGTGCGGCATTTCCTTGGGCGACATTCACACTCTGCTCAATCCAGGCGCCAATCTAGTGTGAGCCGCGCTGTGTAGTGGGGAGCTCCAGGCCAGCCAGGAGGCCCGGGCACTGGCCCCAGCACGGCCCCTATACAGCCGGGCAGGATTGTGCTGCAGCCCCCAGGGGAGAGCTCCGGCCTCACGCCCGCCCGCTCAGCATTATCACATCATATGGTGACGAGAAACAGAAAACCCACCCGGAGCCCCAGAAGGCGCCATACATAAATCTCACCGCACAGCTGCCGGCCCTGCGTTCAGCCTCAGCACCAGCCACGGATATTGGAACCTTCCGCCGTCTCCCGCGCAGCGCACATCCCAGAAGCTTTTGTGCGAGGGATTAAATCCCAGATAAAACCTTCTAATCTAATAGTTTACACTGTAATAATAAGTCAGATCACTAATAATAATCGTCGCCATCTCCATTATTCGTACATGAAACCATTGCAGTAAAGCGATTTGCATTGATAGGGACTTTATTATGTAGCGGAGGGATACTACTTGTAAGACCATAACTTACAGTAGCTGAGGAGAGACGTGCTACAATCCCATTGGCTCTCGCTGAGTCTGGTTAGGGAGCGCTAATAAAGCTTGGTTGCAGAGTCATAAAGTTCTTTATATAATCAGGAAGGATGTATATATCTTTGTACCGTGTTAGCCAGTGGATAGAATAATATTCAGGATTGAGAGTCCTCAGTGGTTGATACCTTTTAATGGCTAACTGAAAAGATGGTAACACATTGCAAGCTTTCGAGACTACTCAGGTCTCTTCATCAGGCTAGACTAATACAAGATCTGAAGTCACATATTTATGCACAATACAGCCTAGAAAAAATGCAATAGATAAGACGTGACGTGAAGCAGAACTATCAATATGGGAGAGGGAGAAACATAAATATAAACATTGGACCAGTTCATAGATAAGGAGTCCGGATGTTTTATGGTCCTCTGATTGGGGTCTATCATCTTTTACCATCTTTTCACTTAGCCATTAAAAGGTATCAACTACTGAGGACTCTCAATCCTGAATATTTTTATATAATCAGTGATGATCGAGAATGAAAACCATTAACCATTTCACGACCAGACACTTTAATTTTTTACATTTTTTCCTATTTTTTTTTTAATAGCTCTAAAATGTTTTCTCATTTCAGCATCCAAATAATCTTTGCCTCTTTATGTTGTGACTCCTTGTTTGAACCTTATTTTTATGTTTTTTTTGTCATTTTTATATTCTTATCTTTCTTATACTTTTTTTTCTTAGATGTCGATGGAAAGTGCGGAGAAAAATAAGGAAATATCTGGCTTGTTTTTCCCATTTTTATTCTTTGCCCCCACATGGCCCCATCATAGATTGGAGATTTTGTTCCCCGTTTGGTAGCAATTATCTTTACACGTTGAATAGTTGGAGGACGGGGGCCTGGAGTCTGCAAACAGCGATACACATTGGCCTCTCTTTTTCTTTTTCTTGCTGATTTCGCGCCTTTGATTCCTCAGCACTTTACAGACATTATCATTAAAGTCTATGGAGCTCCGTGTGACATGGATGAGAAGCCGGGGACAGACTTTGTCCTTACAGTTTCCCATCCGGTTAGGGCCGGTGCTCACCACCGTGTTTTTGGCGCAAGCGCTGTCCATGAGAGAATAGGATGGCACTCGGACCAATATTACTCAATGGGGCGGATGAGCGACTATTGTCGTGACAGATTCTGCATGTGATAAAATATTGCAGCGTGCGCACATTTCCTACCACAATCGGATGAGACTCATTCCAGTTTATGGGTGTGAGAGAAACAATCCGGATGCCGCGAGGAGCCTCAGCATAGCGTCCGATATTTACGGACACATCGCGATCCTGTGATATAGGAAGCTGTAAATGATCAATAGCTGCTGCTGTAGAAATACAGATTCATGGGGAGAATAGGAGAAAAATTGTCCCATTTTTCTGGGTGATGATTTTTTATACGGTCGTGTGACCCTATACATTACCTAGAGTCCGTGCCCAAAAAAGTCAGACCAGTCGCCTCTATCAGTTTTTACAAATGGATGAGCCATGGCGACTTGCTGGATGAATGATCTGTGGGAAGATGGATCTTGTGTGAGCCCAGATAGATCCACCAGGGTTTCCTGCTGCACCGATCTCTATGGACTGTATATATTATGATTTCTAACGGCTTTGTGTTTTCTTACTACAGAACCACGGTTTTCACATCGGATCCTTTTGTCCATCATAACTATTCTTCACCTGGAAACTTCAAAGTTTCCCTTCTTGTTCCTGCTTATCTCCATGATGCCAATTACCAAAGACGAGAGAACACCGGGAACTTCACGGCCATGTTATCCTTACAAGGTACATGTTGTTGGGGGTCTTGATCAGGGCCGGTTTTAGACAAAGTGGGGCCCTAGGCAAAAGTTTAAAGTGGGGCCCCAAATGCTAACTGTTAGGGTCTGCGGAACGCACCAAATAATATATAAGGAGATATGAGGTGCGTTCGCAGCCTGGGGTCCACCGTGCAGAGATGGAACCTGCTGCTGAGTAATGACGGAACAAGATGGTGGCTAACCGCTTGCTTACACGTGGGTTAGCTTCACCCAGTGTGAATAGAGGCGAACTCTGTTACTCCACAGAGCCGCTGAAACAAACGCCGGAGCCTGTTGAACTCACAGAGCTCGGCTGAGTGAGCGCTAATTAGGGTCACAGAGCTCTGTCCTAGAGACACCAGACTAGAGCTCCTCTAGACCATCAGCGCTCGGCGCCGCGGCTACGGTGCCAGCAAAAGATAATATATTTAGTCACATCAAGTGCACACAGTGCCGCTTTGGCGGATGCCACTAACCACCCAGGAAGGGGAGGAAAGCTCTAGGTGCGCACGGCGTCGCATGGCGGTCACAGCTACCTGGTGCGGTACAACAGTGCCCTGTACAGGGAGGCACAGTCAGACACTAGTGTGCGTAGACTACTGGGAGCACATTGGCTTGAGCATAGCCACCCATTGGCGCTAACTCTCACTCAGAATCCCTAACCAACATGCGTATCAAAGGGAGGGGAGTCTAAATGAGTCAGTTACCAGATACATGCATCCATCATCATACACACGCATAAGAGTCTGTACTAGCACGTGGCCGAGTGGCCATGCGACTCTTTTATAGTAACGTCCCTCCGGGACCTTCCCTGTGGTGGACCAATCCGAGCAGGAGCGGGACCTGCGCATGTGACCTCCGACCTCTAATGAGAGGTCGTCCCACAGGCATGCTCAGTACCGAAAAGATAGGACTTAGTCCCAGAAGCGTCTACTTGCTGCTGACTCAGGCATGGAGTTATAGCAGAGCCAGAAGGAGCAACCAGACGCCTAGGATCAGCCTGGGCAAGATGCCTGGAGTGGCGACCCTGCTGACAGGAATCTCTGTGGCTGCAGAGGAATGGGAGACCGCAGAGAGCATAGCTCGAGATTCCCCCTGTGCAGTGGGGAAAACTTGATGTCTAACACTAACATTGTAAAAACATACATTTAGGTTACATTACATGAACAGTATTAGGAGTGGCGGAAGGCACGAAAAAAAAAAAATAATTAAAGTGCCTTCGCCACTCAGGGTCCACCGTGCGGTGGATGACAAAACCGCTGCTGAGAGAGGCAGAGCACTAAGCGGTAATATACACAGGGTTCTAACTCACCCAGGTGCAAAAAGGCAAGCTCTGTTAAATGACACAGAGCTGCAGGAAAAAATAATACCAAAAGTATCGCTGAGCCTGTTAACAGCACAGGATCTCAGCGGCACACGTGCGGAAGCCGTAAACCGGAGTAGTTAAGTACAGTCGATACAACCGAGCGGACTTACCGTGTACACGTGTGCTCAGCGTCACAACTGCGCATGCCTGGACAGGCTGCAACCGCAAATATCGCAAGCGCGATGCAGGACGCTAAGCTGCTGGAAAGATGGAGCTTGTGCGCGCTGGCGCTAGCACAGGTGCTGACAGAATACCACGCACTCACACAGACTTAATAACCGAGGGAAGGGGTTTCTTAATGAGTCAGTCACCAGTCCAAGCATCCGTCACCATACACACAGCAGCAGTATAAAAATACTAGCGCATGGCATAACGGCCATGCGCACTTTTTATAGCGTACGGGACCTGCCGGAAATCACCAGAGCCCTAAGCTAAGCCAATGAAATCAGGAGCAGGACCTGAACACCTGACTCCTGGACTCCAATGGGAGCTCGTCCCATGGGCATGCTCAGAAGCTGGGAAAAAGGACTTAGCCTCTGGAGACAAATGTGTGAATCTGGATTCCCGCATAGGCATTATAGAACCCAGATTCCTAACATTACCCCCCCTCCTAGGGCCCCCTCCTCCCTGAACCCTCCGGTCCACCAGCCTGTGCCCAACAGCGGTACAGGTCTCAGACTCGTCAAAAGGCGAGCCTGATGTCCCGGTAGGTGAAACCAAAAAGCGGGACACACGGACGGTATCAGGGGAGGCCAGATCACCAGGTCTCAGGAGGGACACCCGGGAGACAATGGGAGTTTTAGGAGACGGCTGCCGTGTAACGACGGGCGTAGCCACACTCCGTTCGGGAAGGCTATCCCGAGCACATAGGGTGCATGCCCGAATAAATTTTTTTACGTCCCGAGCTCTGTGCGGCCACCAATACGAACCGGCCAAAGACTTCGTGGTCTGCATATAGCCACGATGGCCATCCGCATTGGGCGCGTGTGCCCACGCAAGGACTTTAGGCCTCTGGCAAGGAGGGACAAAAGTCTCGCTTACGGGCTCACAGAGCATTGCGGGAAACTGTCTTCTTGGGAAGCAGCAAGTAGGTGGTGACAACCGCATATGGGCTCTTGAGCCGGACATGTCTCAGAAATGGCGCGAGACACCTCCATGGGTTCAGGAGGTAGAACCTCTGGCTCGGGCAGGTCCAGAGGCTCAAAAAATTTGGGAGCCGGAGTACTTCTCCGTTTGGAGTGCGCTCGCTCCAAAGCACGCTCAGAAAAATGGAGGTCAATCCGTGAGGAGATAGATATTAACTCCTCCAGGGTGGTAGGAATTTCTCTCGTGGAGAAAGCATCCTTGACGTGCTCCGCTAATCCCTTCCAAAATACAGGAATCAGAGCCTTCTCAGACCACTCTAACTCAGACGCCAGTGTCCGAAAGCGGACTGCGTATTGACTGACCGAGAGTGATCCCTGAGACAAGGTGAGCAGTTGGAGAGAGGTGTCGTGTGTAACCCGTGGACCGAGAAACACCTGCCTGATAGCAGTTAGCAGATTAGCTGCGGTCCGGATATCCGTGTCACCACGCTCCCATAGTGGCGTAGCCCATTCCAGCGCCTTGCCCGACAGTAGGGATATAATAAAGGGCACCTTGGCCTGCTCTGTAGGGAATTGCGCAGCCAGCAGCTCCAGGTGAATCGAGCACTGGCTGATAAAACCTCTACAGGAGGCGACATCCCCAGAATATTTTTTGGGTAACGGGAGGCGGGTAACTGTCGGCGAAGGGCGGACATGGACATACGCCCAACCGTGTCCGTGAGTGCTTGGACAGCAGCATCTGTGGCCTGTGAAGCTGCGAGAGCTCTCTCAAGGGTAGCCAAGCGAGTCTCGAGCTGTCGCATGCACTGCAACAGTTGCTGCTGATCTGCCATCTCCAGCCAGACCCTGGCGCTAGTATTATGTTAGGAGTGGCGGAAGGCACTAAAAAAATAATTAAAGTGCCTTCGCCACTCGGGGACCACCGTGCGGTAGATGACAAAAACCGCTGCTGAGAGAGGCAGAGCACTAAGCGGTAATATGCACAGGGTTCTAACTCACCCAGGTGCAAAAAGGCAAGCTCTGTTAAATGACACAGAGCTGCAGGAAGAAATAATACCAAAAGTATCGCTGAGCCTGTTAATAGCACAGGATCTCAGCGGCACACGTGCGGAAGCCGGAAACTGGAGTAGTTAAATACAGTCACTACAACCGAGCGGACTTACCGTGTACACGTGTGCTCGGCGTCGCAACTGCGCACGCCTGGACAGGCTGCAACCGAAAATATCGCAAGCGCGATGCAGGACGCTAAGCTGCTGGAAAGATGGAGCTTGTGAGCGCTGGCGCTAGCGCAGGTGCTGACAGAATACCACTCACTCACACAGACGTAATAACCGAGGGAAGGGGTTTCTTAATGAGTCAGTCTCCAGTCCAAGCATCTGTCACCATACACACAGCAGCAGTATAAAAAAAAAAAATACTAGCGCATGGCATAACGGCCATGCACACTTTTTATAGCGTACGGGACCTGCCGGAAATCTCCAGAGCCCTGAGCTAAGAAAATGAAATCAGGAGCAGGACCTGAACACCTGACTCCTGGACTCCAATGGGAGCTCGTCCCGTGGGCATGCTCAGAAGCTGGGAAAAAGGACTTAACCTCTGGAGACAAATGTGGTGAATCTGGATTCCCGCATAGGCATTATAGAATCCAGATTCCTAACAGTTGGCAGAGGGGCCTGGAGCCAGTGCTGGCACTGTGGCCCCCATATTCAGGGGCCATATATCGGCCGACGGGTCTGCCACTATTAGCATTACACAGGAGCGTTGCTAGGGTCAGAAAAGATTGGGGGGCCCAAGCCCTAAAGACAAAGAGTTGTCCTCCAACCCCTTCTTAATTTTTTCTTTTAACACAGCAGGGCTCCCAACCGTCCTGAATCTAGCGGGACAGTTCCGATTTTGACACTCCCACCTGCGGGATTGTAGTTTTCCCGCACTGCAGATCAGCTGCCACGCCCACCTGTCATTTCAGAAGGGACTGTGTACCGATCGCCATACAATTCCCTCTATGCACAGCAAACTCCAGAACAGAAGCCCTCCCGTCTCACCTGACCAGTCACATGACTGTGACCTTATCCTATGTAACACCAGAGATAGCAGTGATAACTCTCTGAGAACAGATAATATAGTAGATGTCACCTGCAGTCCTATGTAACACCACAGATAGTCTTACTCTGAAACGCTATGGCTATGTTCACATGCATTTTTTTCAGTAGCCAAAACCTATTGGCAGTAAAAATGTTGCGTTCAAAACACCTGTTTTTCAGCTTGTTTTCTGGTGTTCTTTATACTTTTTTCAGCTTTTTTCTAAGGTGAGGATGTTTGCTTTGTCTACAGTATGTTTAAGGCCATGTTCACACCTTTAGTATTCAGTCAGTATTTCACATCAGTATGTGCAAGTCAAAACCAGGAGGGTGAGAAATCCAGAAGTGGTGTCGTGTTTCTACTATACTTTTCCTCTGATTGTTCCACTGCTGTTTCTGCATTACAAATACTGATATGAAATACTGACCAAATACTAAACATGTAAACGACACGTAATAGTTTAATTCACCAAAACCACTTAAAAAATTGCAGCGAAAAATGCCATTGCAATATCTGCAGCTTTCTTTTTATATTCTTTCATTGCTTTCTACGGGTGAAACCACACTGAAAGAAGTGACACGCTACAGATTTAAAAAGAGCTACAATTCAGAAATTCAGTCAGAAAAAAAACAAGCGCATGCAGGAGATTTCGGAAATCTCATTTGTTTTGCTGGCACTTTAAAAAGCCGCTCTTGGCCACGTTCATAGGCAGAATTTTTGCAGCTTTTTCTTCTGCAAATAAGAAGTTTACAGCATTTTATAGCACAAGCAAAAACTGAGATTTTCAGAAATCTCCTGCACACCCTTATATTTTCTCCTGACTGAATTTCACAACTGCAGCGTTTTTTAAATCCGCAGTGTGTCACTTCTTTCAGCAATTTTTTTCACCAGTAGAAATTAATGAAAAGGCTTTAGAAAAGCTGCAAATGTCGCAACGTTGTTTTTCGCTGCGTTTTTGGTGAATAAAACGAACTTAATTTAACATGTACTGTAGACAAAATGAATACTATACAAAAAAAAAAACAGCAAAAGCTCTAAGGGTCTGTGTCCACAATCAGTAAACTCTGGATGGTGCGTACATCCACAGCATCCAACCCGCAGCGGCCAGATGTTACAGCATAGTGGATGGGATAAACACATGTGGAATCACCTGCGTAAGATGGCAGCACTTTAGACGGAGCACATGTCCGCTGCGTCCAAAGTGCTGCCATTTCCGGATCGTCTGCACATACCCTAAAAAATGGGTGTTTTGAAAGCAGTGTTTTTACTGCCAAGAGAGCAGGCTTTGACAGCAAAAAAAAAAAAAAAAAAAAGCACCAAAAATGCTGATTCAAATGCAAACCTGTACTAGTACTACCGTATTTTCCGGCGCATAAGACGACCGGGCGTATAAGACGACTCCCCAACTTTTCCAGTTAAAATAGAAAATTTTCTTAAAAGTCGGGGGTCTTCTTATATGCCATGTGTCATCTTATATGCCGGGTGCGGGGGAGTGGTCCCGATGACAAAGGGAGGGTGTACGTGGAGTTATCATCCCCCTTTTACCTCATTGGTGGCAGCGGTGCTGTCTGCGGGTCTCTGTGCTGGGGATCGGTGGCTACTCCATCTGCACTGTGGCGGTTCCCCTTTGTGCAGCGTGGGGGCTCTGTGCTAAGGGGCAGCTGCGGCGGCTCTCTGTCCAACGTCGGGTCTCCGGCATTTCCCCAAAGCCCAGAGGCCCAGGCAGCTCCATTGCTGCGATGCGGTGGCCTCCTTGAAAATGGCCGCCGGAGCCCGTGCATGCTCAGATTCAGATCTCGTCTCCCGAGATCTTGGGACGAGATCTGAATCTGAGCATGCGCGGGCTGCGGCGGCCATTTTCCCGGAGGCCACCGCATCGCAGCAATGGAGCTGCCTGGGCCTCCGGGCTTTGGGGAAATGCCGGAGGAGCCCCGACGCTGGACAAAGAGTTTCCGCAGCCGCCCCCCAGCATAGCGCCCCCACGCTGGACAAAGAGGAGCCGTCGCCGACCCCCAGCACAGAGCCGCTGCACCGCTGCCACCAATGAGGTAAAAGGGGGATGATAACACCACTTACACCCTCCCTTCTTCATCGGGACCACTCCCCCACCATATGCACTCGGCGTATAAAGCGACACCCGGCGTATAAGATGACCCCCGACTTTTAAGAAGATTTTCAGGGGTTAAAAAGTTGTCTTATGCACAGGAAAATACGGTATATACATGTATGGTTTACCTTTATTATTTCACATGGAAATTCATTTATTTCTATATCATAAATCCCCTGATTCAGCAGACAATATCCCTGTCTTGTGTTATCCAGACAGCAGTAACAGGAGGTTGCCCTGTCACATTACAAGCAGTGATTAGTGACTGTGGTCAGAGCTGATGCTGATCGCTGCTGCATGTGGCTGTGAATCTTCATCCTACAGCAATCAGCACAGTGCTCCGGACCACAGTGAGTAATCACTGCACTCTGACCTTTTATTGCTGCTCTTACCAGGTTCTGAGGCTTCACTTAGGCATATCCATTCTCAGGACAGTGCTAGGAGCAGCCAATGATCAGGACTCCGGAGGAGACACAGAGCTTCAGGCACTTCCTGGCTGTCACTGTGCTGTAATCGGCCCCTCCCCGTCACTCTCAACCTTTAGGCTGTGTGCCCATGTTGCGTTTAAGCGTTTTTGCCATGATTTTCGACGCAAAAACGCTTAAAAAACTCATACTGAAAGGCACCCCATGCATTCCTATGGCATTCCGCACATGCTGTGTGTAAGAAAAAGTTCTTACTGAGAGCTGGAAGAGCCGGACAAAATTGCAGACAATCTTCTCGATAAGGTCGAAGTTTACTCAGGAGATACACGGCAGAACAGATACAGAAAAACAGAGGAGTTGGAATATGCGGGCAAAAACAGGAATTCAGACAGGCAGAGATTCGCTAGGAGGTCTGGCGATGATAAGACCCTTTAGCCTGGCCATGGTGTGGCACAGCGGCATGATGGCGGTGGAATGGCAACAAGCAACAGTAACAGGGCCTTCTTATACTTAGTGAGAACAAAGAAAGTTGCATCTTGCCGCAGAGGGCGTTTACATTATAATTCTAGAGAAACGTGGTTTAGAACAGAGAATATAATGACATAATACGAAGACATTAATTAACATTTCTCCAAGCAACACTAAAACCCATAAGTCATTGGTATCTATGGCTACTGTCCTTAATCTTATCACTGCTTTCAGGCTTGATCCATAAATTCATGCATTTGACATTTTAATGACTTTGCTCTTTCTACCAACAATATCACATAAACACACATTGACCATATATTTGGTGACCTATTCCCCTATTGATCCAATCTTCCTCTATGCACATCTACTGAGGTTGGTAGGAGACATGATCTCATTTTCCATCCTCCATTTAGTACATTTTATTAGCTCTTTTGTAAAAGTTGAATCTTCTCTAACTTTTGACAAGATGGCTGCCTGACTCATCATGGCCGCTCAGTATATTATGGCTGACCATTCTCTTACAAGTCCCCCTCTTGTACTGTATCCAGAGTACAACATACAGTGCTGTAATATTCATGGGTGAATTATTTAAAATAAGAATATTGAGGTAATTCAGCACTTTATGCACGTGTATGTGTGTAAGGCAAAAGTCCCTAAAAAAAGCACAAAAACATAATAAAAAAATAATTCCAATAGTCCCCCAAAAAAATAAGTTGCACAATAATTGTCTATTGGTTTTTTTCTTCTCATTCTTTGGCTTCTGGATTTTCCTGATCTTCTCCCCCTCTCACACTATCAGAGTCCCACTGTATAGTGTGAAACATCTCCTGATCATCAAATAGGTTCATAGTCCCAAGAGTCGAATATGAAAGTCTTCGGCTGACCTGAAGAAAATAGAAAAAAGAGTGGAGTATCAGTCCTTACCAGAAATCTCAGTAAAACAATTAAGAAGTCTACACTGATTGATATGAACCATTTTAACACCTTTTTAGCTTGAAAATTTGAACAAAGACTTAATCATTGCTGTTGGGATAGAAGGTACAAGTGTTATGAATGGGTCACCGGAGGAGGAATAAACAAAAATGCAAGCTAAGTCCAGAAAACCGGAGAGGTTGGTAGCTAGCGGATTGCAGACGCCAGATCCTATTCATAACAACTAACAGTAGCCGTGGAGCGTGCCTACGGTGGTCCTAGACGCCTCGTCACAGCCGGAGAACTTAGTAAGCCTAAAGAAAGAAAGGGGAAATCTAAACTGCCCCAGAGCAGACCCCAAAGCAATAGACAGCCCCCAACATGTATTGTCGGTGAAAAAGATGAAAACACAAACACAGACAGAAAGACAGGCAGAGCAAACGATGGGGCCCAACTAACTAGATAGGACAGGACAGAAAAGATGATGGCTGCAATCCGCAATAACCCTACCAAAAATGTCCCAACACGTCTGATAGGAAAAATGGCCCTGAAGTCACTAGACTTCAAAATCCCTATATCAGCACTCTGATATATTCTGAGGACAGAGCAAAAGAGATTAAACCGATCAGGGACAAAATAGAAATTCAGCACAGTCCCAGCCGGGACTGGCTGAACACAAAACTAAGTAAATCAGACAAACTCTCATGGAACAATAGCAGAGCAAAACTTAGCTTTAGAAGACAGGAACTGAACTGGAGGCCAGACCTCAGAGCAGGAGAAATCACCAGCAACCCTACAGGGCATCGACTGCCTTATATCCACTCAGATTCCTGATGTCCAATCGCAATCCACCTGTTCAGGTGACAGGTCTCTCCCATCCAAATCAGTTTCACCACCTCCTTTCACCAGCAGAGGGAGTTCATCGGACATCAAAGGTGAACGAAAATGAGCTCACAACAGTACCTCCCCCTTGAGGAGGGGGGGGTCACCGAACCCTCATCCATGCTACCAGGCCGATCAGGATGGGCCCTATGAAAAGCACGAACCAATCTTTCGGCATGAATATCCAATGCAGAGACCCAAGAATTATCCTCCTGGCCATAACCCTTCCACTTAACAAAATACTGGAGTCTTCGTCTAGCCAGACGAGAATTCAGTATCTTCTCAACCTCATATTCCACATTACCTTCAACCAATACAGGGACAGGAGGTGCCACCACTGGAACCACTGGCTCAACAAACCTCTTCAACACAGACTTATGAAAAAAGTTATGGATCTTAAATGTAACGGGAAGAGACAATCGAAAAGAGACCGGATTAAGGATCTCCAAAATCTTGTAAGGTCCAATAAATCTAGGTCTAAACTTTGGAGAAGCCACCTTCATAGAGATATTCTTTGATGACAACCAAACCATATCACCCACCTTAAACCGGGGACCAATGGTCCTATGCAGGTTAGAAAACCGCTGGGCCTTTTCCTGGGAGAGAGACAACTTATCCACCACTTGGTCCCAAATCTGGTGCATCCTCTCCACCACAGTGTCAACCCATGGGCAGGCAGAAGACTCCACCTTCCCTGAAGAGAATCGAGGATGAAACCCAAAGTTACAGAAAAAGGGTGACATCAAAGTGGCAGAACTAGCTCCATTATTTAAAGCAAATTCGGCCAAGGGCAAAAATGAGACCCAATCATCCTGATCAACAGAGATATAACATCTCAAATAAGACTCCAAAGTCTGGTTCGTTCTCTCCGTCTGCCCATTGGTCTGAGGGTGAAACACAGAGGAGAAGGACAACTGAATTACCAGATGGGAACAAAAAGTCCTCCAGAATCTAGAGACAAACAGAACTCCTCTGTCAGATACAATGTTCTCAGGAATCCCGTGCAAGCGAACCACCTGTTGCAAAAACAAGGGCACCAACTCTGAGGAAGATGGCAACTTAGGGAGTGGTACAAGATGGACCATCTTAGAGAATCTATCACAAATCACCCAGATAACAGTCATTCTCTGAGAGACAGGCAGATCAGAAATAAAATCCATTGAAATATGGGTCCATGGCCTCCTGGGCACCATCAAAGGCATCAACAACCCACTAGAGCGAGAACAAGGTTTAGACCGGGAGCAAGTCCCACAGGACTGCACAAAATTCCTGACATCACGAGATAAGGTGGGCCACCAAAAAGACTGACTCACCAAATCTCTAGTGCCAAAAATACCTGGATGACCAGCCAATGCGGAGCAATGAACTTCAGACATCACTCTCTTCCTCCACTGGTCAGGAACATACAATTTTCCAATGGGACAATGGTCAGGTTTGTCCTCCTGAAACTCTTCCAGAGCACGTCTTAAATCGGGCGAGATGGCAGAAAGAACTACCCCCTCACCTAAGATGGTAGCAGGCTTGGTCACAATAGGAGAATCAGCAAAGAAACTCCTAGAGAGGGCGTCTGCCTTAACATTCTTAGTGCCCGGAAGAAAAGAGACCACAAAATCAAAAAGTGTGAAAAACAAGGCCCACCTAGCCTGTCTAGGATTCAAGCGTTTGGCCGACTCAAGGTAAATCAAATTCTTGTGGTCAGTGAGGACCACGAATTGATGTCTAGCTCCCTCCAAACAAAGTCTCCACTCCTCAAATGCCTATTTCATGGCTAACAGTTCCCGATTCCCCACATCATAGTTGCGTTCAGATGGGGAGAACTTTCGGGAAAAGAAGTCACAGGGATTCATTTTAGATGTTACCGGATCTTTTTGGGACAAAACAGCTCCAGCACCAATCTCTGAAGCGTCCACCTCTACCTGAAACGGAAGTAAGACATCAGGTTGCCGCAAAACCGGAGCAGAAGTGAACCTCTGCTTCAGCTCCTGAAAGGAAGGAGCAGCCTCTGGAGACCAATTCAGCACATCAGCACCCTTCTTAGTCAAATCAGTCAATGGTTTGGCAATACCAGAAAAATTAGCTATAAATTTATAAAAATTAGCAAAACCCAAAAACTTCTGGAGGGCCTTCAAAGAAGTGGGCTGAACCCAATCATAAATGGCCTGTACCTTGCCGGGTCCATTTCAATAGTTGACGGAGACAAAATAAATCCCAAAAATGAAATCTTCTGTACACCAAAAAGGCATTTCGATCCCTTAACATACAGGGAATTCTCCCTCAAAATCCGGAACACAGTCCGAACATGTTCCACATGAGAGTCCCAATCCCTGGAAAAGATCAAAATATCATCCAGATAGATGATCAAAAATCTATCCACAAAGTCCTGGAAAATATCATTCATGAAGCACTGGAAGACAGAAGGGGCATTAGTGAGCCCAAAAGGCATCACCAGGTACTCAAAATGTCCCTCCGGAGTATTAAACGCCGTCTTCCATTCATCCCCATGCTTAATACGAATAAGATTATACACCCCCTGAGGTCAAGCTTGGTAAACCAGCAAGCACCTTTAACTCTGGAGAATAGATCCGAAATCAGGGGTAACGGATACTGATATTTAACAGTAATTTTGTTGAGGGAACGATAGTCAATACAAGGCCTTAATGAACCATCTTTCTTGGCCACGAAAAAAAAAAACCAACACCTAAGGGTGGGTGAAGAGGATGGTCTAATATGACCCTTCTCCAACAACTCCTTAATATACACTCACTGGCCACTTTATTAGGTACACCTGTCCAACTGTGTGTTAAGACTTAATTTCTAATCAGCCAATCACATGGCGGCAACTCAGTGCATTTAGGCATGTAGACATGGTCAAGACAATCTCCTGCAGTTCAAACCGAGCATCAGTATGGGGAAGAAAGGTGATTTGAGTGCCTTTGAACGTGGCATGATTGTTGGTGCCAGAAGGGCTGGTCTGAGAATTTCAGAAACTGCTGATCTACTGGGATTTTCACGCACAACCATCTCTAGGGTTTACAGAGAATGGTCCGAATAAGAAAAAAAATCCAGTGAGCGGCAGTTCTGTGGCCGGAAATGCCATGTTGATGCCAGAGGTCAGAGGAGAATGGGCAGACTGGTTCGAGCTGATAGAAAGGCAACAGTGACTCAAATTGCCACCCGTTACAACCAAGGTAGGCAGAAGAGCATCTCTGAACGCACAGTGCGTCGAACTTTGAGGCAGATGGGCTACAGCAGCAGAAGACCACACTGGGTACCACTCCTCTCAGCTAAGAACAGGAAACTGAGGCTACAATTTGCACAAGCTCATCGAAATTGGACAGTAGAAGATTGGAAAAACGTTGCCTGGTCTGATGAGTCTCGATTTCTGCTGCGACATTCGGATGGTAGGGTCAGAATTTGGCGTAAACAACATGAAAGCATGGATCCATCCTGCCTTGTATCAACGGTTCAGGCTGGTGGTGGTGGTGTCATGGTGTGGGGAATTTTTTCTGGGCACTCTTTGGGCCCCTTGGTACCAATTGAGCATCGTTGCAATGCCACAGCCTACCTGAGTATTGTTGCTGACCATGTCCATCCCTTTATGACCACAATGTACCCAACATCTGATGGCTACTTTCAGCAGGATAATGCGCCATGTCATAAAGCTCGAATCATCTCAGATTGGTTTCTTGAACATGACAATGAGTTCACTGTACTCAAATGGCCTCCTCAGTCACCAGATCTCAATCCAATAGAGCATCTTTGGGATGAGGTGGAACGGGAGATTCGCATCAGGGATGTGCAGCCGACAAATCTGCGCCAACTGTGTGATGCCATCATGTCAATATGGTCCAAAATCTCTGAGGAATGCTTCCAGCACCTTGTTGAATCTCTGCCACGAAGAATTGAGGCAGTTCTGAAGGCAAAAGGGGGTCCAACCCGTTACTAGCATGGTGTACCTAATAAAGTGGCCAGTGAGTGTAAGATCGCATAGCCTCGTGCTCAGGTACAGATAAATTGAAAAGTTGACCCTTGGGAAATTTACACCCAGGGCTCAGCTCAATTGCACAGTCATAACTCCTATGAGGAGGCAAAGACGCAGACTTATTCTCACTAAATACATCATAAAAAATCAGCCAAATAGTCAGGAACATCATGTGACTGGGGAGAGGTAGAAAAAACAGGAGCGTCACCAACAGCACACCGACAACCCCAACTCACCACAGACACAGATTTCCAATCCAAAACTGGATTATGGATTTGCAACCAGGGAAACCCCAGAACAATGGTATCATGCAAATTATGCAACACCAAAAATCTGCAATTTTCTTGATGGTCTGGGGCGACCCACATTACCACCTGGGTCCAAAACTGAGGTTTATTCTTTGCCAAAGGAGTAGCATCAATTCCCCTCAAAGGGATAGGCGTCCGAAGAGGTGTCATAGGAAACCCACAACGTTTAGCAAAATCCAAGTCCATTAGGTTCAGATCAGCTCCTGAATCCACAAAAGCCTTAGCGGAAAATGTGGACAGGGAGCAGATCAGAGTAATTGCCAGAAGAAACTGAGGTTGTACACCACCTACAGCAAATGTGTGTGCAAAACGTTTCGTTTAGGGCAGACAGAAATAATATGAGAGGCATCTCCACAGAAAAAACACAGCTTATTACGCCTTCTGAACTCCTGACGTTGCGCCCTAGACAAAACTCTATCACATTGCATAGGTTCAGACATTTGTTCAACAGGTGGCAACATTTCTCGTGTAATTTTACGTTCACGTAAACGCCGATCAATCTGAATGGCTAATGACATAGAATCATCAAGACCAGAGGAACAGGAAATCCCACCATAGTATCTTTTACGGTTTCTGACAAACCTTTCCGAAAGAGAGCTGCCAAGGCACCATCATTCCAGGTAGTAAGGACCGCCCACTTTCGGAATTTTTGACAGTATAACTGCAGGATCCTGACCCTGGCTCAATGCCAACAAGGCTTTTTCAGCTTGGTCAATAGCATTAGGTTCATCATACAACCCCAAGGCTTGAAAAAATGCGTCCACATTAGATAGAATAGGATCATCAGGTGTCAAACAAAACGCCCAATCCTGGGGATCGCCGCGCAGCAAAGAGATGACAATTTTAACCTGCTGCGCAGAGCTCCCCGATGAGTTAGGCTTCAAGGCAAGAAATAACTTACAATTCTTAAAATTCAAAAGTTTAGAGCTATCCCCAAAAAACACATCAGGAGTAGGGATCTTTGGTTCAGCAGCATGTGAATGAGCAAGATGTGCGGGGAATTTCCGCCTTTCAGCAGTGAGCTGCTCCACACGATCAGACAATGGCTTAATCTCCGTTAAGAAAAAATTAATCCTACGGCCCCAGAGAAAAAGAGGAAAAAATATGCAAAAAAAGTGTCAGAATTTTTGTAACAATTCTTTCCTGCTATTGAGTACCCTAGAATCTGCGGTATGGCTGGTGATTCTGTTATGAATGGGTCACCGGAGGAGTAAAAAACAAAAATGCAAGCTAAGTCCAGAAAACCAGAGAGGTTGGTAGCTGGCGGATTGCAGACCCCTGATCCTATTCACAACAACTAACAGTAGCCGTGGAGCGTGCCTACGGTGGTCCTAGACGCCTCGTCATGGCCGGAGAACTAAATAAGTCTAAAGAAAGACAAGGAGAAGTCTAAACTGCCCCAGAGCAGACCCCAAAGCAATAGACAGCCCCCAACATGTATTGTCGGTGAAAAAGATGAAAACACAGACAGAAAGACAGGCAGAGCAAACGATGGGGCCCAACTAACTAGATAGGACAGGACAGAAAAGATGCTGGCTGCAATCCGCAATAACCCTACCAAAAATGTCCCAACACGTCTGATAGGAAAAATGGCCCTGAAGTCACTAGACTTCAAAATCCCTATATCAGCACTCCGATATATTCTGAGGACAGAGCAAAAGAGATTAAACCGATCAGGGACAAAATAGAAATTCAGCACAGTCCCAGCCGGGACTGGCTGAACACAAAACTGAGTAAATCAGACAAACTCTCATGGAACAATAGCAGAGCAAAACTTAGCTTTAGAAGACAGGAACTGAACTGGAGGCCAGACCTCAGAGCAGGAGAAATCACCAGCAACCCTACAGGGCGTTGGCTGCCTTATATCCACTCAGAGATTCCTGATGTCCAATCGCAGTCCACCTGTTCAGGTGACAGGTCTCTCCCATCCAAATCAGTTTCACCACCTCCTTTCACCAGCAGAGGGAGTTCATCGGACACCAAAGGTGAACGAGAAAATGAGCTCACAACACACAAGCCTGTCATTAACCCTTTTGTAGTACAAGCATTCTCCTTCAATGGGCAGGGACTCAAGGGAATTGAACAGGGATGAGTCCCCATCCTTCTCCTGTGCTTTTACGAGATCTTGAAGAGGAGAAAAAACAAGGGGGGCTCTCTGGGTTTTTTAGTGACTGCAGCGATGACTTCTTGGGGATATTTGTCATCGCCTGTAAGTGCAGCTTCCCTGGCTGCGTGATCTACATAGGCATTGCCAAGGATGTGGGGGTCAGGAATCAACCTCTGGTGCCCTTTAATTTTACAGAAGGACCATAAATTCGGGAATTCTTTGCCCAACTGCTCAATTTGTCGTAGAATGTCTGCATGTTGCAAAGGCTTATTCTGTGAGTTAACCATCCCCCTCAGGGCCCATACATTGAGATACAGGGTGAGGGAGGAAACAACATAGGTGCTGTCACTGAAGATATTCATTGGCTCTGTACACACAAGAATGACCTGTAAAGCTGCTTCCAATTCAGCTCCTTGAGCGGAGAAATGACCAGGGAGTTTATACTGCAGCAGCCGCTTAGCTGGAAGCCACACAGCGAAACCTGTGACGTAATGCCCCTCATGCCAATATCGAGCTCCGTCGATATAGGCACAAGGGATTCCCTCTTGAAAGTTTGCTCGGAAGGGGGAGGGAGTGACATTAGCCTGCATATTGCATCATCTGGGCTAAGTGATATTTCTCACCCACTTCAAATTGTAAGTCTCTAGTCTCAAAATCAATGATTCATTGGGCCATTCTCTGTGAATTAATACCTGAAGCTTTTCCTTTCAGCAAAGTTTTTAAAGTGACATGCGGGGTTTGTAAAATCAAAGGAGCAAACCCCAGAAATTTAACCTCCGATTTCATCAATTGTACTTGAGTCCTGCATTTTGTAAAGCCTGACAAACATTTTCAAGGGTCTCTTTGTGTTCACATTCATCGACAGTTTGAATCAATAAATCATCCACATACTGTAAGACTTTGTCTCCGTAGCCAAGGGGTTCTAACACTTGAGCCAATGCCTGATGGAAATACACAGAAGAACTGTGAAATCCCATGGGCAGCCGTGTGAACAAGTATTGCACATTCTCAAAAGTGAATGCAAAGCGGAGGGCAGATTCAGGTGTTAGGGGTACTGAGAAAAAGCCATTTGCAATGTCAAAACAAGAAAATACTTTACGGTCACTCAGCTGTGACATAACTTCAGGAACAGATGCAACAAGGTGAGCTGCTGAGGGAGTGTACTTATTTACAAGTCTCAGATCTGCTACCATTCTAAAACTGCCATCTTCCTTTTTTACAGGTAGAATAGGACTGTTACATGGGGAATTACCTTTCACAACAACACCTTGTTTCTCCAATTCACTGACTGCAACCCTTATGTAAGGGATTGCGTCCTCAGGAATATGGTACTGACGCTGGAAAGGTGGCAGTTTTTCACCATCAATTTTAACCTGAGTTTGCATTAACCCACAATCAGTTTTCTTTGAGATCCACAATTCAGGGAACTTTTGCTTCAATTCATTTTTCAAAACATCATTGTCAGCATTTTCAACATTTTCATCAGTACATAATCCAAAACTAGCAATGGGTAATTTGTGACTCTCCTCATCCTCCTCCACAGGGACAATTACAGAACAGATAGTTGCTTCTTTATTCCGCCACAAGACTTTGTTACATAAATCAAAAACAATTCCCATTGCTCCCAAAACATCAGCTCCCAAAATAGTGTACCGTAACTGTGGGTTTACCCAAAAAGCGCATCGAAGACCCCTTTGCTTCGATCCCCCTGTGTACTGAAACCTCAGGTTTACTGGACGACTTTTTACTGCTTGAATACAGGAACCCTCAAATCCTACCAAAGTGGTAGTCTCAGGCAGTCCAGGGGGTGACTGCAATTTGTGTCTTGTTACTGAAACTGAGGCTCCTGTATCGATGAGGATGTCTTCCCATGGCAGCCCCCCTATTCTCGCCTTGACATAAGGTCTACCATCCCTGCCCAGGGAAAGGGGGGCAAGGAGGGTAAGGGGAACAGGGGGAGCACACCATCAATCAGTGTTACCTGCCGTGGGAAGCCCGAAAAATCCATCATCCTCATCTGGACATGGCTTCCGTCCAACAGCTGCCACCTCCGCCCCAAAGAGATCCTTAGTCAGGGTCCAGTCCTCATGTTCCCGCAGCTCCCTAATCAGCGGAGCACAGGGACGAGGAGGAGTGACCCCTCCCTGAATAGCATGGACCTCTGGGCGCGGATGAGTGAAAGCTATTAGGGAAGGAGCAGGAGGAGCAGAAGGCTCCTGTGAGACTGGGTTAACCATTTGAAGACCATTATACTGCTGACACTGCTTAGGGTCATTCACTGCTGGATACGGAGGTCTAACTCCGCAAGGTGGTCTAGAGAACTCCCGGGGCCGTTGGGGGTTAAATGGCTCCTGGGGTTCTCGGGGTATAGTCCCTGGCACAAAGTTGGGACAAAAACGTCTAACATGTCCTAGATGTCCACAAAAGTAACACAAGGGAGGACCCCTCATGGGATCCCGTGGGGGCTCTGCCAAACGGGACCTGCCCATTCTTGGCAGCTGCGCATACCCCCCGGAACTCCTGGCCTCCCCGAATCAGCAGATACACCCCGAGGTGAATGGTATGCAAAAACATTGGACTCATCACCCTTCACCTCGGACTGCATCGTCCTAACAAAACACTCCCTTACTTTCCTCCCAATTAGGCAAAACTTTTTTTTTTTTTTTTTTACAAATTTAAGATGGACCAGGGACATTTGGCCAGGGATTTTTTTTCTCGGGGTTGAAGCAGCATCACACTTAACCTAGGGTCTGCATGTGCTGAAGCTGTCGGGACAATATATCTTTCCTCAACTGTGTCTGCATAAGCTGGAGCTGTTGGGACACTATATCTTATGTTCTACTTCACTCATTCCCCTAACTCTCCTCTCCAGTCTACAACTGTATTTACATCAGCACTGTGTCTCGAAGCTGCAGTGTCCATCTGTGACATAACTGCTCTCAGCTGCTGCAGCTCGCACCCCTCCTCTCTGCTTCCGTGCTAGCTCCAGCATCTCACTCAGCTTTTGTAATCTTTCCCTATACGCTGCCCCTCCCTGGGTGATCATGATAACATATTGTTGTGTAAGCTGTCTATCAAGAGCCTGATCAAAAGTTATGACTGTCTGATCTGATTCTCTCGACATTTTTCAAAGTATCTGGGACCCCTGGATTCAGGCCCATGTGGGTGATGACCTCTCAAGGATGATATCCTTATCCACATAGCGTGCTGACATGGTAATTGACTCTTACAGTTATGGTCTCTAAAGCACACTCTCTAGTACCTCACGTCTATTCATCTTTATTATCGACACTCATCATACACTCCCCTCTTTCCCTCCCCATTCTGTTAAGACTAGATTAGTCATGTTATATTTGTTTTTCTACAAATATTTAAAAATTAAGATAATGAAGTCAAGGATAACGTATGACATATTGTGTCCTTTCCTATGTACTTCCCCCTGCGAGGGGATCCTTGTACTCTAATGTGAATGTATTTCATGTTTAATGATGTTTCCTTTTCAATAAAACCGTTGAAACTAAAAGTTATGACTGTCTTACACAAAGCCACTACTCGGCTATTAGCTTTCCCTAGCGAACTCTTTCTATCTAGTTCCTTGTTCTCTTTGGTTTCGCTTCCGTAACCACTCCATATTTACAGTGGCCTACAAGGACGAATTTTACTCTGTTCTAGTATCAACAAATGCAATTTAAGCAAAGTTAGATACTCACACCTCTCTCGGATGGACGACCTGCTGCAGCTTTGGGCCGACCAGAAATATCAAAAGAGGTGCAGCCGTGCTAATGCTGCGTTTTTTTCCGCGGCAGAATCGCATCGCGGAAAAAAAAACGCATCATGCTCATTCTTTTTGCGGAATCGCCGCGATTCCGCACCAATAGGTATGCATGAGATCCGCTTACTTCCCGCATGTGGCTATGCCCACCATGCGCAAAGTGAGCGTCTCATGTGCGGATGGTACCCACGGCCTGGAGGAGAGGAGACTATCCTCCAGGCCCTGGGTACCATATCCCTGTTTAAAAAAGAATAAAAAATAAAAAATCGGGTTATATTCGCCTTCCGGCGTCCCGCGCAGCCTTCCCGGGCCTCAGCGATGCTCCCGTTCCCAGTAATTCCTTGCGACAAGGACCTGTGATGACGTGAGGTCACGCGAGACCGCTACAGTAACGCGAGACCTCGTCATTAAAGGTCTTGCAAGACATTACTGGGAACGGAAGCATCGCTGAGGCCCGGGAAGGCTGCGTGGGACGCCGGAAGGTGAATATTACCCGATTTATTTTTTTAAATTATTTTTAACATTCTATCTTTTACTATTGATGCCGCATAGGCAGCCTCAATAGTAAAAAGTTGGTCACACTTGTCAAACACTATGTTTGACGAGTGTGACCAACCTGTCAATCACTTTCCAAGCAATGCTTCAAATCGCTTGGAAAGTGCTTGAATTCCGCATGCGAAAATTGCGGGAAAAACGCGATAATAAATGCGCAGAAAACACGAAGGAGTCCGGTTTTAGTGTCCGGTTTTAAACGCTACGTGGGCACATAGCCTGAGGCTATGTGCACACGCTGCGGATTCATCTGCGGATTGGCCTCTGCGGATCCGCAGGTAAAACCGCAGGTAAATTGACCTGCGGTTTTACCTGCGGTTTGCCACCTGGACAATGGAATAGGTGGCAAACCGCAGCGGAATCCGCAGAAAGAATTTACATGTCAATTCTTTCTGCGGATTCAAAACCGCAGCTTTTCCGCAGTTGAAAATCCACAGCATGTGCCCAGCAGATTGTAAATCACATAGACTTACATTGTACTGTACACTGTCTGCAGAACTGCTGCGGATCTGCAGCGGCCAAATCCGCAGCGATCCACAGCAGAATCCGCAGCGTGTGCACATAGCCTTAACCTAACTGCAGGGAGAAAGAGACAGGGGGGCTCAAGGGGCTTTGTGAGAGACACTCCAAAACTTCAGAGCAATGCACAGCATTATTCACTGCTGTACACCCTCTGGGCACTTGATAAATGGGCTGCAGATGCAGGGGGCCCCCTTTGTAGGTGGGGGCCCCAGGCATCTTCCTGGTCTGCCTGTCCCAAACGCCGGCCCGGGTCTTGATCTTGGTTCTCTTTTGGCAAATCTTGTTCTCACTAAGGGTATGTGTACACGTTGCGGTTTTGGTCCTGCGGATCCGCAGCAGTTTTCCATGCGGCTTACAGTACCATGTAAACCTATGGAAAACCAAATCCGCTGTGCACATGCTGCGGAAATTTCTGTGCAGATTTGCTGCGGTTTATTTTCCGCAGCATGTCATTTCTTTTGTGCGGAACCGCAGCGCTCTCTCTCTCTCTCCCTCTCCTTCCAGGATCCGCACAGCCCAAACCGCAATACAATCTGCATCAATTCCGCTGCACAAAATATGGGGAAACTGCAGACGTTTTACCCTGGGGTTTTGGCCAAGTGATGCGGATTTATCTGCTGAAAAAAATCTGCAACGTGTGCACACACCCTAATGAGGGATATATTGTGGAGGGGGATCGGCTCTCTGTGCGCTGACATGGTTAGAAACCCATCTGATGAAGAAGCAGCAGTGTAAAGCATGGTGAAGGGTCAGAGCAGCAACAGAAATGTGGCAACACAAATTAGATGAATGTTAGTCCAACCTGCTAGTTTCGGTGGGATTAGATGACCACCATGGACTTGAGAGAAAGAAGGATTAGGCATATTGAATTTCAACATGCTCAGTCCTTTTGTTCTAAAGATAATATGCAGTCAAAGTATCTGGCAGCAGCCAATTCCTAATATTGTGGATAGGGAAGGAGTCAAGATGTACACAGCTACCTAAGCTGTATGGCTAGCTTAAAGGGACTCCGATACATCCACTCCATGACAGGGCTCTGTTCTTAAGATTGATATTGGTCCCAGTGGAGTTGGAGATGAGAACACACCTTTAACCCTCTGATGCGCTTGGAGTTGGACGTTTAGATAGTATACGTAAGGAAACACTAATCTCAGAAATAATGCTTAAAAATAAATCCCTCACTGATTCAGTCTGCAGCCTTTCCAGCATGATCCTGAAAAATTCAGTTTTGTAGAAATGCAGACACGGCAGAGGGGGGGAGGCTCCTACTGCAGACAGGGCAGGGGGGGGAGAGGCTCCTGCTGCAAACAGGGCAGAGGGGGGAGGCTCCTGCTGCAGACAGGCCAGAGGAGGGAGGCTCCTGCTGCAGACATGGCAGAGGGGATAGGCTTACTGTGCAGACAGGGCAGAGGGGGGAGGCTCCTGCTGCAGACAGGGCAGAGGGGGGGAGGCTTCTGCTGCAGACAGGGCAGAGGGGAGAGGCTCCTGCTGCAGACAGGGCAGAGGGGGTAGGCCTACTCTGCAAACAGGGCAGAAGGGGGAGGCTCCTGCTGCAGACAGGGCAGAGGAGAGACGCTCCTGCTGCAGACAGGGCAGAGGGGGGAGGCTCCTGCTGCAGAGAAGGTAGAGGGGGAGGCACTTGCAGCAGACAGGGTAGGAGGGGAGGCTCCTACATCAGCCAGTTGCCTTACTACCAGACCCAAGATACTAAGGACATTACCCTTGTGATATGAGACAGAATAGGATCAAAGAAAAGGAGATTAGGTAGGAATCGCCGGGATATTTTTATGTTTTCTGACCATTTTCTATGTTTAGTGTTCCTTTAAGAATTTAATAGAAAGTTCTGTTACACGTACTATCGCTATTAAGGCTCCATTGTCTTTATTATACTGGACCTAACACTACTACGTCCTTTTTCTGCACAGAAAGTTACCGCTGTTGTATTTTGGTTTCCAGATGTTATAAGCAATATCACTGGCCCTAGAAAGACCACCACCAGGCAGACTATCAGCATATCCCTGCACATCTTTGGAAGGTAAGTGTGAGTTGAGGGGGTTGTCAAACTTTAGGGACAGTTCTTATTTTCCTATTTAAAGTTATGTATTTTTGACAATATTTTTTTTTCTTATTCCATTAAAATTTTGTACTTCTTGAGATCTATAGCCTCTGTGTTGCACTGTCTATTGTTGGCTGTAGAATGGGTTAACTCAGAATCTGCCAGTCTGATGTTCAGTGGGAGAGTTTCTAACTCTTTACCTGTGTTTTCTGAGCTCCTCTCAGCTGATTTATGACCACATCAAAGTTGAAAGTGCAGAAAACAAAGGGCCTGTAAAAGCCAAACGGTGCAATATTTTTAATGAAAACCAATTGTTAAATGTTTTTTAGCCCCAAATATAATTTATGTGGGAACAAAATTGTCCACAGAGGTGGACAACCCCTGACCAGGTTGGAAAAATGATTTCTGTGTGACCACCTCGTCTCTGGTGTATAACATTCGGCCTCTTGTCCCCGGTGTATAATATCGAGACCCTCACCCCTGATGTATAACATCCTGCCGCTCGCTCACAGTGTATATCATCCGGCCCATCGCCCCAGGTGTATATCATCTGGCCCCTCACCCTCGATGCATAACATCCATCCCATTGCCCAGGTATATAACATCCGGCCCCTCACCCCCGATGTATAACATTCGGACCCTCGCCCCCAGTGTATAACATCCTGCCCCACTCCCCAGGTGTATAATATCCGGCCCGTCGCCCCAGGTGTATAATTTCCGGCCCCTCGTCCCCGGTGTAGATCATCCGCGCCCCCCATCCCAGTGTATAACGTCCGGGCCCTCTGCCTCTGGGGTATAACATCCGTCCCCTGGACCCCGATGTATGACATCCGACTCCCTGACATGCCATCTACCTTTACTAACCTGTGACAGAATGGCTGGTGGTGCAGAGCGCCCTGATACCAGCGTGATCCTGTAATAGGAGCCACCGGTGTAACAAGTCTGTTCCTGACATTTCTTCCCTCCTAAATCTTCCCCCTTTACCTTGAGTGATATTATTGAGAAGTAGAAGGAACCGCAGCAACTCAGCCATGAAGTAGAGACCCCGTAAGGTTACAGAGCAGGGGGCCGAGTGCTGAGGAGCAGAGGGAAGAAAAGTCAACAACGATCTGCTGACTCTATACCTGCAGAGTTCAGACCTCCTCTGATATATATTATCAGCAGAAACACTGCGCCCCCACTGGAAGCTTCATGCCTTAGCAACTGCATGCAGCCGTACATCACCAAGCACAATCCATAGCATCAGATGGAGGGTGGTAAAGTGCCACCATTGGACTGTGAAGCATTGGAAATGTGTTGTGTGCGGTGACAAATCTACTCTGTTTGGCATCTGATGATGAGTCTCGGTTTGGAGAATGTGAGGAGAACGTTACCTACCTGACCACATTGTGCCAGTTGTACAGTTTGGTATAGGAGGATATCGCCATGGGCTTTTTTTCTGGGGTCGGCCTCGGTCCTTCTGTTCAACTGAAAGGAGAAGTAAAGGAAACCTGTAGTTTACTTGCAGTCGTTGGGGTAATCTTCAGGTAGATAGCATTTTGTCATGTAGCCTATTTATGAGATAGACCCTGCTGTAATCTAATATATAAAGCTCAATGTGTGTGTGTGTGCGTGTGTGTGTATGTTTGTATGTATGTCCGGGATTGGCATCTGCACCGTCGCAGCTACAGCCACAAAATTTTGCACAGTCACACATCTAGACCCCGAGAGCGTCATAGGCTATGTTGTGAGGTGAAATTTTAACCCCGCGCGTTCCAATTCACCAAACAATTTTACCTATTATTCTTATCATTTCTATGGTGTTATCGTCCTTCTGTAAAGCTGGAAATAACACAATTTATTACCGTGCCAACACAGACCACCCTCCGACACAGACTGCAGGGGGAGCCCAGTATCACACAGGATAGGATTAGATACACGGCTCAGCAGTCAGTATCACACAGGATAGGATTAGATACATAGCTGAGCAGTCAGTAACATACATGATAGGATTAGGTACACGGCTCAGCAGTCAGTATCACACAGGATACGATTAGATACTGACTGCCGAGCCGTGTATCTAATCCTATCCTGTGTGATACTGACTGCCGAGCCATGTATCTAATCCTATCCTGTGTGATACTGACTGCTGAGCAGTGTATCACACAGGATAGGATTAGATACATAGCTCAGCAGTCAGTATCACACAGGATAGGATTAGATACACAGCTCAGCAGTCAGTATCACACAGGATAGGATTAGATACACAGCTCAGCAGTCAGTATCACACAGGATAGGATTAGATACACAGCTCAGCAGTCAGTATCACACAGAATAGGAATAGATACACAGCTCAGCACACAGTATCACACAGAATAGTATTAGATACACGGCTCAGCAGACAGTATCACACAGAATAGGATTAGATACACGGCTCTGCAGTTAGTATCACACAGGATAGGATTAGGTACATGGCTGAGCAGTCAGTAACACACATGATAGAATTAGGTACACGGCTCAGCAGTCAGTATCACACAGGACAGGGTTAGATACAAGGCTCAGCAGACAGTATCACACAGGATAGGATTAGATACACTGCTCAGCAGCCAGTATCACACAGGATAGGATTAGATACATGGCTGAGCAGTCAGTAACACACGATAGGATTAGATACACAGCTCAGCAGAAAGTATCACACAGGAGAGGATTAGGTACACAGCTCAGCAGACATTATCACACAGGATATTGTTAGATACACAGCTCAGAAACAGGATGTGCCAAAGGAGAGGACATTTTCATTCCAAGAATTCCACTCATTCCATCTGATTTGTAATGTTGTTTATCAAAAGGCTCTTGAATGAGTTGAAAATAAAATACTATCAATACTTGGGTAATCGTTTAGTTAATTTGTGTTGCAAATCTGTAGTGTTGAATATACAGTTGTGGCCAAAAGTATTGACACCCCTGCAATTCTGTCAGATAATACTCAGTTTCTTCCTGAAAATGATCGCAAACACAAATTCTTTGGTATTATTATCTTCATTTAATTTGTCTTAAATGAAAAAACACAAAAAGAATTGTCCTAAAGCCAAACTGGATATGAATCCACACCAAACATAAAAAAGAGGGTGGACAAAAGTATTGGCACTGTTAGAAAAATCATGTGATGCTTCTCTAATTTGTGTAATTAACAGCACCTGTAACTTACCTGTGACACCTAACAGGTGTTGGCAATAACTAAATCACACTTGCAGCCAGTTGACATGGATTAAAGTTGACTCAACCTGTGTCCTTGTGTGTACCACATTGAGCATGGAGAAAAGAAAGAATACCAAAGAACTGTCTGAGGACTTGAGAAACCAAATTGTGAGGAAGCATGAGCAATCTCAAGGCTACAAGTCCATCTCCAAAGACCTGAATGTTCCTGTGTCTACCGTGCGCAGTGTCATCAAGAAGTTTAAAGCCCATGGCACTGTGGCTAACCTCCCTAGATGTGGACGGAAAAGAAAAATTGACTAGAGATTTCAACGCAAGATTGTGCGGATGTTGGATAAAGAACCTCGACTAACATCCAAACAAGTTCAAGCTGCCCTGCAGTCCGAGGGTACAACAGTGTCAACCCGTACTATCCGTCGGCGTCTGAATGAAAAGGGACTGTATGGTAGGAGACCCAGGAAGACCCCACTTCTTACCCCGAGACATAAAAAAGCCAGGCTGGAGTTTGCCAAAACTTACCTGAAAAAGCCTAAAACGTTTTGGAAGAATGTTCTCTGGTCAGATGAGACAAAAGTAGAGCTTTTTGGGCAAAGGCATCAACATAGAGTTTACAGGAGAAAAAAAGAGGCATTCAAAGAAAAGAACATGGTCCCTACAGTCAAACATGGCGGAGGTTCCCTGATGTTTTGGGGTTGCTTTGCTGCCTCTGGCACTGGACTGCTTGACCGTGTGCATGGCATTGTGAAGTCAGAAGACTACCAACAAATTTTGCAGCATAATGTAGTGCCCAGTGTGAGAAAGCTGGGTCTCCCTCAGAGGTCATGGGTCTTCCAGCAGGACAATGACCCAAAACACACTTCAAAAAGCTCTAGAAAATGGTTTGAGAGAAAGCACTGGAGACTTCTAAGGTGGCCAGCAATGAGTCCAGACCTGAATCCCATAGAACACCTGTGGAGAGATCTAAAAAATGGCAGTTTGGAGAAGGCACCCTTCAAATATCAGGGACCTGGAGCAGTTTGCCAAAGAAGAATGGTCTAAAACTCCAGCAGAGCATTGTAAGAAATTCATTGATGGTTACCGGAAGCGGTTGGTCGCAGTTATTTTGGCTAAAGGTTGTGCAACCAAGTATTAGGCTGAGGGTGCCAATACTTTTGACCGGCCCATTTTTGGAGTTTTGTGTGAAATGATCAATGTTTTGCTTTTTGCTTCATTCTCCTTTGTGTTTTTTTCATTTAAGACAAATTAAATGAATATAATAATACCAAAGAATTTGTGTCTGCAGTCATTTTCAGGAAGAAACTGAGTATTATCTGACAGAATTGCAGGGGTGTCAATACTTTTGGCCACAACTGTATGATGTGAAATGTTTTTATGTGCAATATAATCATTATAATTTGTTATAACTAACCACAGTTGATTACTATGCCCAGGCAACGCCGGGCTCTTCAGCTAGTCTATATATAATTAAAATTGAATGTATGTGTGTATCACCAACCAATCACGAAGCATATTTCATTTCACCAGAGCTGTTTAAAAGAAGCTGAGCTGTGATTGGTTGCTATGAGCAATAGTTCTCCCACTCCACAGCACCTCAGCAGACACTGACCGGGTGGGAGAAATCTATCAACCCCGGGAACATAAGCTCCCAGCCATTGTCTGCCCCCCAGAAAGGAGCAGAGAGCACATGACAGAAATGAATCACCCCCTCCCAGCCCATATCCCCATCACACATCCTCCATCCCATAGGCACGTCTTCCCTCTTAAAAGGATCTCTGGTATCGAAGTTAGGGCAAATCCCTCAGCGCTCTGATTCTGACCCCAGGCTTCTATTAAAGGGATCATTGGTATGGAAGTCAGGACAAATCCATCCAGCGCTTTGGTTCTGACCCCAGGCCTCTCTTAAAGAGATCCCCAGTATGGAAGTCAGGGCAATTGCCTTCAAATGCTCTGGTACCGACCCCAGGCTCTCTTAAAGGGATCCCCGGTATGGAAGTGAGGGCAATTCCACTCAGCGCTCTGGTTCTGTCCCCAGGCCCCTCTTAAAGGGATCCCCGGTATGGAAGTGAGGGCAAATCCACGCTGCGCTTTGGTACTGACCCAAGGCCTCTCTTAAAGGGATCTCTGGTATGGAAGTTAGGGTAAATCCCTCAGCACTCTGATTCTCACCCCAGGCTTCTATTAAAGGGATCATTGGTACGGAAGTCAGGGCAATTCCACTCAGCGCTCTGGTTCTGACGCCAGCCCTCTCTTAAAGTGATCCCCGGTATGGAAATTAGGACCGTTCCACTCAGCGCTCTGGTTCTGTCCCTAGGCTGACGGGATGATGTGGGATAATAGGGGTAGTTGTCCGGTGGATCTGGCAGACGGGATGATGTAGGATATTAGGGGTAGTAGTCCGGTGACTCTGGCTGACGGGACGATGTGGGATATTAGGGGTAGTTGTTCCTTTGGCTCTGGCTGACGGGATGATGTGGGATATTAGGGGTAGTAATCTGGTAGCTCTGGCTGACGGGATGGTGTGGGATATTATAGTGAACTAGCTGAAGAGCCCGGCGCTGGCCGGGCATAGTAACTAACTGTGGTTAGTTATAACAAATTATAATTATCCTCCATCTCATAGTCCCGTGCCCATATACCCATCAAACATATCCACGATCCCATAGGCCCGTGCCCGTATACCCATCATACATATCCTCCATCCCATAGTCTAGTGCCCATATACCCATCACACATCCTCCATCCCATAGTCCCATGCCCATATACCCATCATACATATTCTCCATCCCATAGTCCCATGCCCATATACCCATCATACATATCCTCCATCCCATAGTCCTGTGCCCATATACCCATCATACATATCCACCATCCCATAGGCCCGTGCCCATATACCCATCATACATATCCTCCATCCCATAGGCCCGTGCCCATATACCCGTCACACATCCTCCATCCCATAGGCCCGTTGCCCATATACCCATCATACATCCTCCATCCCATAGTCCCGTGCCCATATACCCATCATACATATCCTCCATCCCATAGTCGAGTGCCCATACACTCATCACACATCCTCCATCCCATAGTCCCGTGCCCATATACCCGTCACACATTCTCCATCCCATAGTCCCGTGCCCATATACCCATCACACATCCTTCATCTCATAGTCCCATGCCCATATACCCATCATACATATCCTCCATCCGATAGTCCTGTGCCCATATACCGATCATACATATCCTCCATCACATAGTCCAGTGCCCATATACCCATCACACATCCTCCATCCCATAGTCAACCATTTTGACATCATAATGAGCGGCAGGGCTTGCAACCTATGAAGACATCAGCGTCGCCATGACAACCATTGTGACATCATAATGAGGGGCGGGGCTTGATACGCACACACTGTTTCCCCAGTATGTAGATAGGGGCATTATGACATCATAATGAGGGGCGGGGCTTGACACGCACACACTTTTTCCCCAGTATGTAGATGGGGGCAAAATTGTTTGGTGAATTGGAACGCGCAGGGTTAAAATTTCGCCTCACAACATAGCTTAGGACGCTCTCGGGGTCCAAACGTGTGACTGTGCCAAATTTTGTGGCTGTAGCTGTGACGGTGCGGATGCCTATCCCGGACATACACACATACACACATACATACATACTGTACATACATACACACTTTGAGCTTTATGTGGAGTGGGCGGGGCTCTACACTCAGCTTTATATATAGATACAGATATAAACATTATAATTTGTTAGAACTAACAAACGCCGGGCTATTCAGCTAGTTCAATAAATAAAAAGCAAAAGTGCATCTAAGTAATTCAGAGTTCTTAGTAATACTGTATTTGATCAAATATAGCATAAAAGTCGTCCCACCATCGACAAGGTGACTCTGTAATCGGGGCGCTCCTACACTGTCTAATATTAAAAACCTTTATCATGTGTCAAAGTTGATGCCAGTGTGTAAATAAGGGCTGACAAAAAGACCAGAGAGAAAATGTGGTTTTATTCCCCCTACAGCTACTCGTTTTCAGTTCTCGAGGTGGTACAGGGAGCAATTACAATCACTGCTCAGTGCATAGTGATCGTGTTGTGATCAATTCCCCTGTACCGTTACTGACAGCGTGCTCTACAGCTTGTGTGTGCATCATATGCATACAGTGCTGGCTGTCAGTCATTGTGCAGAGGAATAAGTACAGCCGTGCTCAAGGCATAGAGAGCGGTGACTGTATCCACTCCATGCTGCCTCTATGACTGGGAGCAAGCGGCTGCAGGGATAATAGAACTTCACTTTCTCCCTGTAGCTGTGATACACTAAACCCACCAGACATAAGCGCCATTTACCTGCAGATTAACCCTATTTCTTAAAGTGAACCTGTCACCTCGTTTTTCAGATATAAGATTCGGCCACCGACTTTAAGCTGTGTGCACACGCTGCAGATTCACCTGCGGAATTTTCCGTGCGGATTTAGCAAAATCGGCAGGTAAATCCGCAGGTCAAGAGATCTGCGGTTTATCTGCGGATTAAACTGCGGTTTAGCCCTGCGGTTTCACATCTCTACAATGGAGAAGGTGTGAAACCGCTGCGGATTCCGCAGAAAGAAGTGACATGCTGCAGATTTGAAACCGCAGCAAATCCGCAAGGAAAATTCTGCAGCATGTGCACTGCACTTTTTGATTTCCATTGGTTTTAATGGTACTGTACACCGCAGCAAAAACTGCTGCGAATCCGCAGGACCAAATCCGTTGCGGATCCGCAGCAGAATCCGCAGCGTGTGCAAATACCCTTAGGGGCTTATCTACAGCATTCTATAATTCTGTACTTAAGTCCCGATGTAACCTGAAAGATAAGAAAAACAAGTTATATTATACTCACCTGGGGGGGGCGGTCCGGTGCGGTCTGGTCCTATGGGTGTCGCAGGTCCGGCGCCTCCCATCTTGTCATCATCTTTCTTGCTTCCTGTCGCGGCTCCTGCGCAGGCGTACTGATTTGTCCTGTTGAGGGCAGAGCATGGTTCTGCAGTACGCATGCCCCAGGAAAGGTCAGAGAGGCCCGTCACCTGTGCACTGCAGTACTTTGAAGATCAGTACTCCTGCGCAGGAGCCGCAACAGGAAGCAAGGAAGCTGACACCATCGCAAGAAGATGGCAGGCGCCAGACCCGGACCTGAGACGCCCATCGGACCGGACCGCCCCCCCCAGGTGAGTATAATATAACTGTTTTTCTTATTTCTCAGGTTAGATCGGGGGCTTTTCTACAGCAGTGCAGAATGCTGTAAATAAGCCCCTAAGGGTACACGCATATGTTGCAGATTGCTGTGCAGATTTTTCTGCACGGAATCTGCTTATTTTGGCAGAATCCGCAGGTAAAAATTTGTACGCTTTTCTTGCAGATTTCCTGCGGATTCCTATAATGGAAAGGGTGTAAAAACGCTGCGGAATCCGCACAAAGAATTAACATGCTGCGGAAAATAAACCGCTGCGTTTTCGCTCTGATTTTTCCGCAGCATGTGCACAGCGGTTTTTATTTCCCATAGATTTACATTGTACTGTAAATCACTAGGAAATCTGCAGCGGATCCGCAGCAAATCTGCAACGTGTGCACATACCGCAAAGGCGTGGCCGCATCTTAGATCCGAAAAACGAGGTGACAGGTTCCCTTTAAGGTAAATAGCGTTTCTGGAGGTAACAAGTTCCTTTTAAGGCCATGTTCACACATTGCGTTTTTATAACACAAATTTTAAGCTGCGTTTTATAGTGCCAGTAACATGTATGAGATTTCAGAAATCTCATCAACACACATTGCTTTTTTTTCTGACTGATTTGGAAAACTACTGCGTTATTTGAAAACTGCAACACGTCACGTCTTTCAGCGTTTTTCATCCATAGAAAGCAATGAGTAAGTGCACAAAAAGCAGGTATAGGGTTTTGCTGCAGTTTTGGTGCAAAAACCTCCTGAAAGTTGCATCCTGTTTTTTTGGGCAGAAAAAAACCTGTTTTTTGTAAGCAGCTTCTTTCCTGCCAAGAGAGCAGGTTCTGCCTGCATAAAAAAGGCAGTGTGTGAACACAGCCTAATAGTTCATCATACCAAGACATTTTGGACAATTTTAGGCTCCAGACCCTTTCCTGTTCCCTATGACTGTGTCCCAGTTCACAAATTCCATAAAGGCATGGTTGGGGAGTTTGGCATGGAAGAACATGACTGGCCGACCTCAGCCCCATCCGACACCTCTGGAGTAAACTAGAATGGAGATTGTGAGCCCGACCTCTCCAATATCAGGGTCCGACCTCACGAATGCTCTCCTTGATGAAGGGGCAAAAATTCCCACAGACGCCTCCAATATCTTTGCAGAAAATCTTACCTGTAGAGTGGGAGCCATTTTATCATCAAAGGAGGCACCGACTCCATATTAATGCTCATGGATCATGATTGTGAGGTGATAATGGCTGGTGGTAAAGAGAGGGTGTACTGTGCACAATACTATTCTTCTCCATCCAGCGTATGTATCGTAGGTGGACTGGAATTACCGGATCAATCAGTCATGTACACAAAGAAGTGACATTATCAGCTCATAGTGTGGACTACAGCAACATGGAATAATGGTAGAGGATGTATCACATGACGGCCATTTTTAATTTTTTGATGCGTCCTCTGTCGTTCAGCCGTGAATTATAATACTGATTATGGAAGAGATCTGCAATGTTCGGACATGGCCTTATGCTGCGGATGTCACCGCTAAGGTTCATTACAGAGGGTGAAATACTCTGCAGGCCAGCTACATTTCCACAATGTTACTGCAGATTTTTCTCTCTAAGGCTATGTGCACACAGTCAGTATTTGGTGAGTTTTTTACCTCAGAATTTGTAAGCCAAAACCAGGAATGGGTGATAAATACAGAAGTGGTGACGTGTTTCTATTAGGCCACGTTCATACGGTCAGTATTTGGTCAATTTTTACCTCAGTATTTGTAAGCCAAAACCAGGAATGGAACAATCAGAGGAAAAGTATAATAGAGATACGTCACCACTTCTGTATTTATCACCCACTCCTGGTTTTGAATTACAAATACTGAGGTAAAAAACTCAACAAACACTCAATGTGTGCACGTGGCCTGAAAATCCACTCCATTTTCATTGTGGAAATGTAAAGCCATATGCACACATTGAATATTTGGTGTGGTTTTTTTTTGTTTTTTTTTTTAACCTCCGATGAAACCTGAGTACACACAAGGAGAACCTACAAACTCCTTGTAGATGTTGTCCTTGGTGGGATTTGTACCCCATATTTCAAGGAACAGTGATAACCACTGAGCCACTGTGTTAACTAGTGCAATTTTTTTTCATGTGGACATTCAGTCCGGGTAATAAAAAATCTTTAATCTGAAAAACCTACATTGATCTAACTGCTGTCCCTGTCATTAGTCCGTGGCTACTATATCAGAGCGCTGCATATCTCCTGCTTCCTGTGGCATCGCCAGCTCCATGTAGGCTTCATATTGTCATGCATGACGTTGCTGTGTTCCTTCCCTTCCGAGCCCATCTGTGCACTAAAATAGTAGTATTCACCCACATATTGGGTATCAGCATACTCCGTAGAAATTGTACAACAAATTTTTAGGTCCATTTTCTCCTGTTTCCCTCATGAAAATAAAAAAATTGGGACTAAATTATATTTTTGCGTTTAAAATGTGATTTTTTATTTTCACAGATCTGCGTTATAAACTTCTGTGAAGCACCTGGGGGTTCAAGGTGCTCACTACACATCTAGATAAGTTATTTAAGGGGTCTAGTTTCCAAAATGGGGTCAATTGTAGGGGGTTTCCACTGTTTAGGCACATCAGGGGATTTTCAAACGCGACGTAGCATCCGCTAATGATTGTAGCAAATTTTGCGATCAAAAAGGCAAACAGCGCTTCTTCCCTTGCGAGCCCGTCCATGCGCCCAAACAGTAGTATTCAATCACATATGGGGTATAGGCGTGCTCAGGAGAAATTGCACAACATATTTTGGAGTGCATTATTTCTCTGACCCTTGAAATTTGGGTCTAAAGTAACATTTTTGTGAAAAAAGTTAAATGTTCACTTTTTACTTCCACATTCCATTAATTCCTGTGTAGCTCCTTAACCCCTTTCTGACAGATGACGTACTATCCCATCCATGTGCCCTGGGCCTTATTGCCCATGGACGGGATAGTACGTCATACGTGATCAGCCGTGCTCGCGGGGGAGCGCAGCTGATCAAGGCCGGGTGTCAGATGATTATCACAGCTGACACCCAGCACTAAGTGCCACGAGCTGTCACGGACCGCTTCCAGCACATTCACCCCCGGAACACTGCGATCAAACATGATCGCAGTATTTCGGGAGCAGGCAGAGGGGCTGTCAGCTGTGACACCTCTGCCTTTGGATCGGAGACCCCGTGGCATGACGCGGGGTCCTGATCGCTGACATGGAGACCAGGGGAAGAGTCTTGAGGAGATCATTTGCATATTCCCAGTGCCTTCTGGGATAAGTGAAGAGTCTCCACGAATATTGGCTCATCTTTCATCATTTTTAAGAAATCTCAATATGGAAGAGGCCAGGAGCCATTTGGTGAGCTGCACTTCTTGCTACATGTTCACAGACTTACCAGTGGAAAAGTCAAACTTCACATGCCACAAATGCAAGCTTGTGTCCCTGTTGGAGGAAAAGTTGCAAAATCTCAAAGAGAGGTTAGCTACGTTGAAGATCATTAAGGAAGGTGAAGAGTTCTTAGACAGAGCAGAATTATCTCTTCATGTTACAGAAAGAGAAGAAATTTGAAGTGCACCTGAAGAAACAGAGGAATGGAGACATGTGACCAGCGTCGGACTGGAACACCTTGGGCCCACCAGAGAAAATCATTCTTGGGGCCCACTATGTAGCTGCATAGAGTTAAATACCAGACCACCAATTATGCGGTAAAACACGCTAATATCCGGGTATAATATAAGGTTGTACATGTCTTAATTATGTAGCAGGAGTTGGGGTAGCCCCCTCATAGAATATAAAGCAGCCCCCTCACATAGTATAATGCAGCCATCTCATAGAATATAATGCAGCCATCTCATAGAATATAATACTGCCCCCCTCATAGGGTATAATACTGCCCCCCTCATAGGGAATAATGCACCCCCTCATAGGGTATAATGCACCCCCTCATAGGGTATAATACTGCCCCCCTCATAGGGTATAATACTGCCCCCCTCATAGGGAATAATACTGCCCCCCTCATAGGGAATAATGCTGCCCTCCTCATAGGGTATAATGCTGCCTCCTCATAGGGTATAATGCTGCCCCCTCATAGGGTATAATACTGCCCCCATCATAGGGAATAATGCACCCCCTCATAGGGTATAATGCTATATAGATATATAGATATAGAGTTAGATAGATATAGATAGAAAGATAGATGTAGAAATAGATAGATATAGAGATAGATAGTAGATAATGGATAGAAAGTAGATAATGGATAGATATAGATAGAAAGATTCATAGAGATAGATAGAGATAGATAGAGATAGATATAAAGATAGATATAGAAAGAAATATAGATAGGTAGATAGATATAGAGATAGATAGAAAATAGATAATGGATAGATAGATAGATAGCTATAGATAGAAAGATGTAGAGATAGATATATAGATAGAGATACATAATAGATAGAGATAGATAATAGATAGAGATATACAGATATAATAATAATAATAATATAGACATATATAGATAGATATAGAGATAAATATATATAGATAGATGGCTATAAATAAAAATAGATATAGAGATATATATAGAGATAGATAGATATAGAGATAATAGATATAGAGATAGATAGATAGATATAGAGATAATAGCTAGATATAGAGATATGTATAGAGATAGATAGATATAGAGTTAGAAATATAGACAGATATAGAGAGAGATATAGAGATAGATAGAGATAGCTAGATAGATAGATGGATAGACAGATATAGATAATAGAGATAATAGATAGATATAGAGATAGATATAGAGATAGATGGATAGATCAATAGATAGATAGATAAAGAGAGAGAGATAGAGATAGATAGATAATGAGATATAGAGATAGATACAGAGATATAGTGTTAGATAGAAAGATAGATATAGAGATAGATAGATAGATATAGAGATAGAGATAGATATGGATATAGAGATAGATAGATAGATAGATAGATAGATATAGAGATAGATAGATATAGAGATAATATATAGATAGATAGATAGATAGATAGATAGATAGATAGATAGATATAGAGATAATATATAGATAGCTATAGAGAGAGAGATATAGAGATAGATATAGAGATAGATATAGAGATAGATATAAAGATAGATAGGTAGATATAGAGATAATAGATAGATATAGAGATAGATAGATATAGATATAAAGATAGATAGAGATAGAGAGAGCGGTAGATAGAGAGAGAGATAGATACAGAGATCGATAAATAGATAGAGAGATAGATATAGATAATAGATAGAGATAGATAAAGATAGATAATAAATATAGAGATAACAGATAGATATAGAGATAGAGTAAGATAGAAAGATATAGAGATAGGTAGATATAGATAATAGAGATAGCTAGATAGATAGACATAATAGATAGATATAGATAGATATAGAGATAGATAGCAAGATAGATATAGAGATAGATGTAGAGATAGAAAGATAGATATAGAGATAGAGCGATAGATAGAGATAGATAATAGATAGAGATAAATAGATAGATAGATAGATAGAGATAGATAGATATAGAGATAGATATAGAGATAGAAAGATAGATAGATATACAGAGAGATAGATAGAGATAAATAGATAGATATAGAGAGAGATATAGAGAGAAATAGATATAGATATAGAGATAATAGATATATATAGAGATAGATAGATATAGATATAGAGAGAGATAGATACAGAGAAAAGATATAGAGATAAATAGATAGAGAAAGATAGATAGATATATAGATACAGAGATAGAAAGATATAGAGATAGAGCGATAGATAGATATACAGAGAGATAGAGATAGATAGATACAGAGAAAAGATATAGAGATAGATAACGGATAGATAAATAGATAGATAGGTATAGAGATAGATAGATATAGATATTAGATAGAGATATATATATAGATAAAGATAGATAGATATAGATGGTAGCTAGATAGATAATAAATATAGAGATAATAGATATAGAGATAGATAGATAGATAGATAGATAGATAGACATAATAGAAAGATAGATAGATAGATATAGAGATAGATGTAGAGATAGATAGATATAAAGATAGAGCGATAGATAGAGATAGAAATAGATAGATATAGATAATAGATAGAGATAGATAGATATAGATAATAGATAGAGATAGAAAGATAGATAGATATAAGAGAGATAGAGAGAGAGATATATAGAGAGAGATAGATAGATAGATAGATAGAGACAGATAGAGAGAGTGAGAGAGATATAAAAAAACAAAACACAATACTCACCTCTCCACCTCGCTCCCACGCTGATCCCGGCTTCAGTGTCAGGAGCTGCCCCCTCTGCCAGACACACAGCAGGTGCGCGATGTAGTGACGTCATCGCGCACTGGCTGTGAGTCAGGAGCAGAGAGGACTGAGGGCGGCGCCGGCCCTGATGCAGAGCGGCTTACTGGGCTGGGGGCGGGGCCTCTGGGGGTGGAGACCTGAAATGATATTCACTGCTTCGCAGTGAATATTCATTTCTCTTTAGCAGCGGGGACAGGGGCTCCTGCCTCCTGACACCCGCTGCTACTCCGCTGGCAGGGGCCCCCATAGCAGCTGCATGGTGTGCGACACACCACTGGCTGGGGGCCCCTGGAGCAGCGGGGGCCCTAGGCAACTGCTGGCCCTGTATGCCAGCAGGTGCCAGGGCCCACCAGATGCCAGGGCCCACCGGAGAATCCTCCGGTTCTCCGGTGGGCCAGTCCGCCGCTGCATGTGACCCAGAGAAGCAGGAGGATCAGGTGGCAGTCAGCACCCATACTTCTCAGGAACCAGTACCAGGCTCTCACGCAGGAAAATGATGAAGAAATACATCAGGATAAGACTTTGCCCACAAGCAGCAACCTTGTACGCCTTCTGAGTCCTCCTGGATGGAGAAAGAAAAATGTTGTGAAGAAGAAACGGAGAGTGGTGGTCATGGGGGATTCCCTGTTGAGAGGAACAGAGGCCGCTATCTGCAGACCGGATATAACTTCAAGAGAAATGTGCTGTCTTCCAGGTGCAAAAATTAAAGATGTGTCTGACAGGATATCAGGACTCTTCAGACCTACAGATGACTACCCATTCCTGCTACTACATGTGGGGACAAATGACACCACAAGAAACGACCTGGAAACCATCTTCAGAGACTTTGAAGACTTAGGCAAGAAAGTGAAAGAACTGGGAGCGCAGTTGGTCTTCTCTTCCATCCTCCCAGTGGATGGCCATGGAACAAGGAGGTGGAATAAGATTCTGCAGGTGAACAACTGGCTACGTCGATGGTGCCGTCAGCAACGATTTGGATTTATGGATCACGCAGTGAATTACCTTTACGATGGACTACTTGCTAGAGATGGGATGCACCTTACGAAGACTGGAAAACATGTATTTGGAAGTCGCCTTGCTACACTTGTAAGGAGAGCTTTAAACTAGAACAACATGGGAAGGGAAGCAAAAGACCAGAAATAGCCATACACCTGACAAATGCTATTGAGAACTCTGCTATTAGAAGTGGAAAGGAAGAACAAAGACAAAAGAATCTAATTAATAAAAATATTGGAGAAAGAGAAACCAATCACAAACTAAAATGTTTCTATACTAATGCACAAAGCATGGGCAACAAACAAGAAGAATTGGAACTACTAACACAGGAAAAGAAATATGATGTCATTGGAATCACTGAAACTTGGTGGGACAATACACATGATTGGAATACAAGACTAGAAGGATACAACTTATTTGCAAGAAACAGACTTGATAAACGAGGAGGAGGTGTGGCATTGTATGTTAGAAACGCGTATATCTGCACAGAGATTGAAGCTTCAGAGACTGGGAGTTCTGTGGAAACTGTTTGGATAAGAATACAAGGACAGAACAATGGGAAGGACACCATTGTAGGCATTTACTACAGGCCGCCTGTGCAACCTGAAGATATGGATGAACTCTTTATGCATCAAATGGCCAAGTTCTCCAAAAAATATGACATAGTTGTCATGGGAGATTTCAACTATCCAGACATTTGTTAGGAATCTCTCTCAGGCAAAACTAACAGGTCAAGGAAATTCTTATCCTCTCTTGCTGACAACTTTATCTTCCAAAAGGTAGGGGAGAAAACAAGGGGAACTGCTACCTTGGATCTAATCCTTATAAACAGGGAGGAAATGGTTGAGGAGGTAAAAGTGGCTGGGACCCTAGGAGGTAGCGACCATGCTATTTTAGAATTTTGGATAACTAGAGGAGGAAGACCTGTGAAGACTCAGACGTCAAGGTTAGATTTCAGAAAGGCAGATTTTAAGGGATTCAGAAAGAGAATTTTGAGGGATCCAATGGCTGGATATCCTTAAAGACAAAGATGTCCAGGAAGGATGGGAAATCTTGAAAAATGAAATTCTCAAAGCACAATTGTTAACAATTCCGAAAAGAGGGAAGAATAGGAAGCATTTAAGGAAGCCAGGATGGATGAACACAGAACTTAAGCACATGCTAAAAAGGAAGAAAAAAATGTTTATAAAATGGAAAGAGGGAGGCATATCTAAAGAAGAATATAATGCTGTCTGCAGAACCTGCAGGGCACAAATCAGATTATCTAAAGCTGACAATGAATTGAAGCTTGCAAGAGATGTCAAAAGCAATAATAAAGGATTTTGGGGATATGTCAAAAGTAAAAGAAAAGTCAAAGATGCTATAGAATTTTTACAGGATGAAAATGATGAAATGGTAAGACAGGATGTTGAGAAGGCCGAACTTTTAAATTCCTATTTTGCATCTGTTTTCTCTCAGAAAGGAAATGTAACATCAACTGTTCTTCACTGTCCTATTAAGGGAATTGAGGAATCCAGGATATCTATAAACAGAAAGATAGTGAGGAAACACTTAGCTAACCTAAATGAATTCAAGTCTCCAGGTCCAGATGAATTACACCCCAGAGTACTGAAGGAGATAGCAGAAGAAATTTTGGAACCCCTCTCCATAATCTTTGAAAATTCTTGGAGAACAGGAGAAGTCCCAGAAGACTGGAGAAGAGCAAATGTTGTTCCTATCTTCAAAAAGGGGAAGAAGGTGGACCCAGGCAACTATAGGCCGGTGAGTCTGACTTGTATACCAGGAAAGATCTTTGAACAAATTATTAAACAACATGTATGTCAGTACCTGGATAAGAATGAAGTGATTAAACAGAGTCAGCATGGGTTTGTAACTAATAAGTCATGTCAGACTAACTTAATTTCCTTTTATGACGGAATCACTGATTGGGTGGATCAAGGAAATGCTGTAGATATAGTATATCTTGACTTCAGCAAAGCATTTGACAAAGTATCTCATACAATCCTTATTGAAAAAATGACTAAGTATGGAATGGACAAGGCAACTGTTAGGTGGATTCATAACTGGCTTAGTGATCGGACCCAAAGAGTGGTCGTAAATGGCTGCACATCCAGTTGGCAGAATGTCTCAAGTGGGGTACCACAGGGCTCTGTCCTGGGCCCTGTATTGTTCAACATCTTTATCAACGATTTAGATGAAGGAATTGAGGGTAAACTGATTAAATTTGCTGATGACACAAAGCTAGGAGGGATAGCTAATACTAGAGAAGAGAGAGAGAGGATTCAAAAAGATATAAATAAACTGGAGAAGTGGGCAGCAACTAACAGAATGGTTTTTAACAGGGAAAAATGCAAAGTACTACATCCGGGCAATAAAAATGAAAAAAGCATATACAGAATGGGAGGAATAGGGCTAAGCAACAGCACATGTGAAAAAGACTTGGGTATACTAATAGATCACAGACTGAATATGAGTCAACAGTGTGATGCAGCAGCAAAAAAGGCAAATGCAATTCTAGGATGTATTAACAGAAGCATACAGTCTAGATCACGAGAAGTCATTATTTCCCTCTACTCCTCTTTGGTCAGACCTCATCTGGAATATTGTGTCCAGTTTTGGGCACCACATTTCAAAAAAGACATCAACAAACTGGAGCAAGTTCAGAAAAGAGCGACCAGAATGGTGACCGGTCTGCAAACCCTGTCTTATGAGGAAAGGTTGCAGGATGTGGGAATGTTTAGTTTGCAAAAGAGAAGACTGAGAGGAGACTTAATAGCTGTCTACAAATATCTCAAGGGCTATCACATTGTAGAAGGATCAACTTTATTCTCATTTGCACAAGGAAAGACTAGAAGCAATGGGATGAAACTGAATGGGAGGAGACACAGATTAGATATTAGAAAAAACTTTTTGACAGTTAGAGTGATCAATGAGTGGAACAAGCTGCCACGAGAAGTGGTGAGTTCTCCTTCAATGGAAGTCTTCAAACAGAGGCTGGACAGACATCTGACTGGGATGATTTAGAGAATCCTGCTTTGAGCAGGGGGTTGGACCAGATGGCCCAGGAGGTCCCTTCCAACTCTACGATTCTATGATTCTATGATTCTACCGATGTCGTCACGACGACATCAGGGTCTCCACTGCTGAGAGGCTTCCTGTCATGCACAGTGATGAAGGAAGTCTCTCAGGTCAGTGTGAAACTTCGTGCAGCTCTGACAGCTTCTATAGAATGCAGATCTGGATGCTATACTGTAGAAGCGATCAGCCTGCACAAAATGGGTGTCCCATAGTGGGACACAGAGTAAAAGTAAGAATTAAATTTAAAAAAATTAAAATTGTAAAAATATTTTTAAAAATAATTAAAAAAATCAATATTTATTCAATCAATAAATATTTAAATAAAAAAATCTACACAATAAATGTACACATGCTTAGTATTGCCACGTCCGTAATGACCCGCCCTATAAACCTATCCCACTAGTTAACCCCTTTAGTGAACACCATAAAAAATGCAAAAAAAATGCTTTATCATCATACAAAAAGTGGAATGACACGCGATCAAAAAGATGGATGTAAATAAACGTGGTGCCGCTGAAAATGTCATCTTGTCCCGCAAAAAACAAGCCCCCATACAGTGTCATCTGCGAAAAAATAAAAGTTATAGCTCTCAAAAAGCAAAAATAAATTTTATATATAAAATAAATATTTTTTATTGTATAAAAGCGCCAAAACATAAAAAAAAGATATAAGGCTAGGTTCACATTTGCATTCAGGATGGCTGCCTACTTCCTCCTTGAAGCTCCACCTACTTCCGTATGCGTCCTGCATACCTATCTTTAACATTGGGTATGCAGGAATATGCGTTGCTTGCGGATGTGCAAAAAAAACAAGACCTTAAATGACTCTGGGCCAAAATATGGAAAAATGATAGCTCTCAAAATGTGGTGATGCAAAACTATTTTTTGCAATAAAAAGCGTCTTTTAGTGTGTGATAAAAACCTGCCATAAAAACCCGCTCTAAATAGTAAATCAAGCCCCCCCCTTTATCACCCCCTTAGTTAGGAAAAAATAATAAAATAAAAAAATGTATTTATTTCCATTTTCCCTTTAGGGTTAGTATTAGGGCTAAAGTTAGGGTTAGGGTTGGGATTAGGGTTAAGTTTGAGGTTAGGGTTGGGAATAGGGTTAGAGGTGTGTTGGGGTTACAGTTGGAGTTAGAATTGGGGGGTTTCCACTGTTTAGGCACATCATGGACTCTCCAATCGTGACATGGCATCTGATCTCAATTCCGGCCAATTTTGCATTTAAAAGTCATACGGTGCTTCTTCCCTTCCAAGCTCTGCCATGTGCCCAAACAGTGGTTTACCCCCACATATAGGGTATTGGCATACTCAGGACAAATTGCACAACTTTTAGTGTCCAATTTCTCCTTTTACCCTTGAGTAAATAAAAAACTGGGGGCGAAAAGATCATTTTTGTGAAAGAAATATGATTCTTTATTTTAACGTCTCTACATTATAAACTTCTGTGAAGCACTTTGGGGTTCAAAGTGTTCACCACACATCTAGATAGTGTCACTTTTAGGGATTTCCACTGTTTAGGCACATCAAGGGCTCTCCAAACATGACATGGTGTCCGATCTCAACTCCAGCTAATTTTGCATTGAAAAGTCAAACGGCACTCCTTCCCTTCCGAGCACTGCCATGTGCCCAAACAGTGGTTTAAGTGCATATATCGGGCATCAGCATACTCAGCATAAATTGTACTGGGTGAGCCACTTATATGAATACACCTGGGTGGGCCATTTATAAAATGGCCGCCATGGTCACCACCCATCTTGAAAAGTTTTCCCCCTCCCATATACTAATATGTCACAAACAGAAATTGATATCACCAACCATTCCCATTTTATTTAGGTGTATCCATATAAATGGCCCACCCTGTACAACAACTTTTGGGGTCCAATTTCTCCTGTTACCCTTGGTAAAATAAAACAAATTGGATCTGAAGTAAATTTTTTGTGAAAAAAAGTTAAATGTTCATTTTTTTTTAATAATTACAAAAATTCCTGTAAAGCACCTGAAGGGTTAATAAACTTCTTGAATGTTTTTGAGCACCTTCAGGGCTACAGACTTTGGAATGGTGTCACTTTTGGGTATTTTCTATCATATAGACCCCTCAAAGTGACTTCAAATGTGATGTGGTCCCTAAAAAAAAATGGTTTTGTAAAAATGAGAAATCGTTGGTCAACTTTTAACCCTTATACCTTCCTAACGAAAAAAATTTTGGTTCCAAAATTGCGCTGATGTAAAGTAGACATGTGAGAAATGTTATTTATTAACTATATTGTGTGACATATTTCAAGGGTATGAAAATTCAAAGTTGGAAAATTGCTAAATTTTTTACATTTTCACCACATTTCCGTTTATTTCACAAATATCAAAGAAATTTTACCACTATCATGAAGTACAATACGTCACGAGAAAACAATGTCACTATCACCGGGATCCATGGGAGCGTTCCAGTTATAACGAGTAGCAAGTCCAATGTAAGTCTATGGGAAATGCGAGTAATGGGCTGTGTGTGCTGGGCTGTGCGGGGACTGTGCCGGGCTGTGCAGGTACTGTGCGGGGACTGTGCCGGGCTGTGCGGGACTATGCTGGGCTGTGCAGGGACTGTGCGGGGACTGTGCTGGGCTGTGCTGAATATTGCGAGTAGTTAAATACTCGCCAGGATTCGAGTACCACATTACTCGCCGAGTACCGAATCCTAACGAGTATACTCACTCATCCCTAATTAACATGCCAACCACCCTTGGGGGTAAAGGTTAATAAACTGCTTGAATGTGGTTTTGAGCACCTTGAGGGGTGAAGTGTTTAGAATGGCATCACTTTTAAGTAGTTTCTGTCATATAGACTCCTCAAAGTCACTTCAAATGTGATGTGGTCCAAAAAAAAAGGTTTTGTAAATTTTATTGTAAAAATGAGAAATCGCTGGTTAACTTTTAACCCTTCCAACTTCCTAACTAGAGATGAGCGACTTTGTAATAATAATAATAATACATTTTATTTCTATAGCGCCGACATATTCCGCAGCACTTTACATTTCAGAGGGGATTTGTACAGACAATAGACATTACAGCATAACAATAATCACATAGATTACAACAAATACCAAGAGGAATGAGGGCCCTGCTCGCAAGCTTACAGTCTATGAGGAAAGAGGTAGACACGAAAGGTGGGTGGTAACAATTGCCCTGATTGTTTGGACCAGCCATAATGTTAAGTGTGTAACAGTACAGACACAGAGGGCTAATGGATGCATAAAGCATGTGGGAACATGATGTGGGGAACCTGGTTATGGTAAAACTTTTGACTGTGCCACCCAGGGATAGATTAGGTTAATGTGTTGAGGCGGTAGGCCAGTCTGAATAAATGTGTTTTCAGGGCATGCTTAAAATTGTGGGGATTGGAGACTAATCGTATTGACCTGGGAAGTGCATTCCAAAGAATTGGCGCAGCACGTGTAAAGTCTTGGAGACGGGAGTGGGAGGTTCTGATTATTGAAGATGCTAACCTCAGGTCATCAGCAGAACGGAGGGCGCGGGTAGGGTGGTATACTGAAACAAGGGAGGAGATGTAGGGTGGTGCTGAGCCATGGAGGGCTTTGTGGGTGAGGGTAATAAGTTTATACTGAATTCTGGAGTGGATGGGTAGCCAGTGTAATGACTGACACAAGGTAGAGGCATCGGTGTAACGATTGGTGAGGAATATGATCCTGGCTGCAGCATTCAAGACAGATTGGAGAGGGGAGAGTTTGGTAAGAGGGAGACCGATTAGAAGACAGTTACAATAGTCGAGACGAGAATGAATAAGAGAAACAGTAAGAGTTTTTGCGGAGTCAAAAGTAAGAAAAAGTCAAATTCTAGAAATGTTTTTGACTTTGCCTTTTTTAGGGTCGAGTCGGGTTTCATGAAACCCGACTTTCGCAAAAGTCGGATCGATCAAAATCGGCCGACTATAGGGAAAAGTCGGAGGCCGACTGAAACACGAAACCCAATGCAAGTCAATGGGGAAGCAAAGTCGGCAGGGAGTGGAGGACAGTAAACACACCTACAGTGCCCATTTCAATGCCAAAAACATCAATTCTTATTACTGAAGCTTGTCAACCTTAATTTACTTCATAATAATAGTTACACATTGAAAACTGGGGGTTATTTGGCTAAAATTGTGGGGGGGTAGGGCTGGCTCCAGGTTTTCGTGTACCCTGGGCCAAAGAGTGTCAGTGCGCCCCTTTAACACATACCACAACTAATGATGCTCCGATACGGCACAGAAATATAGGTATAGTACAATGACAAATACTTCACTGCTTACATGACATGACTGATCTATTTTAAATTCTACAATAGCTCAAAAAAAGGACAGTATATTACTCCATACAGTATTATGGCCACCACATTGTGTGCCATACAGAATAATGAGCCTCATACATTTCTCCATACAGAATAATTGGTCACATATAATGTTCCATACAGTATATGATGAGCTCCACATAATGCTACAGTATATGATGGTCCCTATGGACGATGCTCCAGTGTATGATGGGCCCTAATAATACTCCATATATAATGGGCTCCATTTCTAATTCTCCAGTGTATAATGGGCCCCGTAAATGCTGCTCCAGTGTCTGATGTCCCCCATTTGGAATGCTCCAGTATATGATGGGCCTCATGGATGATGCTCCAGTGTATGATGGGCCCTAATAATGCTCCATATATAATGGAATCCATTTCTAATTCTCCAGTGTATAATGGGCCCCGTAAATGCTGCGATGTCCCCCATTTGGAATGCTCCAGTATATGATGGGCCTCATGGATGATGCTCCAGTGTATGATGGGCCCTAATAATGCGCTCCATTTCTAATGCTCCAGTGTATAATGGGCCCCGTAAATGCTGCTCCAGTGTCTGATGTCCCACATTTGGAATGCTCCAGTAAATGATGGGCCCCCATTTTTAATGAACCGAGGCATGGTATGTGAAAAGAGCTCCATGGAGTTATCTGAAGTGTGTGCTGCCGCATCCTTCACTTTTTATGTGGGTGAAGGACACAAGGAAAGGGGTTGCTCCTGACCATAAGCCTGCACTGACAACTAAGTGTTTGGATTTTTTGAAACTTCAGAAGAGGAGGAGATAGAGCTGGAGGCTGTTTCAGCAATGTAAGCCAAAAACAGTTCCTGATCCGGCTTTAAAAGCAGTCTACCTACTCCCAGAAAAGGGAGCCTTACAGGCCTTCCGGAGCTACACCATGACGCAGGCTCAACACCTCCTGCCCTAGCTGCTATTGTTTTTGGCACTACCAGCAGATGCACCACCACCACCATCAATAACAGGTGGCCCCTCACGCCCACGTCCGTGTCCTCTTCCACCATACTTCCTCATGTTTTGAAAAATGGACCCAAAATACCAGCAGATATATGGCACTGTATCAGAAGCGTACAGCTCTATACAGTCTAGGGATAACAGTAAATCTCCGTATAGATTTCATGAGTAATACCTAGATGCTCACAGGCTCAGTACTTATTACACAATAAAATAAAAAGTTGAAAAAGGGTACAGTATCACCAGATACAAGGTATATATAGTATAGTGTAAACATTCTGAATCTCCGTATATATTTCAGAAGGCAGACACAAACGCTCTCAGGCCCAGTATGGATTACACAAGAATATAAAAAGCTGTAAATGGGTAATGTAACACAAGCGTACAGCTGTGTACAGTGTTGGGGTAATCTTAAATCTCCAAATATATTTCCGGAGTAAAAGAAAGACGTTCACAGGCTCATTATGGATTACACCTGAATCTAAATAGCAAAAAAGGTTACTGTATCAGAAGCATACTGCTGTGTACAGTGTTGGCCAAATTTGAAATCTCGGTATATATTTCCGGAGTCACCCTCAGACGCTCACTCAGTCTGGGTTTGACCATAATAAAAAATATTGTTAAAAAGGTACTGGATAAGAAGATAGCAAGTATATATATTATAGGGTACAATTAAAATCTCCATATACATAGTCCCGTAGTCACTCTCAGACGCTTACTCAGTATGGATTTGACCGTAACACTAAATGTCGACCAAAGGTACTGTATAACAAGATACAAGCTGTATCGAGTATAGGGTAAAAATTGGTATCTCCGATTCACCGTCTATATAGAAGGCGTAAACCACACACGCTCACTCACTATGGATGATACCTTAATAAAAAATTTTGAACAAAGGTACTGTATCAGCACATACCAGGTGTATCCAGTGTAGGGGTAATAGTAAATTTCCGTCTACACTTCCGGAGTCAGACACAGACACTCACAGGCTCAGTATGTATTACACCAGAATTTAAAAAGTAAAAAAAGGGAAAGGTATTCGAGGCGTACACCAGTATACAGTGTTGTGGTACTTTTAAATCTTTGCATATATTTCAATCTCAGTAAGCCAGTCCAGACTCTCCGCTACTGGAAACTACATAGATAAAAGTACAGACAGAAAGTCGAGTGTTCGCAGAAATTTGGGAATTACTCATCGCAGGAAAACCTCCCGGTAGATGTTGCAGAGGCGATGCAGACCCTCAATTCCTGTGTCTGTGGAGACAGCGAAAACGGTTCTTTGTGAAGAAAGGATTGCTGTATCGCAGTAGCGTGGATCACATCACTGTTACTCGTCACCATCAAATTGTGATCACAGGGAGAGATGTAGACATGGTCCGCAGGACAGGCCATAGCTACATCTTAACCATCATCGATCAATACACCAAATTTCTAGTGGCCGTCACTGTGAAGGATTTAACTGCCCAGACTACACAGCGGTGGAGCACGGAGAGGTAAGTATTGCAACTTACAAGTGCTGTGGCCATGACCAAGCAGGAGGGGCACACTCGTGGGCAACGGTACTGGCACAGGGCCTCTCATAGTACACTGGTGTGTCTGACGGCAAGTGGGCCCCCCCACCGTCAGAGACACTGTGTTGTACTATGACGGGACCTGTGCCAGTGAAGTCGGCCATCAGTGGGCCCATCCACCTGTTCAGAGCAACGGCACTTGCCCAGGTGCGCCAGGTGTTGACCCCAGCCCTTGGGGGGGGTGGGCAGCCCAGTTAGGGAGGTTTAAAAAATGGCATATGTTGATGTGTAGGCTGGACATTCAGCAGCTGTAAATGGCGGAATAGGGCAAGTCCGAGGAAGCAAGGCAGTTTTCTGGCAATCTATGTGTCATCAGGGGAAGGTGGGACAAAATCCTTTGAAACCCATGCATGGTTCATTTTAATGAAGGTTAGATCATCAACATTTTGGGTCGACAGACGGGTCCTTTTTTCTGTCAGGATTGATCCAGCAGCACTGAAGACTCTTTCAGATAACACACTAGCAGCAGGGCAAGTGAGCTCCTGTAAGGCATATTGTGCCAATTCAGGCCAGGTGTCCAGTTTAGAGGCCCAATAGTCAAAGGGAAATGACCTGTGAGGGAGAACATCGATATGGGAGAAGTAGTTTGTAACCATAGTTGACAACTGCTGTCTCCTGTCGCCTGCAATCGATGCTGTATTAGCAGTCGTGTGAGCGGTACTTGAGAAATCGGTCCACAACATGGTCATGAAACCCCTGTCTCCAACGCCACTTAGGCTGTGTGCACCACGAACACCTCTTCCATTGTGCCCACTACGGCTGGTGTGAGAAGCAGCACTGCTGCTGTGTGCTGGGAAAGCCTCAAACAAGCGGTTTACCAGAGTTGCTTGTTTGTTAGCTAATATTATCTCTAGGTTCTCCAGTGCCATGATGTTATGTAATTTGCCTTTGTAGCGTGGATCGAGGATGCTGGCCAGCCAGTAGTCGTCATCCTTCATCATTTTGGCAATGCGGGGGTCCCTTTTTAGGATGCGCAAGGCATAATCTCACATGTGGGGCAATGTTCCAGGTGTCAATAATGCACTGCCACTGATGAGTGGAGGAGCACTTTCTGGCAAATCCACATCCCTACAGTCAAGCACGAACCTTGTACCTGACCTTGGAACGCCAACATTTTCTCTTGCCCCCTGAGAAGCATCCTCCTGCCCAAAATAATCATCGAGGGAGATGATTATTTTGGGCAGGAGGATGCTTCTCAGGGGGCAAGAGAAAATGTTGGCGTTCCAAGGTCAGGTACAAGGTTTGTGCGTGACGTGACTGTAGGGATGTGGGTTTGCCAGAAAGTGCTCCTCCATCCAGCAGTGGCAGTGCATTGACACCTGGAACATCCTCCTCTTCCTCCTCCACCTCGTCCAGGACAGTTCCCTGACTAGACAATGGCTGACTGTCAGCAAGGCTTCCCTCCTCCTGTTCCTCCTCCGCTGCAGACGCCTGTTCCTTAATGTGCGTCAAGCTTTGCATGAGCAGACGCATAAGTGGGATGCTCATGCTTATGATGGCATCATCTGCGCTTACCAGCCATGTGCATTCCTCAAAACACTAAAGGACTTTACAGAGGTCTTTCAGCTTTGACCACTGCACACCCGACAATTCCATGTCTGCCCTCAAACTGCCTGCCCGTGTATCCTCCCACAAATGCATTACAGCCTGCCTCTGTTCGCACAGCCTCTCAACCATGTGCAGGGTGGAGTTCCACCTTGTTGCAATGTCTACAATTAGGCGGTGCTTGGGGAGGTGGAGCAATCACTGCAGCTTCTACATACGACTGGAGTGTACGGCCGAGCAACGGATGTGCGAGCACAGTCTTCGCACCTTATGGAGCAGGGATGTTAACTCCGGATAATTATTAAGGAAGCACTGCACTGCCAGGTTCAAAGTGTGAGCCAGGCAAGGTATGTGTATGAGTTTTGCAAGGAATGCACACGGCTGCCATAAAATTACAGCCGTTATCATTGACTACCTTGCCTGGCTCAAGATGTAGACTGCCCAGCCATGACTCAGTTTGTCGCTGCAAGTAGTCAGCCAGTACCTCCGCGGTGTGTCTGTTGTCACCCAAAGACATCATTTTTAACACAGCCTGCTGATTCTTACCACTAGCTGTTTGATAGTGGGACACCTCGTGTGCAACACTGCCAGCTGCGGATGAAGTGCTCGTGCGACTGCGCTCTGTGGACGAGCTTTTGCTTATGGAGGAGGAGGGTCGAAAGCCTACAGGCAACTGTTTTCTATACCGTGGGCTAGGCAGCACTGTTCCACCGCCGCTGCCCCCTGTGGAGCCTGCTTCCACATTAACCCAGTGCGCAGTGATGGACACGTAACGGTCCTAGCCATGCCTACTGGACCATGCATCTGTTGTGAGGTGCCCCTTTCCATTCACTGATTGTTTGAGTGAATGGACAATGCGGTCTTTCACATGCAGGTGGAGGGCTGGGATGGCTTTTCAAGAAAAGAAGTGCCAACTGGGTAGGTCATAGCGTGGGACTGCGTAGGCCATGAGCTCGTGGAAAGCTTCGCTTTCAACCAAACGGTAGAGCATCATCTCTAATGAGATTAGTTTGGCAATGTAGGCATTCAAACACAGTGTACGCGGATGAGAGGATGAGTACTTTCTTGTCCTACTCAGAGTGTCTGGTGGGGTGAGCTGGACTGGAAAGCTGCATATGGTGGAAGTAGCGGTGGACCGGACGGAGTGAACGGGGGTTGGTGATGGTATTGGTGGTGATTCAGTGTTGTATTGCAAAACCATTGTGATTCCCTGAGTGCTTTGGCCTTGTGACGACACCTCAACATTTAGTGCTGGTGGTGTGCTTAACGGTGGTGGTGGTGTTACAGTGGGGGAAGTGATGGAGCATTGCTGACTACCTTCAGTCGGAGCAGGTGCACATGTGCTACCTGAGGTTTTTGTAGTCCGTCCACGCTTGCAAGTGCATGTTGGTTAAATGTCTAAGCATGCAACTGTTATTCAAATTTCTGAGTTGTTTACCTCGGCTAAAGGTCCTTCCGCACTTCTTACAGGTAACCTTTGCCTCATCAGTAGGATTTTGGACAAAGAAGGGCAACACTGCACTCTTACTACTATGGTATACAAGCTGTCCTGCAACTCTTATTTTTTGGTCCACGTTTTTGGACAGCTACGGGCCTGCCAGATAACCGCTGCTGCGATGTCAATGCCTGCTGCGGATCCTTCTCCTTATCCGAACTATTGCCAGCACCACACTACTCCCCCAATGGATGCCAATCTGGGTCAAGAACTGGGTCATCCATCACCTCCTCTTCAAAGTCATCTGCACCTTCCTCTTTACCTTCCTCTGTGTCACTGTGTAAGGTGGTATAGTATGCGGGAAGGGACACCTGAGTTTCATCAGGGTCAGATTCTGGTTCAGTAGACTGCGAGGGCAATGTAGTGCTCTGGGTCAATGTACCAACAGAATAATCTAGCAGTGGCTGTGCATCAGTGAACTCCATGTCAGATTCATCTTGGACTGGGGAATTCAGGATTTGACTGGATAACCCAGGCATGGTATGTGAAAAGAGCTCCATAGAGTAATCTGAAGTGTCGGCTGCCGCATCCTTAACTTTTGGTGGGGTGAAGGACACAAGGAAAGGTGTTTTTCCTGACCAGAAGCCTGCACCGACGACTCCGTGCTTGCAGGTTTCGAACGTTCAGAAGAGGAGGCAATAGAGCTGGTGGCTGTTTTGGCAATGTACGCCAAAACCTGTTCCTGATGCTCTGGCTTTAAAAGTGGTTTACATTTTTTGTGTAGCTAACAATCTCCATATATGTATTTACGGAGTGTCACACACACGCTGACTCTGTATAGATGTGACTGTAATGCGAACAGCAGATATACAAAACTGTTTGAGAATCGGACAGCTCAATAAGGTGTAGGTCTGGAAAAATGGAAAATCTCCTCTGTTTGTGTTTCCAGAGTCACAGACAGATAGCTTGTATTTGTCCGTAATACCAGCCAGTACACGGTAGTGTGTGAGGAGCGTACACCGCTATACGGTGTGTGAAAAAATGAACGCTCGGTAACTGAGCAGAACAAAATAATAAAATTTGGAGTGCTTTGAAAAAAGCAGTTTGAACAGCAGTGTGCACACACCAATGCAGCTATCAGGTAGCCTGAAAAGGCAGCCTAATCACCACCAGCACTGCTGCACACAACAAAAATCCTCCCCTTTCACTGCACACTAACTTTACAGTGAAAAGCGCTATCAGCAGAAGCTATTTTTTTTCTTCTTCCCTGCCTAACGCTCTCCCTATTCAGAATCAGCAGCAGCACCTCTCCCTATTCTAAAATCGGCAGAAGTAAGATGGCGGTCGGTGGTCACGGCCTTTTATAGCTCCTGTGACGCCACACAAAGCCAGCCAATCACTTCAATGCCCTTCTCTAAGATGGTGGTGGCCGCTACCCATGTCACTGCGTTGCCCACAGTGTGCGTACTCCATCATTGGCTGAAAAAAGGTGCTGGAAGCATTATTTGAAACACGACTTTGGCGCTCGGGTCGCCGACTTCATGGCCGACCTCATGCTATGGTTGGGTTTCGTTTAATGAAACCCGACTTTGGCGAAAGTCGGCGATTTTTTAATTTGACCGACCCGTTTCGCTCAACTCTATTCCTAACAAAAAAAATTAATGTTTCAAAAATTGCACTGATGTAATGTAAACACGGGGGAAATGTTATTGTTAACTATTTGGTGTAACATGACTGTCTGTTTTAAGGGAACACAAAAATAACAAAAGTTTGAAAATTGAAAAACGTCCTACATTTTTTTCAATTTTTTCACAAATAAACGCAAGTCATATTGAAGAAAGTATACCTCTATCATGAAGTACAATACAGTGGGGAAAATACTTATTTGATCCACTGCAGATTTGGCAAATTTTTCCCACCTGCAAAGAATGGAGAGATCTGTACAATTAATAATAATCTTTATTTATATGGCGCCAACATATTCTGCTGCACTTTACAATTAAACAATAATAATGTAATCAGTGCAGAGTAGGAGGGATTCTTAAAGAAGAGTGAACAGGTCAGTGAGAGACAGGCTGGTGGGTAGGTGATCAAATACTTATTTTATGCAAAAAAAAAAAGGAAATCAGACCTATCGGTAATTCAGTTTCCAGTAGTCCCTCAGGACAGCACCATGGAAGAAGTCTTCCCTTGACCTATAGCGGGACAGGATCACAGAGAGGTTAAAAGGTCCCTCCCCCCTCTAGTGTAAAGTACCACCGAGGATGGATGGAAATGGTCTAAACGCACCCTTACAAATGCATATATAAGAGACCATTTAACAGCTTCATCTTAGTCTCGAGCCATGGCGACCTGACGAATGAACGCTCTGCCGGAAGATTGATCCCGTGCAAGCCTAAAGACAAACATAAGGGAGGGAATTAAGGGTGCTGTCCTGAGGGACTACTGGAAATAGAATTACCGGTAGGTCTAATTCCCTTCTTCCATTACGTCCCTCCGGACAGCACCATGGAGAATACCAAAGGAAAGACCCCAGGGTGCGTACAGAGGCAGCGTCGGACTGGCCCACCGGAGAACCGGTGGATTCTCCGGTGGGCCCTGGCATCTGGTGGGCTCTGGCACCTGCTGGCATACAGGGCCAGCAGTTGCCTAGGGCCCCCGCTGCTCCAGGGGCCCCCAGCCAGTGGTGTGTCGCACACCATGCAACTGCTATGGGGGCCCCTGCCAGCAGAGCAGCAGCGGGTGTCAGGAGGCAGGAGCCCCTGTCCCCGCTGCTAAAGAGAAATGAATATTCACTGCGAATCAGTGAATATCATTTCAGGTCTCCACCCCAGAGGCCCCGCCCCCAGCCCAGTAAGCTGCTCTGCAGACTACAGCTGTAAATCAGGGCCGGCGCCGCCCTCAGTCCTCTCTGCTCCTGGCTCACAGCCAGTGCGCGATGACGTCACTACATCGCGCACCCGCTGTGTGTCTGGCAGAGGGGGCAGCTCCTGACACTGAA